>NC_139956.1:14892136-15154636 GCF_963454915.1 Gymnoscopelus microlampas | reverse complement strand
TACTGTCAAAGTGTCCTTGAGCAAGACACTTAACCCCTAACTGATCATGCCGGTTGGTGCATGGTTTCCTCTGCTGTCGATGTGTGAATGTGTGAGTGAATGTGTGAATGTAATGCACATTGTGAAGTGCTTTTGGATAAAGGCACTATATACTATAAACGCAACAACATTTTCACCGACCACAGGATATAAATGTCTCCATGGAAGAGTAGGGAGACCACCTCGAGGCTCCAACCACTGAAGTTTTGTTAGTTATATTGTATTAACATAGTTCTCTACGAAACAGATAACAATGTAATAACGTTTAATTCACCAAAGAAAAAGAATGGATAGATTGCAGCTCTTACAGTCCTACGTTATACTTTGTCGTACAACGGTGTCACAAAGAAATTGACAATCTACAAGCTTGTAGATCTGCTATTTTCACCGCAAGACACCGGCGTACAAAGGCCTAGGTTATTTTTGAGAATTTTAGGCTATAATGACATGCCCAAAATAGGGACACCAGGGTTAATGCGGTTAAGCTGATGCTTGCATCCGAGCCTATTCAGGCCAACAATGTGATGATTATAGGATTCATAACGCACCGTAGCTGCAGGTTGACTGAAATGTGAGGGTGACAACACAACCATAACTGGAAAATAATATTCAGCTAGCTTGGGTTTGTTTTCCTTCTAAATATAGCACATTAGAACTAAGGCGCAGAACATTGCAGAATGTATGCATTTCGTTTTATTGCACAGTGAAATCTGAGTGTTAAGTGTAAAAATTACATATGTTTAAATATTCTTTTAAATATTAATGGTAAGAATTTTACTGTGTGTGCTATGGTCTAGACTGAGTCTGATTTTCTCAACTGGCCTGAATATTTGATTCTACCTTGGGTTCAACTAAAAACCTTGCTGCTTTATGTGGCTTGCCGCGTGCGTGCCCGTGTGTGTGGGGGCTTGACAGCTTCAGTGGTGGAAAAAGTACTGCATTTTTTTACTTAGTAAAAGTATCAATACTGCAATGTAGAAATACGCTGTTACAAGTAAAAGTCCCAAATTCAAAATGTACTTGAGTAAAAGTACAAAAGTATTGGTATCAAAATGTACCAAAAGTAGAAAGTATGCGTTATGCAGAATGTCCCATTTTACAATTTTTCAAATGGATTTTTTTTTTTGAAAATAGCAGATCTACAAGCTCACAATGCGTCGCATTTTGAGCTTGCAGATCGGCTGTTTGCAAATGGCCGAAATGTATATAGGGCTGAAGTGGTTAATACAGGTTTTGTAATAATAATCAAAATCTACAAAGTAATTAAAGTTGTCAAATAATAGTGGAGTAGAAGTAAAAGTACAGAAAATTGGAAATACTCCACTAAGTAAAAAATACACAAAAGAATGTACTTACTTAAGTACAGTACTTGAGTAAATGTACTTAGTTACTTTACACCACTGGACAGCTTTGTGTCCCAACTTCAATCCCACATCAATTAGCCGTACCTCTCTCTCTCTTTTGTTTCAGAGCCTGCTCCTTCTCTTCTTCTGCCCTTTCCAGGAGGTCTTCCGTCCAAGGCCAGACCTTGTGATGTGTGTCCCCGCCGCCCTCCCTATCTCCTGCTGCTCCGAGTGGGGTGTGACAGGCATTGGAACGGGCTGCTGGCAGGGGCTTCTGTAGCCCCTGACAGCTGCCTGGAGGACACAACCTTGATCCCAGAAGCTGTTGGGGAGAACACAGACAGACCGGCAAAACACACCGCAGGTTGCAGGATTACAGAGATCACGTTGATTATATGGATAATATTAGATTAATATACGACATTTCATGTTGTTAGGGCAGCCTCTTAACTACTGAACCGTTTGAACCCGGGCATCCCTATTCTGGAGGGGAGCGTCCGCTGAAAATGGCTCATCTACAAGTTCACAACACGTGTTGTGAGTGAGCTTGTAGATCAGCTATTTTTGGAGTAGATGGAAAAGGATCAGACCAGAGCCGACCCCAATCAATTAAATATTGAACTACTTAAACTCTATATACTTCTTGACTGGGCTCCCCCAGGGATCTATATTTGGACCCCTCCTTTTTCCCCTCTCTACACCAAATCTGAATGTTCACCTTTTATCTTATCTTAGTTTTTCTTTTCTTAAAAAAACAACAACTAATATTGTCATTGTATGTTGTTGTAGCACAGTACTTTGAGGACCTCACAAAATGGCATTTAGCTTATTGTACATGTATGAGTAGTGAAAATTAAACCTTCTTGGTTCTCGATTCTATTATGACTTGTCGCTGGGGTTCATGTGGTGAAAAACAACCCACACAACAGCATACTGTATGCATGGGGTGTGATAGAGCCATGGTTGGAGCAAACGCTCAGAACATCACGCACAGACTCAAAGCCTCCCTTAGACAAAGGAGAGGCGACCCGCTGACATTTTGAGAAAATGTCAACTGTGACAACCTACTCTGTGCAAGTCCCAGGAAATCTGTTCCCTTTGCACTGCGGCACTTTTTAAAAACGCCAGGGGCCTTTAACCACTTTCAACCTGATGTGTCCGTAAATTGGGCACACCCTTAAAAGCTAGCTCACGGGTGCGAGCTTGTAGATCAGCTATTTTCACCAGCTATTTTTCAGTATCAAATAGGGACTCAAGTGGTAAAGAAAAAGTAGCAGCAAAGTGAGAAAATGCAGCGGAGACTAGACATTTAACAGCCACGGCTTGCAGGAACGCGCCGTCCTATTACTCCGTGGCAATTTTAAACGGGGTCAGACTAGTGAGTGTTTGCTTGAGTGCTTCCTCCGCGGGATTAGAAGATAGCGAAGGCTGATGGCCATTTGAATAATTGTTTTCAAATGCCTTCCTTAACATCAAAATGCCATTACTTGCTATTCTGCACATTAGCTTTGGTGACGAGTGCTAGGGGATGCGGGCGTCGTCCTGTGTGTGTATATATGTGCGCGCACGGTGTGTAATGGCTGGCACTTATGCACGGCGATGCAGAATCACTCAAGATGGAGCGTAAGTGGAAGCGTGGAGACAAACACTTCACATAGATAGGCTAATTAACTACAAGAGGGAGGGATACATTGAAACTATCTCGGGACGTAGGTAATAGCCTCACTGTGGGAAGAGTGTGTGCGTTTAGTGTGCGTTGTGTCCGACAGACAGCGGTGCTTGTCTGTGTGCATCAGTGGTTGTGTGAGAGAGAGTGGAAGTAGAGTGCATATGAGTCAGACAGAAAAAAACGGGAACCAGCTAAATGCATGTGCAGGACATGGTGGACCCATATTTTATCTACGGGTGCAATTTTATACTTGGTCGTACAATTGTGTCGTGCAAAAATACTGAAATTAACCAATCTACAAGTTCCACCACCCATCATGATGCGTTGTGAGCTTGAGCTTGTAGATCAGCACTACAGTTGGCTATTCGCTAATTTTGAACATGTTTGAAAATTGGCAGGTTGTGTTTAACTGTTGCAGCGCTATTGGACTGCAGTGCTACTGTATGTG
Source organism: Gymnoscopelus microlampas (assembly GCF_963454915.1). Classification (NCBI taxonomy): domain Eukaryota; kingdom Metazoa; phylum Chordata; class Actinopteri; order Myctophiformes; family Myctophidae; genus Gymnoscopelus; species Gymnoscopelus microlampas. The sequence continues at coordinate 15,151,137 of NC_139956.1, read as the reverse complement.
TTTAGAAAAGTTAGAATTGTACCCCCAAAATCAATTATTTTATTCAGATCGATTGTTTTATTATTGATTAAATCGATTACTTTGATTAAGTGATTATTGAGATTGATTTAATCAATAATACAAAACGACTTTATTATTATATATACAAAATGTGAAAAAGTGTGGGTGGTGGGGAGGGCGTGCTTCGATTATATGACGAATCGAAAAAGGAATCAATAGAATAATCTTCAAGAAAATATTCGAGAGTTGCAGCCCAAATATTATACCCATAGAACATATACTTGGACAGGCTCAGATCCTCTGCAAGCACCACATGCTGTCAGAGCTGCTCCTCTAGCCTCAACCTAAAGCTGTCTAACACTCAAAACTCAAACACAAACACCACACACCATCACCCTCCACCATCAACCGCCAAATCTCCCCGAGCCGCCAGAACAAGGCCCTTTCCCTTCACACTCCAAATCACTGCCGCTATTACAGAGGAAAGACAAGCCATCAAAAAAAGCGGCAATCATCTCACAGCTGGATTAGCACACAGACAGCACACTTCTTGCACTTTCTTGCTGTAGTGTACACACTCCCCTCAACCTCTTTCTCTGCGCGCCGTCTCTCCCACCCTACTCTCCTCTCCTAGGGGTACTTGTCTCGTTCCGAGATGGTCGCTAAGCAACTTGCACAACACAACAGAAGGAGCTCTCCAAGCTCGGCGGTGCCCCTGCGGTTTAAAGACAATCAAATGCATGAGTGTGTGCGTTCATATGGAAGTGTATGTGAAAGGTGAAAGCTATGAATAATTTCCATCTCATAAATGGGAGCTAATAGTGCTCGGGGCTTTTTAAGAGTAGCCCCTCGGCTCATGAACTAATCCTGAAATCATCACTGGATTATTACGGGTCGTCAAAATCTGATTTGCAGCGAGAAATGAAGGTATGGAGTGGAAACCAAGTAGTGTGTTATGAGATTAAAAAACTAAACTGAATCAAACTTAACTGTGAATTTCATACACCCGCCTGTCGTACCAAGAGCTGAAGGGTTGTGTCTTTGGAATCAACAAGCCCCAGAGACATTTAGCAAAGCCTCCTGGCAGAAGGTTAAACGTCAAATAAGACAAGTTATCCTGGCATTAGAAATAACACTTTCAGCTCTCTTAGGCAGCATTTTTAAAAGTGCGTGGCAATAGTTGTTATAGGCTGACAGCCCAAATCAGATTTTGGGCCTATCCAGATTATGAGACTGGTTTTATCAAGTCTGAACAGCAAAAACACCATGTGGAAACAGATTTTACAACCACAACCTAGGTGGTTTTGTCATACGTCATTACCACAGTAGCCTGCCCTAACGCGTCTGATATCTGGTCTAGATAATGCACCAATATGTGCGCCCACTCCAATCCCGCCCCCCTCCTCTTCCTCCCCCAATGTACAGCATTGAGAGGCATGACGTCACAACATTTGGAGCGACGCCCACTGCACTCTGGTTGGTTGGGGAAAGGTTGACTCCCACTTCCTATGCCAGGAATGTGAGCAGCTTGGTCCAGGCTCTTATTTTTGAGCAAAACGCGAAGGAAAATAAAAGCCTGGAGATCGAGGCTATTACCACAGCAACCAATGCAGATAGGTCGGACCACTTGGAAATCAGCTATTTCCACCATGCGACACCGTCGTATGACAAAGTATAAAATAGGGACTCAAGTGGTAACAGTCAGCGTGAACGGTGAGTCCCAAAGTTCAGATTTGAGAAACAAATCGGATTTGCCTGCAGTCTGACAAAGCCTTAGTGTCAGGAATTAAAGGCCTTATTGTGCATGGCTTATAAACATTCGAGATCTTTACATACTGTAATACAAGGCTTTGAGTGGGGCTGGCTGATCACCTGTGTGCTCATTCTACAGCACACTAATCCCAGTTAGCATACAACTGTTGTACTAATTAACACACTGCAACATAAGCATTCGCCCAGATATAAAAATGTAATTTAAATATGATCATCTACGGACTAATATGTTAAGATACCAGTCATTAACCCATTAAGACCTGGAACGCATCTGTGTGTCATTTTAGATTTCATTCATTTTCATTCAAAAATAGCAGATATAAAAGCGCATAGCGCGGCACCGAGTGCTATGAGCTTGTAGATCTGCTATTTTTGAAAAATCGTGACAATTTGTGCAAATCTTTGAATATTATATTTTTAAAGCGAACATTTGTAACTAAAATCTTTGCTTCTGGGGGTCCCTGAAACGAAATTGAGATGGGGGACTGCGGCCAAATACATATAATTGTCGGTGGTCCTTGACACTGACATAGCAACATGCGTTTTTACAACACAAACTGTCAACTGACATTTTGTAGAATCGGCCTCAGGTCTTAATGGGTTAAACACAAGCACACGCATTTAAAAATGAAAACACTTCACAGGTGGTTGAGGTTCAATCTATCAGTTCTTCATGGCTTTACAAAAATATACATTTGATGGATGGATGTGCAGAGTGACGCAACACTTTGGCACACACATAATAGTTACAAAAACAGAGTTAAAAACAAGAGGTCCTATTCATCAGTTTACAGAAATTAAGCATGATAACAAATGGCAGGTAAACTACTGTATAGCAAGTAGGACTCTTGGGAGCAGCCTTACAGCCACAAACGGATAAACAAAAACAGTCCCACAGCAGCCAGTCAGGCCAGTAGCAGGTCCACACTAAAAGGTTCAGCCTCAATTCACTTTCAATTCAGCTAATGACAAATTCTCATTTCTACACATTCAATGGGTCAAAAAAACAACAACATTAAAGTCATACTGTGTAGCATTTATTTTAGTAGTCTTTTTGGTGACATCTCTGGTCTGTCTATGGTCAAGAACTGCAATTCCCAGAATTCAGTTTGAAACAAAACCATGGAATTACTGTTCCAAAATGAACACTGCAGGGTCCCAGCGCAGAAGATATTTGTTGTAGAAACAATATGTATTAACTTTGACACACAAAAAAAAAAAAAGAAATTCCAGTACATTCCGGCGCCATTTGTTTATCAAATATCAAAAATAACTGTAATTTAAAAAGTCACACAGTATGACTTTAAAAAGGACAAACAAAATGTTTTAAAAACATTCTGACATACCTGAAAGTTAAGGCAAATGAACAACTGAATTGATAATAGTGAAAGCAATTTGAGCCTCGTCTGTGGAACACTCTACCCGACCACACAGACTGTCAATGTTAAAAAAAAAGGACTAAAAACCTTCCTTTTTAACAATACATTTGTTCAGCTGTACTGGCTATATGACTTTGTGTGACTTTATTTTTTACTTTATCTCATTAACTTTTTACTCTTCTGCTATGTCACGATTCGATTCTGATTCTTGGGGTCACGATTACGTTTTTTTTTTAAACAAACGATTCCCGATTCAAAACGTTTTTTTCCCCCCGATTCAAAACGATTCTCCATTCAAAACATAGGATTTCAGGATCTACTTCGTCTGCTGCCATGAGAGCAGAGTACATTTACGTAGCTTTTATAATTGTAAAGGTTTTATCAACTAAACACAAAAGGTAAATCCAAGATCCCCCCAATTTTTTTTCTTTTAAAAAAAAAAAACATTTTTTTGAAAATGAGAATCGATTCTTTATCGGCCAACAGTAGAATCGCGATTCGTATCGATTTTTTCTGACACCCCTAGGTTTTATGTTGTTTTTATCCAATGTTTTTACTCTGTAGCACTTTATAATGCACTTTACATTTGAAACAAACAACTCAAATAAAATGTATTAATATTAAGCATTATTTATTATTGAGCCCGACCCTGCTCCAGGGACTGTTTCTGTTTCTCTGTGGGTCTCTGGTCTCAACCTGAGTGGAGGTGGTCGTCATTCAAGAGGAAATGTCAAACTCCCTGCAATTAAAACATTAACCATCGTCTTGGCATAATAGGTTCACATATGGAGTTTAGTTACCAACATGGCAACGATACTAGAGGCACAAATGACTGAAGCCTTCAGATAAAGATAAAGCCTTATCCCAATCTCATCCAGGGAATAGCAATGATTAAAAAAAAAAAGAAACATTCTATCAGCTAACTCAGTGGTTCTCAAACCTATTTAAAGGACACCCATAACTCTGAGAGTTACAGACCTGTAAGGGTCCATTTGGAACCCTGAGGGTCCCTGGACCACACTTTGAGAACCAATGAACTAACTTAACCACTTGAACCCTAACGTCTCTATTCTGGACATGTCGTAGTAGGTGAACATTCGGCAAAAAAGCAGTGGGCCAAGGATTGAGCCCTGGGGGAGCCCGGTCAACAAAGTATATAGAGTACCAAAGTCTGACATCAAAAACCACACCCCCTGGGTTACAGAAGTATTCTCCCCATTCAAAATTCAATAGACCTTTTAAACATCAAGAACTGTGTTCCAGAAATTAAAAAACATTATTCCAGCTATTTTACTCTATTTGGATAAGAAGCATCAACTGACAGTGAAAAGGTACTAATTTACTCAAAAGGGTACAAAAATAAAGGGCCGCCTACAAATCAACTACAATTCTCAGGCGTAAAAACGACTACACCTCCCATTACATATATGTGTTCGCTACCGGCACACATGATCAGCGTCACATCATGTTGCATTGCAATCTTTCCCTTTGTAGGAGTAGCTTTGTCAGTTCTCAGAACAAACTAAATAACCCCACATACCCATAACAAATGTCACGAAACCTCAGGAAAGTTACCGATTGAGCGTGCTTCAGTGGGGACAGTGAATCACATGATTTCTTGCTACTCTACGTCCGGGTATTACCGCAGAATTAATTACATTTTTTCCAAATACAGACGGTATTAAATATAACTAAATATCATAAACGACACAGAGCCACCTCCCTGACAGAGTCAGCTGGACTTATATGTCAATGCTGGACATTGACATAAGAACACAGTTCTTATATGTCAATGGAATTTTTAATGGGGAAAACCATAAGGGGCCGTGGGTTTGATCTCAGGACTTGCGGTGCTCTACAGGGTTTAAGTGGTTAAAGTTATACTGCTGTATGGCTTCACAGCTTCAGATTGTTAAAAAAGGGAGCCATCGGGTCATGTATCATACATCAAACAAAATCAAAAACAGGCTTGTAAAGGTTCTTTATCTGAAGGTTTCTATTCCCTGGATCCTAAAAGAAGCCTTACTTGGCCATCACCTGTGATATGCAGTTAGCCGTGTCATCATTCCTATATTCTCAAAGCACACATCATCACGCGGCTTGTTAGCTGGGTTTGGTTCCGTTACAGTTGGACGGGGACGGGGACGGGAGGTCAGAGGTCGTCTAGGCCTCCCCTGCTGGCGTGCCGTCCTCCACCACCTCCTTCTCCTCCTTCCGCACCTCCGCTGCGTCAGTACCGAGTGGACCGGCCCACCACAGGCTCAGCGCGTTGTCCTGCCTGACCCCCGGTGGAGAAGACATCACCGCCGCTTCACCCCCCGCCTCGCCATCAGAGGCCGAGTCGCCGTCGCTATCTCCGGGCTCTGGGAACTGCCGCTGGCCGCTGGACGTCGCCAGCAACGGCATGAAAGGATGGATACTGGGGGGGGGAAGAGAGAGAGAGAGAGAGAAAAAGGGACTATTAACTCTTTTAGACAATTCTCTCTCAATTTAAGAGAGAACAGAGATTTCTTTGGCTATTTTTGAAAAATCTTGAAAATATGTGCAAATCTTTGAATGCGTATTTTTTAAAGTGAACATTTGTAATATATTTAGTTCCAGGGACCTCCCAGAAGCAAAGATTTGAGTTACAAATGTCGCACTATGAGCTTGTAGATTTGCTATTTTTGAACAGCCAAAGAAATCTAAAATGACAGATGCGTTCCCGGATTGAATGGATTAACAGAGAGAGAATGGACGGTGAAACGAGGCATAAATGAATAAGAGATAAACGCCCAGTGTGGAAAACATTAAAGAGCAGCTGCAGGCTACAAACCGAGACGGCTGATAAATTTGCCCAGGCTGTAGTGAAAGATATCAATGTTTAAAACTCTGACATATGGGACTGGCAAGGATCCACAGATTGCTGTTCTCCCGTCTCTTCATGCCAGATGGGGGGGGGGAATGAGGCAGCAATCACACTTTAACTACAAACAGACGTACATACATATATATATATATATATATATAGCTTGCCTGGTGTTGCTGGGGTTATTTGGCTGACAACGTGTCGTGAAGAGACATGCCAATCTCCCTTACCCTACAATCAGAGTGTTGTTGAGATTCTGGTACCCAGCATCGGCTAGGTAATTGTTAGGTCTGAAAGTAGAGTCTCGAGTAGACAGTTGGAGACCCCGAAGTCGATGGAGATTCTTTGATTTGAGCAGTCTATTTTGTTTTTGCCTGTTAATTTCTTTCCAAAGCGTCAACTTAGTTTCACCTATTTGTAGTAAACTCCGGTTCCAGTAGACAAAATAAACGTATGTTGAGTTTTGCATAGTTGTAATTTTGAAACTCTATTGAAGCCGTCAGTCTTGACGCTGGTCGGAAATAAACAGAAGAACGTACATGGATTAAACGCGTTAAAGTTCTTACGATATGAAAACCTACACAATGTAATCTGTGTGGAAGTGCATGCTCTTTTGACCTCTGTAGTAGTAGGCAAGTTGTTTTATCTCATGCTGGCTACAGTAACTTGGTACAACATAACTCTACTACACACAATCTGCAAGCTCTCTAACGCATTGTCATCAATTAAAACGAGCAGCCTGCCGGCATGTGTAGTTGTCTTAACGGATTTATCGATTTTAAATGCTCAAAAGACTTTCATATGACTACGTTAAGGTGGTCTAAATCAGCACTGAAACCCTTGGAACTGTACTATTTTGTCAGATTATATATAAAGTCTTATCGACCTTTACATATAAATCAAATAGTCAAAGTAAAATCGTGAATCTGTTTCGGCCAATAAAGTCAAGCACAGCAATAGTTAATAGTGTAGGTGAAATACACTCTCTCCCTCCCTCTCCCTCTCCCTTCTGAGCAGCAATCAGCTGGTTGAAGCTGAAACTCAACTCCCCATGCAGGATTAATGAAGGTCTACCTTTAAACATAGGAGCTGACTGATCTGAATTCTAATCTTTAGCGTCAATAAATACCTGATGCCATTGGTGCAGTCTCTGTGGGCCTGGAACTGAAGCTGGGGTTGTAGTAGCATCTCGCTGCCATCAGAGGGCGCCGTCTGGGTGTCCCACACGGACACCACCCCCTCCGTGTCCCCGCTCAGAAGGTACCGGCCTGACCTGCGCACACATAACACAAAAGGACAGTGGTTCTCAAACTTTTTCCATGTCAAGGACCCTCAAATGAATTATGTAACTTGCCCACAGACCCCCCCCATCTGAAAATATTTTGTGCCAGGGACGCCCCCATACAAGATTTGTGTTAAAATTTGTGAGCTCGTCTCTCTGGTCATGTATGAATGTGAGCTAGGTCGCCGTTTCTCAACATCGGGTTTGGGGGACCACCAGGGGTCAAAATGGACCCCTATGGGTCTGCAACTCTGAGAATGTACAAATGGAACCAAATGGACCCTAAGGGGTCCATTTGGTTCCATTTGTACACTCTCAGAGCTAAATTAACCCTGAGGATATTACAGTGTAGATTGGGGTCCCAGAGATCAAATGGGGGTCTGTGGCCTAATCTGCATATCAAACCCGGGGGGTCCTTGGAATTGAAGAGGTTGAGAATCACTGAGCTAGGTCAACTAGCTACGGTCAACTTACGGGTCCAGGTCAAAGTAGATGCGCTGGTTGGTGGCCACGTTCCTCTTCAGAGAGAACAGCACTTGGCCCGGCTCCCTCATGTCCCAGCACAGGATCTCTGGGTCCTACACATAACAAAATAATAATAATAATGAATTGCATTTTTATAGCGCTTTTCTACTAAAGTACTCAAAGCGCTTTACAACGGTTCATTCATTCATACATTGGGAGGTGAAGGGGCGAGCAGTAGACGCCAGCGTCTTCACTTCCCACATTCACACAGCAATGGTGACAAGCTAGCACCGACCGACACCACTTAGTCTCCACATTGGAGGCAATGTAGGGTTCAGCGTCTTGCCCAAGGACACTTCCACATGTGGACAGGAGGAGCCGGGATTTGAACTGCCGACCCACGGATCATTGGACGACCTGCTCTACCTCCTGAGCCACAGCCACCGCTACATGAGCACAAGAAACGCTTAGGAATTGTGTCCAAGGTTAGAATAATGAGGAGGCTAAGTGGTGGTCTTCATTTGCCCATTCATTTGCCCAGACCTCCGTGTTTTGGCTTGTACAGTGTGCTCACAGCTTGTGGACTTGTAGTTTCTTTCTAACCAACAGATTGTGTGGAGCTTCACATGCTTTGTTGGCCCAGTGCTTAAGTAGACGGGTGGATTTTAATGATGAGTATGAAAGAACATTCAAAGCGTATGGCTGCTCTGATAACATGTCTTCTTATTGGGTGAGATAAAGGGGGTGGGGTGGGGGGGCACTCAAGGACGATTACTGTTCTCTTGCAGACAGGGGAGACATGCCAACCTAGCACTTTAATATCAAGATACTCCACTCTAATCTCGGATGTATGGCATAAAGCATATGTAACCCAAATCCCACACGGTATCACCACAAATCAATTTAGTACCGAAAAGGCTCATTAAAAGGAGCACTTCACCCACTTTCAACTTTTATCTTCCAATTGGTCCTCACTAATTCTCATGAATAATAATACAAATAATTAATAATAATAAATGGCATTTATATAGCGTTTTTCAAGATATCTCAAGTCACTTATAAGACGGCACCCATTTCCATCTACTCACTCATCGCCTCATGTGTGGGCTGTGGACAGTTCAGAAACCTGCGCACCGCAAGTTAACTCATTCACTGCCAGACTTATTGCTGGCCGCGTTTGCCCACTGCCAGAGATTTTTCATTGAAAAAAAAAAAAGTACTCTGGAGCTGAGATACAGAATTTTTAAGCTTTAAGTTAACAAGGAAGTGGATGTGAGTCTTTTCCTTCGAAAAATCATATCTCCTTGGTCTTTGGGTCAAAAAAAAAAAAAAAAAATTGAAAAATTAATAATTACGTTTTTTACGTCTGTGGCAGGTTTGGTAAACGGGAATAATTACGTTAATTACGTCAGTGGCAGTGTATGAGTTAACATGCTGAAATAGAAACCATTGTTCTTCCATTAATGAAAAGAAAAGAGGTTTGACATCTTGTTTGAAATGACCAAACCTGTCTACCGATGATGTCACTGGTAGGCGGGTTTCTGAACTGTCCACAGCCCTCCTCTGAGACACAGAGCGGGTAGACTAATGAGTATTAGTGAGGACCAATTATATGAAGATGGGTTGAAAATGATTGAAAAGCCCCTTAACTCAAATTAAGACAAACTAAAAAAGGGAAAAATTCAAACTCAATAAAAACAAAACTAGACAATTACAACTAAATGTAAAATGATTCACACACTCGTAAAACGAACTAAAACTAAACTGAAATAAAACACCAAACTGGAAAACTACACAAAAACTAGAAACTATTAATATTTCAAAAGTGTAATACATGTGGAAGTGTGTGAGTGTGAGTGTGTGTGCTCTCCGGTCTTCACCTTGCGTCCTCCGGTGTACAGATAGTTTCCGTCCGGGGAGAAGAACAGGTGGGTGAGGCCTCCGTTGTGTCGGGTGGGCAGCAGTGCCAGCAGGGCGCCATCCTCACAGGAGTAGAGGCCTGCGCTGCGGGAGTAGGAGCCACAGGCGTACACCGACATGCAGGGGCTGAAGGCAAAGCAGGAGATGATCCCGTTCTGACCCTCCTGCTTCTTCACTGCAGAGAGGTGGAGAGAGTGTCTCTGACTTTACGTTCCTGGGCACTCGCATCGAGGAGGACTAGGCCTGCCACAATTATTACATAATCGCTTGCCTGGGATCAATACCATTTTCGTGTTTCTGATGCGGTCGGGAGTAGAAATAACTTTACGGCATTAGCCGCGTCATCAGGTGGCCGGAACCAAGGGTGCCGGTATCACCCCAAATAATTCCACATGATCAAGGGCATCATTTTAGGGTCTACACAATAAAACCCTTGATGCGGCATAGTTTAGCTTATAGGAATAGTTTGTTTGGTATACAAATCTTTTATTCTAAATCGACTTGCGAGACTAAACTAGTAGTTATACTCGATTCAGCATTCTCAATTCAGAAAAAAAAAAAGTCAGCCGAACGTAATGAATCAGGCTAGGAAAGTCGGGTGACGCAGGTTTACATAATCACAGTTAGTTGAGATTATCAATTATTTTTGCCATAATCGTTTCCTTGTTGAAAAATGTTCATACATTTAAAAAAATAGCTGATCTACAAGCTCACAATGTGTCGCAGTGCGACGCGTTGTGAGTGTGTAGATCGTCTATTTAAGTTATTAAATAAGAGTAATTTGTCACATCAGCCCTGTGCAACTTTTGTTTATGAAGCCTAAAAGCCAAAACTGATTTTTTTATTTTTATTTTGTATGTGTCCCAATGTTCAATGCCAATTATATGTGGGACAATAAATCATCAAGTAAAATGTCATGATCGTGGCAGCCCTGAGGAGGACCAGACATGGAAAACAAATACCACTGCACTTCTGAACAAGGCAACAGAAGAAGCTGCATTTTCCTTAGGAGAAGAACAGAGAGTCTCTTCAAACCGCTGTTCCGTCGAGTCAGTGCTGAGCTAGGGCATTTCGCTGTGGTTTGCCAGCTGCACTGTAGCAGAAAGAAAGGGGCTTCAGGGTCTCATAAATACTGCCCCAAAGAAAATCATTGCATGCCCTCTTCCATCTCTCGGGGACATCTACAGTACAAGGAAAACCGTTTCAGGAGAACCCACAGCCTCCTCAGTGACTCATCTCACCCGGGTCACCACCTGTTTGAACTGCTGACCTCGGCAAGGCGCTTTATGACCATCAAAGCTAAAACAAACGGACTGAAAAACTGTTTCTACCTGCTGTTATTGCACTAAATGCCGCACAAACCTGAACACACCTTGTACAGTTACAATTTGATAACAAACTGATGTGCAATACATGTTGTAGTTTTTCATCTACATGTTTAAACCCGTTTTTTATATTGAGCTTTACATTTTGTTTTATGTCTCTTGTCGTTTTAGCGCACTGAGTCGGAGAGCTGCCACCTCAATTTCGTTCCACTTGTGCAATGATAATATAGACTTTATGATTTCTTATCTACACTGTAAAATCCTCAGTGTTTATGCAACTCTGCATGTACACATGAACTCATGCAACTCGCTGTGTGACCTTGTAGATCCCTATTTTCAGTGTGCGACACCGGCACATAACTAAGTGTAACTCATGTAGTCATGTTATGATGCAAATGGGAAATAAAAACTGGTGTCCTATTGATCGGTAATCTTTTTCTTTTTTTTGTGATAAATAGCAGATCATGAGTTTTTGGCATTGTTGGTATTGTTACATCCCTACTGTATAGCGTTTCTTCTTTCTCTTACCCCACAATCCATAGTCTTGGCAGTGATATAATGCATATTATGTTGCATTCCAGAGCGCGCAGCTCAACTCTTCCAAGTTTTAGTCAAACAATGGTACACTTCAAACAAGCTTTCTGAAGCTATAAGTCCAACACCAGTGTCTGTTTGCTAAGCAATGCTAGACTGAAATAGAGGCATACTTTCTTGCAGTAGCAAAGTTATGGGACAGTCCTCATGAGAATTAAATGCACAGTTTTGAGATTATGCCACACACCCACACACAGAGACTCCATCTGTTACTCAACATGCAATTGAAACAGGGAATGTACACACAGTAAGATATGATAGTATTCTCCAACATTATATGAAATTCTTCTACGATTCATCATTTTCCAAAGCATACCACCGTTTGTTAGATTTTGGTGTAATTCCAAGATTTTGCTATCTTTTAATTCAAACGTTCAGGCGATAACAGTATAGTCACCTTAAAAATCCGCCGCTTCTTCTGCTGATATTTCTGTTGCGTTTAAGAAGTAACTTCAACTAGACTTTTCAAATCAATCCACACTTTCAGCTACCTTAAAAGTCAACGATAACACAACTTTGACAAAAAGTAACAGACGTCCTATCTCAAGCAAGTTTCTTCAGGTTTACTTTAAAAACACACTGAAATGAAAGGAATCCAAAGTCTAGCTTGAAAATCAAACAAACCTCGGTATGCTTTGGAAAATGGTGGGCAACAGTGTTGATTTTGACAGAAAATTTTGATTTAGTTTTAGTCATCGTCTTTTGAATAAAATTCCATTTAGTTTTAATCATATTTTAGTCATCTGAAATGTTCTAGTATTTGTCTAGTTTTAGCCGACTAAATATCATAAGATTTTAGTCGACTAAATCTACAGCTGATTTAGTCGACTAAAATGTATTTTAGCGGTGCCTTCCCTTGATGGCGTTGTAATGGCTGATTTTACACTTTGTTGCATGCTGAAAATAGCCGTACTACAAGCTCACAACGTTGTGAGCTTGTAGATCTGCTATTTTCAGAGCGTAACACCCGAGCGCAACCAAGCATAAAATAACTTGTCTTTTAGTTCTACTGGATCTCTTTTCCACACTCCCTAACATTTTTTATTTAGTACACCGTGAGTAATAGTCATTTGGCTAAACCGGTGTGGTCCTCGGGCTCCAGCTGTCTGACGGGCTCACCTATGGTGGGTCTCTCCTCGCAGTCCCTGCCGGGTCGCTCCGTGTGGAAGACCCTGACCATCTTGTCGAAGCCGCAGTAGAGCTGCGAACCGTCAGGGGAGAAGCTGAGGGAGTGGGCCGCCGTCATCTGGTCCAGGTGGTTGTAGGGCCGGAAGCTGGCTCGCACCTTGCCATAGAAGGCGTCCCAGACGTGTACTGGGTTGTCACGGCTGCTGCTGGCCAAGCTGGGTTCAGACAGGGACAGAGGAGCAAACAAAGGGGGAGAGAGAGAGAGACAGTGGGAGTGAGAATAGAGGGGAAGGACAGGATTTCAAAGCGAGAGCCAATACACGATGTGAAGTGTTCGTGTTTATCATCCTTGGATGGCAATTTATGTCACAGCTGGTAGGCATTAAAACGCATTAAATCACACTTGTACACGCACAGTTGCACACATACACACATCAACAAACAGAAGTGAGGAAACAGTGTGCTGTGTGCAGTGAAGATACCAGGCACAGGACATAATCCGCTGTTTGTTCATAAAATCATCGTCTGGTGCAATAAAGAAAGGTTAAAACCTGTTGTTTCCCACACCTGCACCCTGACGAGCGGGACCGAAACTCATTACAAAGAGGTTGCCGGGATGCCGTTCAGCCCGTAACAGTAACACATTAAGAAAGAAATGCAATTTCCTGGCTCCAAAGCAATTGGCACCTTATCCATCTGGATGCAACTGAGCACCGAGATCAATAAAGCAGCACAACACATATCTGAGCCTTCGCTAGTGTATAGAAAGCATATCTATCAGCACAGCCTCTATTACAGAGAGAGACAACCCCACAGCTCTCCCTTTATTGATTCAACTCGGGGCCACAAATACAGAGGCATGACTTTTTAGCTCCCAATTGTTTGGCGTTGAACAAACGGCGAAACATCACTGCGGCTCAATTAGACAAAAGAAATTAGCCCCTACCAACGCTGCCCGTGTTCTGTTTGCGGGGCCCTCTGAGCCCCGGCTTTGTTCCAGTGCAGGGAAATGCCCAATTATAATGCTAGACTGCTGCTAGCTTGGAGCCCGGCCCAGAACTCGGCGCAACTTATAGCAGAGCTACAGCGGCGGCCCTTCTTCCCTCTCTGCAGGAGGAAGCAGCAACAAACACATCACTTCTGGCAGATGGAAAGATCCAGCCAGCGAGGGAGGGTGAGGGGAAGAGGGCAAGTGAAAAGGAGAGAATAAAAGGAGCAGAGAGAGAGAGAGAGAGAGAGAGAGAGAGGGAGAGGGGGGCTGGATATAGACTTTATTGTACATTTTCCACAAGCCTCACTCACCACAAGCCATTATCTGAACATACATCTAGGGCTGTCACGATTATGAAATTTTACATGACGATTAATTGTTACTCAAATTGTGATTAACGATTTAATTGTGTTGCAATTAAATCGCCGTTGAAAATTACATTTCTGTTTGGCTTTTAGGCTTTGAAGTTGCATATGGCAAATATGACACATAACCTAAATATACAAAGAATAACTTGATACTTTAAAAAAACATTAACAGCGAAAATAGCCAATCTACAAGCTTGTAGATCTGTGCCATTTTCTGACCCTAAAAGCCCCAAACAGCCGACTATCAGCCATTTCCAGTGTGCGACACCCGCACGCAAAACAAGGTATAAATCAGGCATAACTTCAAATGTAACCCCTAAATGTATAAATCAGGCATAACTTCAAATTTAACCCCTAACCTCTAAATGTCTAACCCTGACCTTTTCCTAATTTTCTGTCTATCCAGAAAAATATTTTAAATCATAAAACGACAATTTCTCTTGTGACCAGGAAACTTTTCCTCACCATATCCATTTCTCAAAATCTACTATACTTGTGAGGACATGTGGCCTCAGTCAGTAAGTATAGTGAAACAAAGACACACACACACACACACACACACACACACACACACACACACACACACAGACACGTGTAAGGGCCTCTCAAGTGGCTCATCCCATGCATTAATCACCTCCTCTATGTTTACACAACTGTCATGCTAAGGACCTCCAACCCCTGACCCCCACCCTCCCTCTCTGCTCACCCAGGAAGGGCTGCTTGATGGCGTAGTGGAGCGGTGCCCACGCTGGGCCCTGATCAGAGGGAACGGTGGGAGGCCTGCAAGGGTACAGGAGGTGGGATGATGGGAGCGTGGGGCGAGGAGGGGAGGGGGGGGGCCATGCACGCTGCTGGCGGCCAGCCCTTAACTCGTTAGCGGGGCCCGGCCTTCGTTGCCACAGTAACGACAGCCCGTTCTCCACGGTAACGGGTGTCACTGATGTCGGTCTTGCCTCGGCGCACACGCACAAAACACAGCTGATGTCATAATCACGCCGTTTTAGAGACACCCGGCAGGATGCTGCCTCTCTTACACTCACACAGCAAGACAGAGCTGGAGAGAGAGAGAGAGAGAGAGAGAGACAGATGAAAAGAGAAAACCCCCCAAGTCTGGGAATCATAAGGCTCTTAACCCATTAAGACCTGAGGCCAATTCTACATAATTATGTCTTCTGGGCAGCTGAGCCGACCCCATCGCAAAATATTTAGTTTCAGGGACCCCCAGAAGCAAAGATTTGAGTTAAAAGCTTGAAAAGAATATATATATATATATATATATATATTCAAAGATCTGCACAAATGTTCACGATTATATAACGCTATGAGCTTGTATATCTGCTATTTTTGAATAGCCAATGTATTAAAAAAAATGCTTTTTAGAGACAAATCTAGATGCTTTCCCGGTTTTAGTGCGTTAAGGCGTCCGTCTGGAGTGCTGTTAGTTGGCTGAGTCACTGCTGCAGAGCGCAGCGGGTCTCAAACAGCTCGCTGGGGCGCAACACAGACGCAGAGGCAGAAGAGGGCCAACTCTTCACTTATAATGAGAAGACATAACAACACTTTTAAACCGTCTCTGTTCACACACACACACACACACACACGTTGGCAGACGGCTCCCACATTCAACACGAAAGCTGCACGGATCAAGCACCGACTCACACATAGAGTACACAGCCTCTTCCTCTGTTCTGACGCTCAAAGGCTCAAGTGCACAAGGAACGTACGGCGACGCAAGCATGCGCTCACACACACACAAACACGTAGAGTAGACGAGTCATTTTGGATTCATTATGAATACTAATCTAGAGCCTAAACCCATGCCATATGTTGGCGCCCAATTGGAGAGTCCTAGACCACCGTTTACAGATGTTTTGACTGATATTTGATCAACAAAGTTTTTACTTGCAAAATAAATATGAAACAAATTAACATAAAAAAATACAAACATAAACTTTAAGTACATTTTGACGCCAATACTTTTGTACTTTTACTCAAGTACATTTTGAACACAGGACTTGTACTTGTAACAGAGTATTTCTACAATACTTTAGCATTTACCATAGTATTTCTACGATACATTTACTTAAAATTAGTACTTTTCCCACCACTGAGTGTGTGAAACAGTGTGATCAAATAGCTTGTACTCACAAGCAGGACTCGGGATCCAGAGAGTTCATCTTGGGGTACCAGCAGTAGTCATAGATGGTGTCTCCCTCAGCCATCCTCAACACAGGACTCTGTCACCCAGGAGGAGAGGGTGAGAATTGAAGGGATGAAAAAGGCAAACTGTCATTACAACATTTACCTATATATATCGTTGCTGTCGGGTGGAAATGTAACCTTGTATGTCCAAAACGGTTACTTTTCAGAAAATGGGAAAAAATAACCTGTGTTCCAATAAAACCATTTTAGTTATCGTTTAGTCACAAGCTCTTGTTTTTTTGGGGGGGGTCTTTTATCCCATGATTTTGTAACCCATGTTTCACCCAGTGCCAATTGCCTAAGCTTGTAATCCCGGGCGCTACTCTCCCTCTGCCAGCCTGGGGAGAGCCCCGAACTGAGCTCGTGCTTCCTTCAATGCATGAGGAGTGAGCAGGCCGCCTCTTATCACCTGACAGGGGGGAGTTTCCTTAGTATGACGTAGCACGTGGAAGGAACACGTTATTCCAATCAGTTTCTTTCCCCTCCATCAGGCACCCCGGCTGACCAGGGGGAGGCAGTATAGAGACCAGGGGACCCTAGGGGACACGGGGAGAACATGCAAACTCCACACAGAAAGGCCCTTTCGCCAACCCCACCAAGGGCGAGTTCAAGGCTTCATGGGGTGTGTAATTGATAGAAAATAAGTCATTTTTTGGGTGAACTAGATACTCCTTTAAGCACTTTCACTGAAAATGTGCTGATCTGCAAGCTTTGAGCTTGTAGATCAGCTATCTTTGCTACTTTTGTGTGACATTGTAGCGTGACGAAGTAGGGCATTCATTTACATGAAAAACATACCAAGTTGAAATATGGAGATACCAGGTTTCTGCCTGACATCAACGATATCTTTGCTGTAAGGCTAGCGTTTTCATTCACAGCCACTGGGCAATATTCCATGTGTCAGAAAGTTTTGCTGAAGATATGGTGCAGGATACAATGATGTTAACAGTTTGTAAGCCTTTAGTGAACTACATTCATGTTTCATCAATTTAGTTTGAAAAAGTGGTATTTCTGCCTCTTTGCAATGCATTAACCAGATTAGTTCACCCCCAAAATGACTTTTTATCTATCGATTAGACACCCCATGGAGACTTGAATTCATGGATATTTTTGTTTTTGTCGCATTCCTAAGCCAATAATTTGATGGCCGGCAGCAGTTCCAGTAGGAGACACAAAGAGTCTCCTTTGAGTCTCCTACTGGAACCGCTGCATACCAGTTCGCTGGTCATCAAATTATTGGCTTAGGAATGCGCCAAAACTCTCTCTTTAACCCTGGTAATGTCATTAGGTGACAATGTTCAAGATGTGTCGACTTTCTTTACAATATTACAAAATGTTTTGAAAGTAGCAGATCTACAAGCTCACAACGTGTCAGATACAGGCTATTTTTGAATAGTCAAAGAAAAAAGGAACAGGGCGTAAGTGGTAAACTGGTACCGACAGAGACCAAATGTAAACGGGTAATTATAAACACATTGACTGCCAGAGTTTATTCATAATGGACTCACCCCCTTGCCAGCGATTTGCGTGTTTTTTTTTTGTTATTTTGCTATTTAAATGCATTTAAGTTTCTCAGGCCATGGTTTTGAACACATACGAGAATCGACCACCAGAGAGCAGCAAAATGACACCCTCGATGACTCGCTGACCCCAACATTAAACATTAGGACGCAGATCTCCGTCCTAGATTACTCTGGCAGCCCACGGGTTTATCTATTAGGACGCAGATCTGCGTCCCTGGCAGCGGATGTGTTAAAGACGTGCGTACCGCTCAAACAAATACAATTCATAAAACCTAATTGTGTCACCTTGCAGTCAGCATGCATCAGCATTTTGATATTAAGTGGGTGATAAATGTAACATCCTTGATATTGTGTTCGCTTGTTCACCGATGATGTTTGATAGCTGTAGATGCAGGTTATACGTTATCACAGATGCTATGTACGTTATTTGGAGATGTCTACCTGTCCTCCTGGTTACTTAGCATTTCATTGTTTTCCTAGCACTCTATTTAATTGACCACTCCACGTGTTATTGGTTGACTACGGTGCACTTTGTAAATCGCTCTGGATAAGAGCATCTGCTAAATGCCTGAATTGTGAATAGTGTGGGATGTCGTCAACAGCAACTTGTCAAATAAATGGTCATAAAGTCAACGGTAGCTCTAAGTGTTTTTTTTGTTCGTGTTGATGCTTAATGCTTCAGACACATTAGTGGGTGAGTAAACAGACTAAAAAGCTGAAATTAAATTTAAACTGCAATAACAGCTCAAGTCACCCCGTGAAACCCTGGCAGACAGAGCGCCAACTTGACGTTGCACTGCTCCATCATCGTTATCCAATTGTGAACCATCTTGAAAAGCTTCAAATCAATATCTGAACCAAATGAATGGGTATACTTTTAAGTACAGCTGAAATGACACATTAATCTCACAGCGGCCAATGGGAGAAACTATTACGGTATTTGCCCGGCTCACCATCTCCGTGAGCAGGTCCCAGTCGTAGCTGTAGAGCTCTGCAGGGATGTTGTACAAACGCAGCACGTTGTCTGCACTGTTGGTCAGGATGCAGGAGCCGTCAGGAGCCCTGAGACAATGGGAAGAGAGGGAGAGAGAGAGGGAGAGACCACGCATCAATACATGACAAGCTGCATTCGCTTTCTGGTTTCATGTCATAACATTAGGGCCAAATGATGTAGTATACTTGACACATCCACAAGGGTATACTATAGCGGGACTCCCTCTTTCTTTGGTGTGTCGCCCAGGTGGCGCCTAAACCCTAAACCTTTAACTTCACAAAAACTAACCTTAACCCCCCATAAACACTATGCCTAACCCTACCCTCACAGAAACTGTGCCTAAATGTATCTTGTGGTAATGTCTATGTCTGTCCTGTGTATGTATGTTTACTGTGTCTTGGACTTTCTTATTATCTGCTGTAACATAAATTGCCCAGTTTGGGACATAATAAACTTGAACCTACTATAACCGCAAAACCACGTCAACCGGGGCAAAAAAACGTGAAAAGAAATACTAAGACACTAGAGCAGTAGTTCACAAAGTGGGGTCCAGGGGCCCCCAGGCTAGCTTGGGGGGGTTCTAAATGGGACCCTTACAGGTCTGTAACTCTGAGCGTGCACAAATGGAACCAAATGGCCCCGTAAGGGTCCATTTGGTTCCATTTGTGCAATATCAAGGGTTAAGGGGATTTCTTGAAATTAAAAGGTTTGAGAACCACTGTAGTTGAGTCATATGAATAGCATATACAGGGTTCCCACATATTTTTACCAATTAATTTCCAAAACGTTTCCAGAATATTGAACCCAATTTCCAGGCCTATATAACAATCATTCAGCACAATAATGAGTCTCTTACGCCTATGTGCAATGCCGAAAGACAGGCAGTGTAGCAAACATAAAGCATAGAATGGTATAATTCCATTCCAGATTTCGTGCCAAATTTACTAACTAACTACACATCACACTTCAGCACGATGTGAGCTATGTAGATCTGTTATTTTTGTCACGTCCGGTATACATAAGGCTACAATCACGCAGTCCGTTCTGCGAAAAAACTACTTATATTACATATTTCATGTAATGTTAAACATGTTTCAGAAACTGTTTTTTATTAACTCATTGAGTGCCAGAATTGCCAGAATTATTTCTGACTACGTATATTGCCCCAGTGCCAGATATTTTTTCAAGGTAAAAAAAAGTGCTTAGGAAGCGAGATACAGCCCTTTTCAGTTATAGGTTAAACAAGGAGTGGATGGAGCTGCAAATCTTCAGATAATGATATCTTGGGTTCTGAACATGTTTTTTATTTTATTTTGCGCAGACATGTGGGTGCCAGATCAGATGTTATGACCATGCATACTTCATGCATGGTCATGCTTCACAAGTGTGGTGACTGCACATGGACACTGTTTGAGGAGAGGTTGTGTGAGGCAATCCGTCTCTACCCGCATCTTTATAACTTGTTGTTAAAAGCCTATAAAGGCAACCCAATGTACTGTGCAACTCCTTCTCTGGCTGGCCTGATCAGCCTGAGGGATGTTCAATCAATCCACTGGACTGTTTTTAGTTTGTTTATCCCATTAAGACCTGGAACGCATCTGTGTCATTTTTAGATTTCTTTTGGCTTTTCAAAATTAGCAGATATACAAGCTCGTAGAGCCAGTACATCTGCTATTTTAGAAACATCGTGAAAATGTTTGCCAATCTTTGGATATATTATTTTTTTGATATATATTTTTTTACTCAAATCTTTGCTTCTGGGGGGTCCCTGGAACAACATATTTTGAGATGGGGGTCCACAGCAAAATACATATCATTTTGTGGTCCTTGACATGAAAACCACTGATATTATACCAACAACAAGTTTTTTCTTAGGATTTTTGTTAGGATTTAGACATTTTCAAAACATAGCAGATCTATATATATGCTATATCTGCTATTTTTTAATAGCCAAATAAATCTTTAAATGACACAGACGTGTTCCAGGTCTTAAAGGGTTATACTCTCTAAAAAATGTTTTTCATGTCTATAATCACTTAGATGTCTATTATGATGGCTCTTTCTTCTTTGCTGTTTCTGATGATGAGAGCTGCTGCTGTTCCCTTAGGGAAAAATAAAGTTAGTCTATCTACCCTAAATTCTTGGAAAGACATCGGTTACCGTCAGAAGATATGAAAGTGTGTGCAGGCAGTATGGATAGAGGAAGTATCTGTGAGGCAAGTTTGTCTCGCCTGTGGTATAAGCATAACTATGTGCACGAACGCTGTCTGCAGACCCTCATGGCTACACAGACGCGGCAAGTATAATCAGGCCTTGAAATCAGTATAGTCAGGAAGAAAACGCAGTGAACAGTTGTGCTTAATAATTCAACAAAACGTTTATACAGTTGAATGAAGCGAAACAGATGGAGCATGGCACAAACACCACCACGTTTAGGGATTTTCCCGAGGGACACATGGCTAAGAAATGGCCAGTTGCCTTTGGATTAACCACCTTAGGTGACATTTTGAAAAAAAAAAAAGACAATCTACAAGCTCACAACGCATCGAAAGCCATTGTTAGCTTATAGATCAGCTACTTTCGTTATTCATCGTACGATCGTACGAAGTACAGTACATGGTGATAATCACCAAATGACACGTTTATGTTAATATTTAAGTGCTTACCATTTGCAGCCCCTGAGGTAATTCTCTGGGAGGTTGGAGAACTCAGCCCACGAACCAGTCAGCATCTGTGGGCTCTGGCTGAAATCCAGTCCCAGACTGCAGAACAGACAGAGGGGGAAGAAAAGGACTGCGTCATGAAGTACAAAGCAGACACACTGCTTGTAATCAACACATTTTCACGTGTATTTGATAAGAACAATAATCCTCCAACTGAACTCACAAAGACCAGCCATGAAACCTGCAGAAAATAAATCTCACTTCCCACATAAGTTTGGTTAACTGCATCTTGGTTACAGAGGATAAAGGTATTGCCGACTTATTCCTTCACTTACTGCTGGCCTTGCTCTGGGATGTCAGCTGATTGGTTACTCTCCTGGCCCTCCGGGGGGTCCTTCTCCTCTCCTCCATCTGGAGAAGCATCATGGTCACCGCCATGGCCGCCATCTCCGTTCAGATGTGACTGTAGTTCACCTCCTCCACTTGAAACACCATCTGTCACCACACCGCTACATGCCTCCTCAGCTACGATATTTGAAACATCATCGTCAATTTATTATATTGCCTTTCATACATGCATTGTACAGTTGTTCCAGGCGATTCATATCACTGAAGATTTACGAAAATAAAAAGTGACAAAACGTGAGCAAATAAATAGGTACGAGCAGGTAGCTGAGGATTGGAAAAGTAAAACTGAACAAGGAATGGACACAACAACAGCAAGTCAAGCCATGTTTAAGTATTTGCCCATCACATAAATTCATGATTTGTGAATCGTGATCAGGTGTTGACAGACAGCCAAGACTAGCAAAGACCTATTCAAATGCCCACGTCAAGGCCGCTTATCATCATGCATGATGACGGCTAGAGCCTGCACCACACCTTGAGCTAATGGCGCTCTGTCTCCCAGCAGCAGTCCGGCCTGCCCTGGTGCGGACGCCTCCGTACCCAGCCCCTCTTCGCTCAGCCTGGGCCGCTTGATGGACGGAGAGCCTCCTTCCTCCAGCTCCAAGTTCTCGCCCTCAGGTGACACTGTTCCGGTGACATTGTGCTCTGCCTCTGCATCCTTTCCTAAGCCTACCTCACCTTCACCAACCTGTCTTAAGCCTGCTAGACCTCCACTATACTGCTCTAAGCCTGCTAGACCTCCACCACCCTGCCCTAAGCCTACTTCACCTCCACTACCCAGTCTTAAGCCTACTTCTCCTTCACCACCCTGTCTTAAGCCTGCTAGACCTTCACCACCCTGCCCTAAGCCTGCTAGACCTTCACCACCCTGCCCTAAGCCTGCTACACCTTCACCACCCTGCCCTAAGCCTGCTAGACCTCCACCATCTTGCCCTAAGCCTGCTTCACCTCCACCACACTGCCCTAAGCCTACCTCACCTCTACCACCCTGCCCTAAGCCGCCTGCTACACCTCCACTTTCACCATCCTGTCCTAAGCCTGTTCCACTTCCACCACTCATCCCCGCTGTATCTGACATCTCCGCCTGCCTCTCTCGGTCCTCGCCTCACGCCCCCAAGTATTGGATTTTGGCCGCGAGTTCTTCCTGGGCGTCTGTCAGACGTGAGTGAGATAGGTGCTACTGGGGTAGTGCTTCTTCTTCTTGCAGGGTGGGTGTTTGAGTCTGCTGGAGGACGGGGACATCACAGCACACACTGACTGGCCTGAGAAGAGCAGAGGCGGACATTCAGAGACGTTCATCACAAGCCAATAACCATTTTCAACCCGTCTTCCCTTTTTGTCAATCAGTTTTTGTCTTTCATATTTTCAATAATTAGTAGAAATAGCCATATGTTATACAAGATTGCTATTTCCATATTTGTTGATGATTTCGTTTATTATTACAACACATACATTAACCACTTCAGCCGTAAATACACTTTGGCCTTTTGAAAATAACAGAGCTACAAGCTTGTGAGCTTGCAGATCTGCTATTTTCTGAAGTTTTATACATTTGTGAAACGGGACATTCTGTATAATGAGTACTTTCTACTTTTGATACTTTAATTACATTTTGATGCCAATACTTTTGTACTTTTACTCAAGTAAATTTGGGATACAGGACTTTTACTTGTTACATTGCATTCCCACCACTGACTGTGGGCCAGCTATGTGTAAAGACTTTGATTGATTGAATACTTTATTTTGAAAGACATGGAAAAAGCACATGGAACTTTAGGTCCTCTAAAATAGCCTAAAATCGATCGCCCATAAAAGCCAACGGCTTGTTTCAAATGAGAACCCCACTTATTACACAAATCATGGTAAAAAAAACAGTCAGATATACACTACTATGCAGAACATCATGCAAATAGCTTGAAAGATCAAGGTATGAAAAACAAAAAATATGTACAATAAACAGTTCGAGGGGGGGGGGGTAGGATAAGACTTTGACAGGGGGCAGTTTGGAATTGCAGCCTCCTGAATGCATTCTTTTAGGGCAATTTTGCACTCCTTCACTCATTTTGGTAGGGCATTCCACATGTTTGTTGCATAGCATGAGAACGAGTTCAATCCCTTAATTGTTTGTGCCAAATCTGGGTTGGACATGATCAGTGGTGCTGCCTCTGGTGTTGTGATTGTGGACTTCATTTACGTTTTTGAAATACATTGACAGGTACATGGGTATCCCAATGTTGTGGTTGTGTTGTTGTGACTTGCAACAGTGTAGCTTAAATACCCCATTAAAAGTTTTGTGTAACTATAACAAATTGAGTATGACGTCTTTATTAAATTGTAAATGTACTGTCAACATATGAGGGAAAACAATCTCATGTGTTGTTGTCCAGAAGAATCCTATAAACAGGAACCTTAAGTAACAAAACAATCCAATAATGCTAGGCTATAGCAACCTGCTGCTAAACCAACCTGTCTGTGTTGTTGTGGTTAATGGCCTCTGCTTCTGTCTCAGAAACAACGTATGTGTGGGGTTCCGTTAGCCGAGGGGTCCGGGTTCTTAGACCCAAACCTCTTTGGAAACCGCCTTCAAAAAGGGATAAAGTAGTTGAATTGTGTGCGTCTTCACCAACTCATTATGACAAAGTTGTAAACAATCGTGGCGGCGGCGTCCATGCTTTTCTCTACGATATTATCGCGAGAGTTCTTATTCTTCTTCTCTCGGTTCCTCACTTCCTCACTCCTCCCCTCCCCTTTTCTATTCAGTGTTGCCAGATTGTGTGAGAGAAATAAGCAACCAGCAGCCAGGTCTAGAGGTACAAGACCTGTCCAAAAGAAGCAACTAGGGCAGTGGTTCTTCTCAAAACGTTTTCATGTCACGGTCAAGGACCCCCAAAATGATAGGTCTTTGGCTGCAGACCCCCCATTTCAAGTATATTTTGTGCCAGGGATTTTTCATAAATAGATCTACAAGCTCATAGCTTGTATATCTGCTATTTTTGAATAGCCAAAGTGTAAAATATGGTTAAGTGGTTAAAATGTTTGACCCCCCCCCCCCCACACACACACACATTTTGAGATGGGGGTTTAGGGGACAGATGAAAAAGTTGGGGTTCATGGGTCCATGACATTAAAATATTTGAGAACCACTAGTTGAAATAATTTAAAAATGGTGAAGCAAGCCCAAATAAGCAACTACACTTTAAAAACAAGCTAAAAAAACACGCAACCACCAATATTTACAAGCAACTTCACAGAAAAATAAGCCCAAAGTCGCTTATAATAAGCGGACATGGCAACACTACTTCTATACTACTTTTTATTGCGGTTGGCGTCCAACATTGTTGCATTACCGCCATCTTCTGTTCAGCTCGGAGCACTTTATCAAATTGGCCTGGCATGGCCAGACTAATATATATATATTTTTTTTGCACTAGTAGATTTGTCTGGTTTCCAGGCTATAATTAAATAGCTCCCATTTGTTTTACAAATCAAATCGAATTACAGGACGTATTAAACAATGTAACAGTCATCTATAACAAATGCAAAAACACATAATATCACAGAACTAGACAACCTTTACAAATGTTTTATTGAAAATACAGTCACCATTGACAAGGACAGGTACACATTGTCATGTAAAAGACACACAAAAAAAACACACAAGCCAACTTTCAGCCCCATCAGAGCTCCGTTGACTTTCATTGTAAAATGGGAGTTAATTTTAAAAAAAGAAAAGGAAAAATGCTTCTAAAAAGGCAGTGTGCATAGTTTGTCGGTGATCAGTTAAGTGGTTCACAAAATTAGACAGACACACTGACGGCTAACCTCTTGCAGAGCCACACCGTAAAAAATTGGAAGCTTCTCAACTGCAGCAAACCATTTTTTAAGACGTATTCACAATACAGAGTCAAAACAGCACAACAGGCGGCTGGCAGTTTACCAGGCTAGGGTTCGGGTCAAACCAGCACTTCTTCTGCCGTGCCTAAACAGTGCCAGAACCGATACTTTTCAATGCAAAAAATAAAGCCCCAAATTACATTCAATGACATTAAAGGACGACTTCACCGCTTTTCAACCTATCTTCATATAATTGGTCCTCACTAATACTCATGATAAAATGGTACCATTTATTTCTACTCTGCCTGTGTCTCATGGGAGGACTGTGGACAGTCCAGAAACCGTCTACCAGTGACATCATCGTTAGGCATGATTTTTTTTTCCAACAAGATTTCACATTTTTTATTTAGATTTTTATTAACACGAGAACAATGGCTTCTTTTATTGCATTGCAACTTTCCAGGAATAGAAAGCCTGAAGTTTCTATTAGCTTGGATTCCCCATTGATGATGTCACTGGTAGACGGGACTCTGAACTGTCCACAGCCCTCCTCTGAGACACAGACCGAGTAGAAAAAAATTGTACCATTTTATCATGAGTATTAGTGAGGACCTTTAATGGCTTTTATTACCAAGGCAAATTTGAACTTAACATGTTACTGTATATTAACTTTTAACAGTTTGAATGAAGTATACTTAAGTATTTACATAAAAGTGCAAGAATAACTTCTGAGGCAGCAGTCTCCAGCTTCAAACTTCAGCAATTCTTTTGCAGAAATATGACCATATTTGCGTTCTCTGGCAAAATGCAACACCTCTCCTGACTAGTTTCATGTCCTGTACGCGAGAAAACCCTCTCCGATGGTGTTGACGAGGCCTGTACACACAGATATGCGTTTGAAAGTGCGGACAATATAGGGAGACTGTCCCTTTTCAACCACCACCAGGCCACAGGGTCTTGTCCTGATGGGATCGACGGCAGACTTCTGTAGATCTCGATCTCTTTCCGGACCCGCTCCGCGACAGACAGGTCACTGATTTTAGTCGTCGTAGTCTTCAGAAGCTCTTTGTCCTCATCCTCAAACAGCTCCTCGAGGGCTGATTTATTGACATGCTTGTAGTGAGATGAAGGCTGAAAAATACATAAAAGTAGTGTTTAATTTAAAAAAAGGGTAAATGGTGCATTTATATAGCGCTTTTATCCAAAGCGCTTTACATAGATTGTGCATTACATTCACCCATTCACACACACACACACACACACACACACATTCATACACCGATGACGGAGGAAACCATGCAAGGCACCAACCTGCTCATCGGTAGCAATTAGGGGTTCAGTGTCTTGCTCAAGGACACTTCGACACTAACTCTGGGGAGCCCGGGATCGAACTGGAAACCTCACGGCTTCTATCAGGCCGCTCTACCGGCCACTCTACCCCTGAGCCACTGCCGCCCTTAAGTTTAGACAAACTTGCAAAATAATAATTCAGTTTTACATATTCCATGATTATGAACTTACATATTCCTCTGCGTCGTCCTCTTCCCAGTCATCTGATCCTTCTGATTCTTCTACGTCCATTGGAGGTATTAGGTTCAGAGGTTGAAGGCCCTCCATTGGAAGCTGTAGACAAAAGAAACGTGCATGTATAAATATAGCAACAATTCATCATGGAAATTGAAACATGACGACACACAAGGGAAACAAGGATGAGCATTAGATACCTGCTCTGGACTTTCTTCATTAACTGCCGTGTTCTCCAACCTGTCCCAAGCATCATCGGCATCAACATCACTCAGTTTCCTTTTGAAACGAGGGTCCATCAAAGTGGCCTCCTGGAGGAAGTTCTGGATGTCTTCATCCTGTAATGAAAACATTACACAATACTTAGAGTCTATTGTCTAAGGACTTGTTCAGACTGGCAGCCCAAATCCAGATTTATGCAGTCTGAACAAGGCTAAGGAATCTGGTTTTGATTTGATCTGAAAACCACATGGAGTGTTTATTTTTGTTGTCGTTTTTGCAGTTCAGATTTGATTTAAAAGAAAAATCTGATTCCAATCTGGATAGGCCAAAGATCTGATTGGAGTGCCAGTGTGAACATAACATAACAGTGATATTTATGTGGTTTTCCTTATTTCTTGCACAGGCTCTCAATGAAAAATACCTGGTATCGTTTTGCCAGATCTGCCCAGACCTTCTCTTTCACAGCCCTGGTAAATGGAGTGTCCTCTTCAGCCACCGTGAAATGCACCTCCAGCTTATTCAGGATGGGGAGAATTTGGCCACATGTGGGGGACTGCTCACTGGACACACAGACTGTCAGCGTGTACAGCAACTTCATGATGCGAAGAAACTCGTCTGCTTTGTGGAAGTCGTCATCTGTGAGCCTTTCTAGTCTGGGGAAACAAAGATGATTGATTGATTGAGATTTGTAAAAGGTACAGGCAGTACAATGGGTTAACAACACATCAAAGGATGACACAAGAAAGCCAAAGGCTTGTTTCCATTGTGGTCCATTAAACATTCAACACTCAAACATCTTATCTGGACAAAATAACAGTGTGACAGATAACAACTACACAAAAACATAGAAAATAAAAATTAACACAGCAAGAAGACTATATGAAGATAATGATAAACCAAAAAAAACTATTATTGTCACTCAATCATTGTCTAACAATTGATCTTCTTGTCCATCACCTGGCTTCCTCCATTGGCTTTCTGAGTCTTCGGTCAAGTGAGGCAGCCTGGATGGCTGGGTACTGCTCCAAAAACCTCTCCACCATCAGGAAAAGGGAGTCCCACCGCGTTCTGACATCCAGAATCATGTCGTGTTCTGGCAGATCTGAAACAGAAATACACATTTTGAATTGCAATCTACATTTGCTGAACATCTAAATCACTATTGTCATTGCTGAAGAAGTTTGAAACCAACAACGTTGAATCTACACTTCTTACTGAGAGCTTGCTGCTTCTCCATGAGGACAGTTTTGGCCACGGCGGACCTCTTCAGCCACACCACGACAGCTCGGACTCTGGCACACCACTTTGTGACGACGCTGATGCTGTTGCCCTTCATTGCCGCCAGGTTTAGGGTATGGGCGAAGCAGCCCAACTTCAAGAACTTGAGATTCTTCAGGGCAACATCCATATTGCTGGCATTGTCTACAGTGGCAGCTACAACTTTAGTGTTTATCTGGAATTCCTCCAAAATGCTCTTTATCTCCTCTGCAACCAACAGGCCTGTCTTTGACTCATAAACAGCTTTGGTGTCTAGCGCCTTCTGTTTAAGGTGGCCCTGACTGATGTAGTGCACAGTAAGTGTAACATAGTGGTCCTGTGCCACACTGGACCACCCATCACATGTAATAGCAGCATTCTTCACTTGTGCCAACTCCTGAACAACACTGTGTTTCTCAGCTGAGTACCAAGCAGGAATAAGTGTATTGGACAGATCATCCCTGGACGGGGGTCGGTAGCCAGGATTGAGGGCAGTGATCATCTCTCTGTATTAAATAAATATGAGGATATTTATTAGTCTTAGAGGCACAAAATGTAAACAAATAGTTGTTACAATTTACTCTTTTTTTTACCTGAACCATGGAGATTCCACAATGGAAAAAGAGTGCAGTTCCTTGATCACAAACTTAGTCACAGCCTTGTTTAATTCCTCCATCTTCTCTTTGGTCAGATTGGCCTTTTTTGCCAAGGTGAATGGAGGCACAGTCGCTAACACTTTTGTAACTGAAGAGTCAAAAATATAAACATACACAATGTTAAATCTTTACAATTCATGTGCTAAATGTGTAGTACTTATGCTTAACGAGGGAGTATTTGGCTGTGAAGGTACTGCTGCACAGTTCACAGCAAAACGTTTGCTTCTTACTTGGTTTAGGGTCTGCTGAGGTGGAACAGACGTCCATGGAGTTTGGAGGGAGGTCCATTGAGGTGGGAGGGAGGGCAGAGGTCTGCGGGACAGGGTACCTTAAATAACAGCACAAATATAGTTAAGATGAAAACCATATTATCAAAATGACAATTTCTGTGTTCTGATTAATATGGTGTTTTTCTTTACGTCAATAGTCAATAGAGTGTGTACTTCTGTTTCAGTAGAGACCCATTAGCAAGGGGATTTCTCTTTTTATTTTTAAGCAGGGAAAACGCGCTGAGATCACAAGATCTTTCACAGGGGGGGACACTGCACAATACAAAGTCGAAACGAAATGTGACCAGATTGGTTTAGGATCAAATTAAAAAGGACAAGAACATTTGGTAATGCTTTAAGTGAAGAGTCTGTCATAACGGCAACCAAAATGTCAACTGAAATCCACTATGTCAGTGGTGTCAGAGGATTTCTTTTTCTGTCATGGCAGACAGATTGATCCGATGTAGCATCAGACGCTAATATAATCTTTCATGACATGTTGCTCTGATATTTGTCAGGCTTACTGACACCATCATGACGGATACTTCTATGTGCATGTCAGTTGACATAACTGCTATGACAATACTATAATATAATAAGTCTGTGTTATGTTATTATGACGGCATTATGATGGACTCTTTAAGTAAAGCATTACAGAGCCCAAAATATAGATGACTACAAGCCAAACAAGCAAATCTTAGGCTGGGGCAACGCTACACCAGTGGTTCTAAAAGTGGTGTCTGAGAACCCCTAGGGGTCCTTGGGGGTCCCTAACATTATTAGTAATAATACATAAAAATCAAGTTTAACCACTTTAACACAGATTTATTCAAAAATAGCCGATCTACAAGCATTGTGAGCTTATAGATCTGCTTCTTTTTTTCTTTTTTTTAATACATGAAAAGGTTTCAGAACCACTGCGCTAGACTGCGCCAAGTTTGAGCCAATATGGATCACACCAACCATTCAGTAACCAACAGGGAGGGAGGCGCAGCAGCACCA
The DNA here is from genome assembly GCF_963454915.1 of Gymnoscopelus microlampas. Taxonomy (NCBI): domain Eukaryota; kingdom Metazoa; phylum Chordata; class Actinopteri; order Myctophiformes; family Myctophidae; genus Gymnoscopelus; species Gymnoscopelus microlampas. The sequence goes on along the minus strand of NC_139956.1, from coordinate 15,120,510 downwards.
ACTAGAAGGGCAGGAGTAGCAGCAACAACCAGGGCTGAAGGAGTAGTAGCTTCAATCGGGAGTAAAGGAGCAACAGCATTACCTGGGACAGAAGCCAGATTAAATATAATAGTTTACATAGTAATTATAGTAATACAGTAGAAGCTCATTGTTGAGGAAGGAGACACGATATCCAAAAGATATGGAATTCAAATAATTCCAAGGCACTCCTACAAGGAATATAGACATGCCATGATCCCAAGACAGAAACGAGATACTGACCAAGGGAGAATAACAACACCAATGAACACGCTTAAGTTCTAGAGTCTTGTCTTTGGGAACAGAGTGCACAGTTTAGTGCATGGGTTCAACTGATTATGAACCAGGGACCACCACCCTGACTGAGAATCAACCTGGGGACCACTGTTGTGTTGGGAGGGGGGATATGGGCGTGGTGTGGGGGAAAAAGCTTGAAATTAAATAATGACTGTTAAGGCCTTAATTGAATTTGTTAATTCGAGGTGAATTAAATCAAGCCCTTAACAGTCATTATTTAACTGAGATATGCTGTTCTGTTCTCTTAACCCAGTGTTTATCAACCCTGGCAAACGTCCCAATTTTGGTCCGCGGTTACTGCTGAGGTGTGCCACGCCGTTTGAAGAAAGTGTAAACCCAGCCCCTCGAGAACAATAGCGGCCATCGTCCGTCAATCGATACGGCCATCATCCGTTTCACACTCAGCCACAGCCGAGTCCATTCAGTGTAGCGACCATCACCCATAGGAGTGCAAATATGTTGTCCTGGTACTGTATAAAAAGGGCACAGGGTAGGCCTGCATGTTTTGGCACTCAGTATTACTAAGTGGGTCGGAACGGGTCGATACGGCGGACCTGAACCTGAAGAGAGGCTGTCCTGTCCCAAAAGTGTGTATGTATGTATGTATGTATGTATGTATGTGTATGCATGCGTATGTGTATATATATATATATATATATATATATATATATATATATATATATATATATATATATATATATATATATATATATATATATATATATATAGGTGTGCCATGGGATCTTTTGGCTAAGCCAGGTGTGCCTTGGCACAAAAAAGGTTGATAAACACTGTCTTAACCTTTGATATCAAACTCATGTTGACTGACGCGATTGATATGGTCACATTTCCTACTAATGATGACTCAACCAGGTAAACCGGGACAGTTTCCCTTGAAATTCTACCTCCCATTTCTGTGGAAGTTCTTGACAAAGAACTGTGGCAACGGTGGCCTAGTGGTTATCACATCGATCATGAATCACCGCTGAATAGCCCTTGAGCAAGGCTTCCATGCAGGGTCCGGCTGGAAACAAGTTTCGTACTTAGTCCGACACCCTGGGTAAACAACAAACTTTGCTTTGCTTTGCTTTGACATCCGACTTCCAAGTAACTGATAACATTGATGCGTCATCATACATCATACTGTTTCTCAACTAGTGGTCGATAAAATTAAATATAATACAAATCTTCACTTTCTTACATTACTAAATGCATGTTCAGGGACCACATGCTATACCTTCATGGACCACCAGTGGTCCACGGACCACCAGTGGAAAACCCATGGTTTAGTGCAAACACTTAAACCATATTTTATACTTCGCCTATTCAAAAAAGCCAATCTAAAAGCTAACAACGTGTCACATCGTGGCGTGTTGCAAGATTCTAGATCTGCTATACAAAAATGTAAAAATGTTTGAATAATTTAGAACGTTCTTTTCCCTCTTCTGGGGGTTTTGGCACAAACATTCACCGAAAATAACTGATCTAGAAGCTACATCAGCTATTTTCGGCCAATGTCCCCCCCAGAATAGGGATGCTAGAGAAAAGAAACAGAGAATAAAAACTATTTACTCTTCAATTTCAAGATGTATTCATATGCCCTGGACATCGAATCCAGCAATATCGTCATCCGGTGATCTTCAGAAGCCAGATAGGTGACCACTTCTGCGATCCAATTGACCGGTGCGTTCTTAGTCGGTTGGTTCCTCCCTATGAGTAGAATGGGCTTGTAGCCTAGCGCTTCCAGCTTACCAACCTGCCACGAACAGATAGAAAACACCAACATTAGCATCATATGTCTCTTTAAAGCAGTGGTTCTTAACGTGGGGTCCAGGGACCACCAGAGGTCATTGAAGGGGTTCCCAGCTAATTGTGTTAATATAGCATTAAAAAAAGTTTAACCACTTTAACCCTTTTTTATATACTTTTATATACAAAAAAATATAATAATAATAATTTTGAAAATGTTTAACACAAAACTTCTATAAAGGCACAAAATCTTTTCAGATGGGGGTCGGCAGCAAATACAAAAACAATACCAATTTGGGGGTCCTTGGCAAGAAAATGTTTTGAGAACCACTGCTACATTAATGCTGCTACAAAATGACCTGTGCCCGGTTTAGTTTTTTGACATTATGATACCTTTCTGTCACAGCAGATGCTAGATCGTCATAAACAAGACTCAGGCATTAGGCATACAAATAATTGTCAATTGTTGGAGACAGATTTAAATTTCCCTTATACCCTTATAATTGTTTTAGTTATGAGACACCTCTGCAACCGAGCTAAATAGGATGACCCAGAAGTTACTCCTAAGGTCCTCCCACTGGTACTATGACAATAGAGTACCGAAGTCCTGACGTCACTCGTTCATCCCCTGAGTCACGGTCACTCACGGAAGTAATTTTTCTATGAAGAACAACATGGGGTCATCTTAGAATCGTCTCATATAAGAATTGGGGTCCAAAAATAAACAAACTGTCCTGGCGATATTGTCAGGGAGGTGGCTCTGTATCGTTTATGATACTCAGTCACTCATATCTGATACAGTCCGTTTCTGGCGAAAATGTAATTAATTCGGCGGCGGTACCGTTAGTGTTTTCTCGCCGTCAGTTGATGCTTCATATCCATATGAGTCAAACCGCTGAGCTCATTTGTTTATTTTTGGAACACGGTTCTTATTTGACGCGATATTAAACACATTTATGAGAATTCAGACTGGGGAAAAAAAATAAACGTAAAAAAGGTAGGATGCGTAAATTACGTCAGACTTCGGTGCTCTCTATTATAAAATCTTGGTTCGCCACAAGTACTCATTTAAAATGCCCATGGATTGGTTACTAGGGCAGTGGTTCCAAACATTTTCTGGATCAGGGCCCAAGAGAAAATCTCCAAAGTGTTCGCAGCCCACCCAACCAAGTGGTCAGATTGGTGGGCCACGTACATTTTCAGAGCATGTTTATTTTAACGATCAATCAATTTATGTTCCGGCTTGGATCAGTGGAACTAACGTAGCATACTTAGGTTCCTATTTATCGGTATCTCAATGAATTACTTGGGGGTCCACTTGCAATATCCTCATGGCCCGCCACATCGCTGGGTTAGGGATATTTTAGTCATGTAATTACTCTCTAAATGGCAAGATCATTTATTCTAAAACCTGATTCTATAAGCGCTCCAAACATGTAAGGAAAATTATTATTTGGTGATCTATTACGAATGAGAATAACTTCTGTTCTGACTACTCTGATGAATTACATCGCTGTTGACAGAATATAGATAGTAGCATTGTTACTTACAGCAATACGTGCCTGGTCAACAACTCGGGAGACATTTCGATTTTTCATGACGCCTTTCCCCCATTCACCCTGCATCACTTTGGCCTCCCTCTCTTTCATTTTTCTTCTTGAAGTGAGACCTGCATAGCATTTGCTACAAGTCTTTTTGTTAGCTTGATTGGGTTCCTTGCATAGGGGGCAAGGTCTAAATTTGGGTCTGGTCATTTTGGACTGGTTGGAGAACCCTGGAAACCAAACACAGAGAGGGACAACATACAAGAATATTAGGTGGAATGATATGGATCATCTATGGATCATCACAAAACAAAAAACAAAAGGTTACGTTGGCCCAACTTAACCCCAGTCCGGTGTAAGCTTATATTTCAAAAAAGTATTTACCCTCTCTTCATGAATGATATTAAATAGTGGTGTAAATTATATATTTCTTAAGAAATTTGATGTTTCCCCCTAATCTATTTAAATCCCAAATCCACTTAGCCCATAGTCACAATCTTACCAAATTATTGTTTTTTTTGGGGGGGGGGGGTTTACACGGCAGTACAGACCAATTACCACATCTGATCTAGCCACAAACTGAAGTTGTAACTCGCATACACACAACCTGATGTGCGATACCACCGTACAAATATCTACTCCCCAGGGAATCATTATATCAGGAGCTCGATAAAATCACTCATCAGTGTTTAACATAATGACAGGCTAAGATTTCAGTAATTACAGTTAAACACTGACACCAAGCTTAAACCGGGATCAATTTGCTTTGCATGTTGCAAAGCACAGGAAATGTGAAGATTTCAAAAGGATTGATTGTTTTTTTAAAGATTGTATTAATATCCTTGATAATATTAATTACCGGTATATGAGCAAATATATAAAGACAAAATGCCGTACATACCAACAGTCTCAGGAGCAACAATCTCCCCACAGTTTGTGTTAGAAGCAAGGCAGGCAGGATCAGGCCTACAGCTCTGACCAGCTGTAACATAAAAACAACATTGAATAAAAAATTGCAACAGAATCAAATCAGAAACAATCTTTATTGTCACATGCAAGTAAGGTAGGTGAAATTCTTAATTGTGCATGCTCATCATTCATTGTGCAGTTAGAGATAGGTAAAATAATTTGAATATAAAAGAAATGAGGGGAGGAGACACATAATGTGCATGATAAGTGACTAACACATGATTGCACTATGAGCAAACTCAGTACATCTCCCCAGAATAGAGATTATAGGACTCATTTAGGGCTGGGCAATTAACCGAAAATATATTGAAACAGACATATTGAACCAATAACCGACTTAAACTTGCTCAAATCGAGAAGCAAGCATTTTGTTTCTTAAATAATGTATATATCTTTAATTTCTTAACAAATCAACATGAAAAAAAAGTTCTAATCGATTTTTTTCAAATCGACTTAATTGATTAGTCACATTGTGATGCGTTGTGAGCTTGTAGATCGGCTATTTTTACTATTATGTTCATTAATCCTAATCGAGGCAAACGTTTGAAATAATCGTGATATTGATTTGAAGTCATACTCAAGTGAATCGCCCAGCCCTAAGCTCAAGCATTAAACAAGCTGGATGAAAAGACAATACTGACCACGTTCGGAAAGATTCCTGACTGAACGTGGCCGCTGATACACTATGTTGCCTTCACTGTTTCTCTTTCTCCACCTCACTCTTGGCTCAGGTGTCTTCACAATCACTGGCTTCACTGCTTTTTTCTGTTTTGCCTCCAGCGTACCCAGCAGGTCATCAAAGCTCCTCTCAAACGTCTCAAGACCTGAATCACTCATAATGCTTGCTAACGAGTGACATACTGATTCACGTAACTAAAACAGAAACAGAGAGACAAAACAGATAACAAGCTAACAGCGATAGACACAGGGACAGAAAAACAAACTAGACAGACGTGGCACTTAAAAGTGCCTTTGGTTTGGTTGAGAAAGTGAAGAAGATGGTGAGAGGTATCGTGGGAATCGGGGGACCTGTTGAGAAGGGAAAAAAGAGTAAATACTCCTTTGCATGTGTGTGTATGAATGATAAGCCTAACAGAGAGGGACAACATGCCAAAAAAAGGGCGATCAAGCCACAAGCCTCCCCTGTCTGCATTTTGTGAAGAGTCCTAGAAAAGTCCTCTAAGCTTAACACCAAAAGCGTAAAGTAACTAAGAACATGTACTCAAGTACTGTACTTAAGTACAATTTTTAGGTATTTTTTACATCACTGGAGTTTCCAATTTTCAGTACTTTTACTTCTATTCCACTACATCTCAGGCAAATATTATATTTTTGCTCCACTACAATTATTTGAAATCAGTTACTTAGTAGATTTTTATTATTATTACAAAACATGCATTATAGCCACTTCATCCCTGTATACATTTCAGCCATTTGAAAATAGCAGAGTAGATCAGAGTAGGTCTGCTATTTTTAAGATTTATTTTGTATACATTTGAACATTTGAGTACTTTCTCCATTTGGTACTTTTACTTTAATTTCTACAATGCATACTTTCACTCAAGTAAACAAATGTGAGTACTTTTTCCATCACTGCGTTTAACAACATTCACTAGTCTCCACCACACTGACACTGCTACCCTGGCACTGAGAATGTAACAATGCTAGTCATCGCTGCTCGCTGTACAGTCGTCTACTCTAGATGTATGATAGTTTAATGCTGCCAGTACTTACTTACTTACACACAGACACAGAGCCAGAGACCAAACCAAAACACAACAGCAACAATCAAAGCTCCTCCTCGAGCCGTCGCACAGTATGACATCACTTCCGTTTTGTGCAGCGTTGCCATGTCTGATTATATAATATAAGCGACATGGGTTTGTTTTTCTGTAAAGTCGGTTGTAAATTGGTAGTTGTGGGTTGTGTTTTTTGGGGGGAAGGGGGGGGGGCTTGTTTTTAAAGTTTAGTTGCGTATTTGGGCTTCCTTCTTAAAGCTTGTATTAACCAGTGGTTCTGTATTTAGGGATAAAGTGGTTCAACACTGATTTTGTTGAAAGTTAGTAACTCATTTTGCTGGGGACCCCTTGTGTGTGTGATCCATAGAGTTCGTGTGATCATGCGGTCTAGTCGCTTCTTTAATTTCGTAGACCTGTCACCTGTCCTGTCCGCTTGTTTCTCTCACACAATCTAGCAAGCTGAACGTAGACCCAACCAAAGACCTGAGACCAGTATGTACAAAGTTGTGATGGCACATGACGTCATCATCAAACGGCGTCAACTGATGTAGGCAAAACGTAGGCTAGTAAACTTTTCGGCTGAATCAGCCAATCAGCTCAGGATTGTCAGGACTGTCCAATCACAGCGCTTCTTTTTTTGTCTGTGTGACGTATGCCGTTGAGCCTTTAAAAGCTTGTAGATGGCAAATGTAGCTAATTTAAAAGTTCATTTTGAACTACCTGTCCTACTCTTAACCTCTCCTACTCTACCTGCATCAGGATTGATATAGCCTATTGAATAGCAGTGATATTTCTGACATAAGTGCCCATGAATACAGAGTAGTGATATAAATATATATATTTCTGACACTGTGTTTAAGTTACAGGAGTGATATAGCTTAGTGAAATACAGCGATATTTTCAACATAGTGAAGTTACACAAAAGGAGAAGTGTTTATATAATAGTAATATTAGTATTCACCTGAACATGGGAGAAGTTAGCTTTTACATGGATACAAGCAAACATACTGTTCCAGTCAGTGCTCATAATATTCACCTGGTGAAGAAGAAGCCAATCAGGTGCCAGGGTGTGGTGATTGAAACCAAGGACGCTGGCGGGTATATCGAGAGGGCTGACGTGGTTAAGATGATCTTCTTTCACTATAGCGATTTCAAGGGTGATCAGACTTTGCAGGTGGGAGATGATGTGGAGTTCACCATCGAAAACAGACATGGTGGTGATGAGGTGGCCACCGATGTGAGGCTTCTCCCCCAGGGAACAGTAGTCCTCGAGGACGTCAGTATCGAGCAGTTTGAAGGCACAGTCACCAAGGTCATCCCCAAAGTTGCCACCAAGAACCAGAACAACACACTACCAGGCCGCATCACTGCCATGATTGGCTTTACCGACAAGGAGCTGCAGTTCGGACCAAATGACACAAGGTCCAAGGCGACCCTCCTGGCAGGAGATCACGTCCAGTTCAACATCGCCATCGACCGCAGAGACAAGCTGGAGAGAGCCACCAGCATCGAGATCCTCCCTGACACCTTCAGTTTCACCAATGAGATACGTGAAATGGGTGTGATCGCCGCTCTGCTCGAAGGCTTCGGCTTCATCATGTGCGTGGATCGGGATGCCAGGATGTTCTTTCACTTCAGCCAGGTCCTAGACGACAGCCAGCTGAAAGTCTCGGACGAAGTGGAGTTCACAGTCGTACCGGACACGATGTCCGCTCAGAAGGACCATGCAGTGCGCATCAAGAAGCTGCCTAAGGGCACTGTGTCCTTCCAGACATACTCAGAGCAGCGTTTTGCGGGCATAGTGGAGAAAGAAGTGGTGGCAGCCTCGACCAAGAAGCTCCAACCAAGGACGCGCAAGGGAAAGGAGAAGGAAGTGGAGGAGGGAGTGATTGCCTATGAAGACGACGGAGTGAAGCTGACCGTGCCCTACCATGCTAAGGATCTAGTGGGATCCTGTCCTCCACAAGTTGGAGATACGGTGGAGTTCTCCATCAGCGAAGAGAAGAGGACCGGACAACAGAGTGCCGTCTCCATCAAAGTCCTCGACCAACGGTCGGTCAACGATGACAGCAAGAAGCTGCTGGGATTCATCGCTACACTAAAGGAAAAATACGGCTTCATTGAGATGGCCAATCACGACCAAGGGATTTTCTTCCATTACACTGAGGTGTGCGGAGACTTGGAGAGCATAAAGCTTGGTGATATGGTGGAGTACATCCTGTCCAAGGGAAAAGGGAACAAAGTTAGTGCTGAGAAAGTTACCAAAGTGGAAGCAATGAAGAATGATGGAGTCATGGAGGACATCAGCGCCGCAGTGATTTTAGGAAAAGTGATCCGTCCTCTGCGTGGCGTGGACGCCTCCCAGACAGAGTACCAAGGACTTATTGAGGTTATAGAAGAAGGTGAAACTAAAGACCAGAGTTTCCCTTTTGGAATCATGGGCATGGCAAACAAATCTGATTGTCTGCAGAAGGGAGAGTTAGTGAAGTTCCAGCTGTGTACCGTGCCTCAGACTGGACAGAAGATGGCATGTAGTGTGGTGCCACATCGTAGAGCCCTGGTGGAGTCTGTCAAAGACCAGTTTGGTTTCATCACATATGAAGTGGGCGATAGCAAGAACTTGTTTTTCCATTTCAAAGAGGTGCAAGATGGCCTGGAACTGCAGGCTGGGGATGAGGTGGAGTTCTCAGTGATCCTCAATCAACGCACAGGAAGATGTAGTGCGTCCAACGTATGCAGAGTCAGTGAAGGGCCTAAGCCGGTGGAGACCCCGCGTCCCGATCGACTGGTGAATCGACTCAAGATCATCACTCCAGACGATGCTAGTGCCCCCCGCCTTGTCATTGTGAGGCAGCCCCGTGGTCCTGACAACTCAAAGGGCTTCAATATGGAGCGCAAGACTCGTCAACCCGGTGTCATCGACTGAGCAATACAGAGCTCATCTAAAGAAGATGGAGCAAGATTGTGAAAACGTCATCCTGAAGAAAAAGACAACAACTTGCTTGTACACTCGCAAACTCATACACAAAACCTAGCACATGCATAGATGCGTGTAACTCATGTCCCTGTCTACATCTACAAAGGGAACCTTCATCCTTCCATAGTTCTCAGCCTCTTTCTCCTGTAGCCTGATCATATATACATGTATACATGGGGAAGGAACTGAGTGTGCGTGCATGGTTGATGCAGGTATTCGTTTTTTCAACGGCTTCCCTATCTCTTGATTTCTGCTTCAACTGGTCCTTTTGTCCTGGGGTGGGGCAAGTTATATAGTAGAGAGCTTTCGTTTATCTGTTTGTGCCTGTGTCCCACAGACACAGAACTGTAAACCAATCAGCACCAAATTTAATTTTGTGATTTCACACCGTCCTCCAATCCACCCATCAGTCTTGTCCAAATATGGCGGTCCACACTGAAGTCTTCAATATGACATCAGAGATTCACAGAGAAGCCACACTGTTATTTGGACCCTGTCTTGTTTTCTTGGTTATGTACAGAATGGTCTGTGAGTGTATCTGGGGCTAATCTCACAAATGTCTTGCGCACGCTCCCCTTTTTTCACAAATGTTTTATATTTTAAATATATATTTTACTTTATGATTTTATAATGGAAGTCAACGGTGGTGGGATCAGGCTGAAACCTTGCCCAAATATAGTATAGGAGTTCTAGATAGATATCTATCTGAGATCCACATGGAAGCCACAGTCATTTTTTTTTGCTCTGTGTGTGATATTGGCACATATTTTGCCCACACAAACGCATGCGCGCACAATTGTCATTTTCTACATTACTCAAGGAAACTTACAAGCACTACTGTATGTGCCTTTCTACAAAAACATATAATAAAACAAAGTGAAGTTCCCTCCATAAGGAGGATCATATTTCTCATAATTATTGAGAAACTGAAGCTTTTTCTCTGCTAAATGTGCGTGCGTCAAATAAGGCTACTTTTGCCAACGTGTGGAGCCCTTACATGACTTATTCACAATGATCCGTTAAGTACATTTTTCCCAGGTGCAGAATTCCTTACACAATCTTATACTGTACATGTACATAGCAGTTCTATTATACGTTTTTTTTTTTCCTGGTTATTTTCCCCCAGTGAAACTTGATCCGCTAATAATGTATGTGAATAAGATAAAGTAAGAATAAGGTGATGTAGGTGAGACTTTGACTTAAGTCAATAAATGAACCACTTAAACGGTTTAATTGGTTAATTTATTGACTTAGTCAAAGTCTCACCTACGTCACCTTATTCTTACGTTATCTTATTCACATAATCTTATCCAGCATCCGTATTATTACGGATGCTGGGGCCCATTGTGGGAAGGCTTTCACAGTAAATAGCCGATCGACAATTTTCTGCGGAACCTTTCCCAACAATAACCAAAACTCTGGGTTACCCATATGGGGTTTACGTGGTTACATATTTGAAACAAGTATAAAACATGTGGGGTGGGGAAATAGTGGAGATACTTCTGTCTGCACAAGAACTGTTCTGGCGAACTGTCCAGACTCCAGCAACTTTGTATGTAAATTAGCTCCGGACACACACACAGACACACATGTCAGAAGGAGCTAGGGAGCCTGCTGATGATCACAAGATGATAGATTCTGAATTGACCATCGATTATAGTGAGGTCCTCTCCCCAGTGGTGGAAAAAGTATGTTTTACTTAAGTAAAAGTATCAATACTGCAATATAGAAATACTCTGTTACAAGTAAAAGTCCAAAATTAAAAATGTACTTGAGTAAAAGTACAAAAGTATCGGCATGAAAATGTACTTAAAGTACCAAAAGTAAAAGTACTAAATTGTTTGAAATTAGCAGATCTAAGAGCTCACAACGTTGTGAGCTTGTAGATCGGCTATTTTCAAATAGCTTAGGTATAAAATAGGGCTAAAGTGATTAATGTATGTTTCATAATATCATAATTCATATCTGAAAAGTAACTAGTAACTAAAGTTTTCAAATAATTGTTGTGGAGTAAAAGTACAATATTTGCCCCTGAGATGTAGTGGAGTAGAAGTAAAAGTATTAGAAATTGGAAATACTCAAGTAAAGTACAAATACCTGAAAATTGTACTAAAGTACACTACTTAAGTAAATGTACTTAGTTACTTTCCACCACTGCCTCTCCCTAGATGACAGTGTGTAACCGCTGGAATGTGCTGGAAAAACAAACCGGCAAACATCAATCAAAACTCATCGCTGCCAATGTCATTGTTTATCTTCTTGATATCTATGAGTACATCTCTGCACTGTTGACTTATTGAACAGGAACACAAGTGACTGTGAACATGGAGGATGGTGGTGGTGGTAATAAACACATAGACGAGTGCAATCTGAAAGTTTGTTTGAAAGGGAACTGGATAACTGGGACCACATGGTTCATGGGAGAGGACTGTGAGCTCAGCTTCATGCCTTCTGGGAGTGCTAATAAAAGCCAAGTTTGGAAAGATGCAGAATCCTGCTAGACAGGAACATTACATACTGCACGTGACGCCAAGAGGGCATGAATTGCCATTAACTCTATTTAGGACACAGCCAATGATATAGCAGCCACATTGATGTTTAGTTTATATCCAGATATACTAGATTCTCGTCCTTTGATGCTTATTTGTAACCCACAGTTTTCATCATACATGCATGCATATTAACCACTTAAGCTCTGTTTTATAGTTTGTTGTATAATGGTGTCACACTGTGAATAGCCAATCTACAAGCTCTCACAACGCCTTGTGTGAGCTTGTAAATATACTATTTTCACTATTTTTGACAATTTTAGAAAAGGTTTGCCTATAATGCCTAAAACATGGACACCAGTTAAAAGTGGTTAATACATTTGCGAAAAGATTATGTAGCTCACCTGGATCAAAATCAGAATCAACTTTATTGTCACATCACAGGTTTACAGGAGTAAAACAGTCGGTGAAATTCATTTTTGTGCAAGCGCCATGGTTTTTGTTATTTCCATAGGAAGAGAAGGGGAAGCAGAAGAATACAGAATAGAGTTTAAAGTTCTCCTCCTCACATACAAGGCTCTCAATGGACAGGCACCAGTATATCTCAAAGAACTCATCGAGCCCTATAAACCAGCCAGAACACCACTGCGTCCACAATATGAAAAAATGCTTACGGCTCCAGGAAACCCCAAAAAAGTTAGAACAGGAGGCAGAGCATTTAAGTTTCAGGCACCTCAGCTGTGGAACCATCTCCCAGTCTCAGTCCGTGAAGCAGACACACTCTGTATATTTAAGACTAGACTAAAAACCTTTCTCTATGATAAAGCCTATAGCCGAAGTGTATAGACTCAGTCACCCTATAGTCATCCTCTCTCCCCTCCCCACCTCCCCCTTTCTCCTCTCGTCCTCTCTCTTCTCGTCCTCCCTTTGGTTGTGTGGGTTTGTGTCCCATTGGTACAATCGTAATTAACCCTGTACGGATTCACGCTCTAGTAAGGCCAGCCACTAATTCTACAACCGGGGACCCGCTCCCCGGAGTTTCTTTTATTTCCCACGTCGCAGGTCCATGGACTGTCACTACGGACCCCCAGCTGCGGCTCAAGACTGTGACTGCGGACCGGGCCTCTCCATGGAGCACGACCGTGGATTTCTACTACACTACACTATACCACTACACTATACTGTATATTATCTTAACATTCTTATATTATACCATTATGTACTGCATACACATTATTGCTGTACTATATTATATTATCATATACTATCCTACACTATTATATGTGCTACTATTGTTATTGTTACTACTTGCACTGTATCTCTTTCTGTCTCTCCTCTGTCTCTCCCTCTCTCTCTCTTCTTTCCCCCGACACGGTCGAGGCAGAAGGCCGCCACCCTAGAGCCTAGGGTCTGCCTGACGTTTCTTCCAGTTAAGCGGGAGTTTTTCGTTGCCAGTCGCAAAATTGCTTGCTCAGGGTGGGATGTCGGGTCTCTTTTCTCTACATGTAAAGTGTCTTGAGACAACTTGTTGTGATTTGACACTTTAATAAAATTGAATTGAATTGAATTGAAGCAGAAGGGGGGCGTCAGCAGGGGGAGCAAGGGAAAAGATCAATAAAAAACAACAACAATATGTGTCTACATATTTAAACATATTTCTATCCGGTGCTGTATGTACCTGAGGTTAGACATAAGGTGCTTGAGCATACCAGCAGATACAGTACATGCTGTACATGATATAGACGTTAGTTAGGGTATCCTTTCAGGAGCCCTGATTCAGACCCTTTTCGACTATGCTTGCACCTCTTGGTACTCCAACATCTCAATGTCACTATAGTGGCATAAACTAAGCTTCAAACCTCCCAAAACAAACTGATTTGACTTCTCGGCCTGGGGCCCATGACCCACCTTTTTCCCACTCATGTTGATAGCCTAGGATGGCTCAGGGTAGAAGACAGGGTTAAACAACAAAAAATGGGAGTGGTCTTCAAAATCGTAAATTCAAATTTGCCCTCAATGACACCCACAGCCACAATACTAGGGGGAGCGTAAACAACGATCTGGTACCACCCACCCATAAAACAAACATGGGTAAATTCTCCTTCTACAGCACTGCCACACAGGTGTGGAATAGTCTAACCCCATCCCAGTGTTTTTAACTGTACTTGTGCTATTTTACATTTCTGCCTAATAAAATATTCAATCAAAAGCCAGAGTAATACATATAGACCCCATAACAGATGACGTCACATTGATAAGAACCAGTATGCGTGCAACCAGTATGCGTGCAATGAAACCCATTCTGTCAGGTCTCGCTAGGACGCGCCTCACTAGCCAACACACAAGAGGGGGTTGGGGTGTGCTGAAACTACTAGCGCACCCCAAAACAACAGGTTGAGAATTGATTGCGTGAAACAATCACCTGTGCATCCAGTCTCAATGTTGGTAAACAAATAGTTGGTCTATTAGCTCGTTGTACATGGGATTAAGGTGCACTGTTAAGGCTCATTCCTTGCGCAGCCGGCCCGAGTTCAACTCCAAACGAAGGCCCTTTGCTGCATGTCCTTCCCCATCTCTCTATCCTGCCACTCGCTCTCTCTGTCTCTCTCCATTATCACTATCAAATAAAGGCTTGAATATATATATAAATATATAAGTTCACAGCAGGCACAAAATGGAGAAATGAAGTGGTTTTGTCTGAGAGAAATACACTCTCTCCTTAGTCCATTTCAACAGCAAAAAGAATATGTAGCTTCATGAATAATGAATGAATAAAAGAACACAAATATGATTGCCTTTGTTATGCGTTTCTATTAAGAGGAAGACATCTCAGAGCCAATATCATGGCCTCATTGCCTGTGTATTTGTTGCTTATTGACAGCGGTCGATGGGAAGGTCTCTATTCTCTTCATTGTAACCTGCACTGGCGAAACATATGGCCGCTTTCCTGTCGCAGTCACAGACAAATTGCCCACATTTGTCATTCAGGTCACCTGAATGACAAAAAAAAACAACAACATAAAAGTAGATCATTAGGCAGAGTGTCACGTATCAGGAATAGCAGATCTACAAGCTTGTAGCTCGGCAAAGTATAAATCGGGTTTACTACAAGAGGTCATAGCATTTCAAATGGATAGCTTCAGCCAGCTTCTTCAGAAACTCGGTAATGGACAAACAGATCAGTAAAGAAGACACTCTGGTTAAATTCACTGTGGAAGGACTAACACCCTGAAAGACACTGAAGCACACTGATCATATTTTACATTATTTAAATAGCAAACATGACCACAAATGTTTGAATTTTGTGGATTAAACCGTACAAAAGAAGATGAGTAGTTTCCAAAAGGATTTCCCCCAGAGTGACTTTATTGTATAGTATGAATGTTGGTCAAACTTAGTTGCCCTCAAGTTTGGGTTCCGATTCTTTCCACATGGCACATAGTACTGTAACTAACATTTTGTCAATCACATAAAAGTGAGTCAAGGGAAGAACCCCCTGTTAATGTCATGTGGGCACATATAGAAATATTGTACACAATATCTAAGCTTACATAGTATATTCTGTGGCCTGTTTCAGGTTAGATTTAGTTCCTGAGATCTCACGTGCCAATTAACAACAAAACGTCAAGTGTCAATAGGCAAACATACTCACTGGGACAAGTAACAATCTTGGTGGCCTCATCGCATTTGTAACGGTATCTTTTAGTGTATGGGTTGTGTATGAGAGGCCAACATGCATGGTGTTGCAATGCATCGCCATAGCACTTGTCATGGACCTCACAGCATCTGACACAAACAGAGAACAGACAGAAGAATAAGCCATAATTAATTCTGACTGAGAATAATACACAGTACTGTATAGAGGTAGAAGTAAGTAAGTAAGCTTTGCCGAGCCATGTGGCCCAAAGGGCAGGAGCCCTCTCCTCTTTCTATAGCGTGAGAGATCGAACCCCGACCTCCCAGTCTCAGGGCGGACACTCTAACCACCAGGCCACTAGTTATATAGTATTTATAGGTAGAAAGCACGCTAAATTAATTTATTAAAGCGTTCATCATAATTCTGTTATACATACAGTATTGTGCATTCAAGTGCTCCCACTTAATGAACTCATACATAAAGATCAGACAACAAAGAAATACTTAAAATAACAAGCAAGCAACACATCTTTGTCGCATTCACTTTCCCATCCCACCATTTGTTGTCCTTAAGTGCATACCTGTCAAGGTCATCAACAGGCTTACCACCGCCACCCTTCCCGCAGAAGCAACCATAGTCACCGTAATCCAGGAATGGCAGGCTATTGGGTATTGTACATTTAATCATTGAACGGAAGTGCCAAACCGCCCGTTTTCTCCTGTGCGCCACCACTGAGGCTATATGAGGGGACAAGGAGAAATTGGGATTGCTCTTAATACAATGTGATTATCAATTCACATGGCCCACAAACATACAGCAACACAATTGATTCAAAGTTCGAACCTTCTCAAACCCCCCCTTACCCTGTCTGACTGGATCCTCAACTGAGGATGTTATTTGAACACATTTGCAAAGATAAACAGACTGGGGGATGAGTGAAATTTTTAAAGAAGTTCATGTTGACCTAATCTGAGTTTCCAGAAGTTCTCGCATAAAAACGGGATGGGCAATGTTGACCTAGCTTTAGTTCATGCAGGGCACATATGCTGGGGAGTATGCAGGGGAGTCATATACGCCTCAGTTGTGATCAGATGTCAGTTTGCTGATTGCTTTCAATAAGCCACGCTTTTCTACACACCAATCACACCTCATTCCCTAACCAAATACGGCTCCCTCCTACGCTGGACCTCTGCTTTTCAATTGCTGCCACACACTACTGCTGGCAAAGCTTGCCTCCCACCACCCCAGCCGCCACCTTATAGTCCAGAGTCTTGCATTACTCAAACATTTAAACTGAATGTTAAACTGAAATGAATGTGTGCATGTCTCTAACGTAAACTGAAATTCAATGTTTGCATGGCTCTAAACTGAATTCAATATTCTATGGCTTTAATGTTAAACTGCATTCAAGTTTGCACGACTCAAGTTAATCGGATTCGATGTCTTGCAATGGGTCCGCTCTTGTATACCTGTGGGGGGTTTTGTATAGCGTTCCCTGCTTTTGCTTAGCATGCTGCTTAGCAAAATTTAGGGAACATCCTAAGAGTGAAGCCATTAACACCAAGTTTAACTGTATTCCATTTGTTGCAATAAATGGTTAAATCTACCTATGACGTGAGTGTTCCTGACTGAACTGATGTTGACAGTCATAAAGGATCAGCATTAAGTAGGCTTAATAAATGAACATCAAATGATACACATTTTCAGAGCAATGTCTACAGTATGTATTGGCAAGTTGTGAATTTAAAGGGATCAAATTGACTGGGGTTCGCTTTGAATCGAGAATTGATTTTGAATGATGACCCGAAGAATTGCAATCAAATCGAATACCAAAAGATTAACAACCCTAATAATAATCATCATCATAAAGAAACCATAGCACATACAAATCCAAACTAACAAGACAAATCTTTAAATGAGGGGTAACAGAAAACAACACAATGAGACAGTTAAATAAACGTAGTCTACAACAAGGAAAATCAAAGTCTGTCTGTAATGATGTTTCCAAAGTGAACAGAAAGCAGCCAGATAGTGTTGTCACAACATAATCCATGTTGGATGTTGAATATACTCACAGACTAGGAGACAGATGGACAGGACAAG
Organism: Gymnoscopelus microlampas; assembly: GCF_963454915.1. Lineage (NCBI taxonomy): Eukaryota > Metazoa > Chordata > Actinopteri > Myctophiformes > Myctophidae > Gymnoscopelus > Gymnoscopelus microlampas. Next base: position 15,102,988 of record NC_139956.1, on the reverse strand, counting down.
CACAACACGACGCAGGTTCATTTTGCAGTTGAAGGAGCTGTGATGTGGAACGGGAACATCTTATATGGAATAAAGACCTTGAGGCGTGGTTCCAGGCCGATGACGCCAATGTACACCTGAAGACAAGACAGGAGAGGATGTAACCTCTGCAGTAGGCCTATTAAACACACACACAGTGTGTGTGTGCGTGTGCGTGTGTGTGTGTGTGTGTGTGTGTGTGTCACACAGACGCATAAACAAACATTCACAATGTGCCCAATCTATTTATTTGTTTTGAATGCATGATTGGGAAAAAATAACTTTACCTGTAGTTGTAATGGTTATGAATGTTGCCATAGGGATCTGCCTTGGCACGTGCACGTGTGTACCTGCTCTAACAGAGTGTGTGTGTTGTTCCTCCAGTCTGTCCATCAAGCCCGCTTCCAAGCAATGCCCGCTTCCTGGCAATGCTCAGGTTAGATTTACTCTAGGTACGCCTTCTGCACACACACACACACACACACACACACACACACACACACACACACACACACACACACACACACACACACACACACACACACACACACACACACACACACACACACACACACACACACGCACACGCACAGAGTTTACATTATGTTTTAAACATTCCAATTTGTTCACATGTGGTACTGTATAGGTCTATTGTGCATAAAAATGTAGGCCTATTGTGTGTGGAAAGATTTCCTGGCTTGGCATGCAATTTCAAAACAGAGAGCAGGAAGAGAGCAAACGTTGAGAAAAAAAAAAGACCCTAACCCTTGGACTGTTTAAGTATCTAACCAACATCTGTTAGACTTGGCACGCATGAAAGATATTTCATGTCAGTTAATATTTTATGGGTCCAGCCACTGTTGGCCAGTGGTGGACAAAGGACTCAACCCCAGTACTTGAGTCAAGAATAGATAGTCAAATATTACTCAACGACAAGTGAAAGTTTCTCTGTCAAATTTGTAGTTGATGTACTTTGTAGTTTGTAGCTACTTTTGAAGACTTAAGTATTTTTAAAAAGCAAGTACTCCAATACTTTAACTCAAGTATGAATTTGACTGAGCAACTTTCACTTAGACGTAGGCTGCTTGAGTAATATTGGACCAGGTGTAATTATACTTTGACTCAAGTACTTCGGTTGAGTACTTTGTCCACCACTGATGTTAACTAGGTTACAGCAACAACAAATAATTGGCTACTCTAAATAGAAAAAAAAACTAGGTTACAGCTGCTAATGGCACCTACAGTAAGTCTCTATGTAAAAATAAGGGATGTCCCAGACTAAAATAAATCTTGTACACCAAATAAATGTTTTTTTTTTACTCAAACAGTGCATTAGTTTATTGTTTTCCCATATGCACAGCCACAGCTTGTCTGAACTTCAATTAGCCTACCTATGCTTAGAGCTGGTCTGTCACAGTATTCTGAATTAATTTGACTGTGACACATAAAGGACACTAGGGGGAGCCAGAGGTCAAAAAAAGGATTCTCACAATAATAATAATATTGTAAGACTGTGAGGCTTTAAGGTTGCCCATATTATGGGCTCTCTGGACAGTACAGTATGGTGTGTTTTGTCTGTTAAGTAGACTGACATTTTTAACAAAAAAAGGTATAGCATGACATAGTATGATCTATTTTGAGCATTGAAATTGTTTAATAATGTTAGGATGATGTCTTTAATTAATTTACAATATTGTATAACTTTTAAGTGACAGTATGATTTTCTTGGCTTATTTCTGGCTAAATGGTACAGTAGTGTGAAGTTTTGATAACAGTAAAGTATGACATAAATTACATAAACATATTTTTGACAAAATAGTGTGGTCAAAAGGGCACATTTGTAAGGAAGAAGAGGAGTAATACTCTGAATATATATACTCTATAGGAAAAATAGCAGCTCTGACTTTGGTAACCGAGAATGTTCAATGCAGGACGTGATTAGATTGTGTCTGTAAGAGCAGTCTGTAGATGAGAGGGATGTTATAGTATAGGGTTGCAGTGCATGCATAAACCCCACATTACAGACAAGACAAAGGCACATTTGACAGTTCACTGGTGTAAACTAAGACCATTGGCACTGGTCTACAGAGCTGTGGAGAAAAGTACCATGTTAAGATGTGTCATCTTTCACCATAATTAGGTGGTTGAGTGACTGCGTGGCATATACACCGGTACAGGCCTGAATGCTTGACCCCTACAACAGCGTCTCAAAAACATTTATTTTCTTTTTTATTATTTCAAAATAAAAATTTAAAAGTCATTAAATATATTTGCGGTGGTGGACAAAGTGGCCTACTCAACCCCCGGTCAAATATTATTCAACTACAAGTGAAAATTGCTCAGCCATAACCATATAAGGAGTTCCCAATGCAGCCATGCCCAAATACGGAGTGTGTTGTCCAACCTCAATGTGTCGTCATGGCATCAGGCAAAAACAAATCAGTCAGCTCCATATATGGGACAAAAGGGGGCATGCCCATATAATCATAAAAGGGTCAAGGACTGACAGTTATAAAAATCTCCATATATGGCCATAAAAGGGACATGGTCTGACAGATACAGATATCTCCATATATGGGCATATGAGTCGGATCAGCGGTGCGACGTAGGTGTGAGGGCGGCCCGAACTCTAGAGGTGAGAGCCGCGTAAGCAGACCAAACCTCTAGTTAAAAATATTCACATCCACTCTTTTCAGAGCCAGGACATTAACCCTGCCAACTCTTATCATGTACCACATGTTGGAGCTCTCAGATGGTCCTTGAATTTATTTAGTGCCTGTCCAGCTGACTTTCCACTGGGTAGAATGATGTGTCCAATGCTTGTTTATGAGGTGGGAGAATATAAAAGGCAGCTGCACAATATCAATTCGGTTTCAGAATGATGGGTTGCAGAGTTTTGCTTGTTTTACTGTTCTGTCAATCTGAAGCTGGGGCTCAGGGAGAGATTGGATTTGTCAACTTACATTTTGTAATCGTGACAGCCCTAGGAGCAGGAACCCCCTCGCTGCCTGATGTTTGGACTGTTGTGTAGGGAATGAGCGAAATGGTGCATAAAGCCTGAGGGCCACAGTGGTCTGTAGAACAGAAAGAGATGCTGATGGACATGAAGAGAGAAGCCAAGGAGCAGAGGGACTTAGTGGCCCATCTTTAGGTGGAGTTGAGTGCCACCAAAAATGTTATGGAAAATTCAGGTTAGAGCCCTGTCTGGTCCAAACCCGACAAAGGTCTGCAAATTATCTTCCTGAGTCCTACCCGATACCAAATAAATGTAATCTATGCTTTCAGAATATAAACAAGATGATAATGTTCCTGTGTTGACAGACAAACAAAAGGTGGTCTTCAAGTTGGACCCCTTGACTCTGGTTTACAAGAGAGTTCACACTAACATTGTCAACGCATACAATTCAACTACAGGTAGGTGGTGATGAAGTCATGTTAATGAACAAGAATCATTTAGCTCTCATGAACTCATTACACAGATTACATATCAGGCTATCAGACATAAAACATTAAACTTATCAAAATATGTCTTCAACTGACTGTTTTCCTTTGAATTCAATATGCAGGATGGCATGAGAGAACTTTCAATGCCATTGGTTGGTTGGGTAATCATCTGTGTTTTAAAAGTGTCACTACGATCAAATTACATATTGATTGAAACCATTGTCTTCTTCTTCTACAATATGGTTGCATGGTTTATTCACACAGTTGTATGCATGCGTGCGTGTGTTCTCTTATCATAGGTAAATGGTGCATTTATCCAAAGCGCTTTACATAGATTGTGCATTACATTCACCCATTCACACACACTCATACACCGATGGTGGAGGAAACCATGCAAGGCCCCAACCTGCTCATCGGGAGCAATTAGGGGTTCAGCATCTTGCTCAAGGACACTTCGACACTAACTCTGGGGAAGCCCGGGATCGAACTGGGAACCTCACAGTTGCCATCTGGCCGCTCTACCGGACACTCTACCAGAGCCGCTGCCGTGTCTTCACAGTCCAAGCGAAAGGTTTACTGCATGTGGCTTTCAGAGCAGGTGAATATCATGGTGTATACAAATTAGCAGAGACTCTTCTACGGTGCTGGATACAACTATCATGGATGGTTTGAATATGTATCTAACAGAATCATTGTAGAGTTGGAGGAGGCAGACAGAGTTTACATGAGTCTACCTACCTCGTACTAGTGGTAGCAGGCTTTGTGATACTACAGACAATGACAATGTATTCAGTGGTTTTATATCTATGTAACACTGCTACTATTACTTTGAACAGCCCATTGATGGTCTATCTATTCCACTGTTTCTCAATGTCTGCCCACCAAGGTTCCAAATGGGCCCTTATGGGTCTGTAACTCTGAGTATACAAATAGAACCTTTTTTTCCCTTTATTAAAAAAAAAACTTTGGTACCCCAATCTGCACTGTAAAATGCTCAATGTTAATTGAACTCGATCTGACTTGAACCAGCGGTCTATTCTATGTAACACTGGTACTGCTACCATTATTTTAAAAAGTTCCCATAATGCTCACAATTCATCTCTGAATAAACACATTCAAAATTACTCTATTGTATATTATATAACACTATAAAAAATTATGTTTTTTTCACTTGGTGTGCATCATGTATCCTACCTTATGTAGTCAGAAGATCTTTTCTCTGCCATCCTGTCCTTTGAGGTCTCCAAGATCTTTTCATCTGCAGCTGTTAGCAGGAGGGTTTCAATGTGGTCCTTTCATCAGTCAGTCATTTCTTCATCAACTTTAAAGTTGAAAAATGTTGCTGGCAAGCAGTGATGGACAAAGTACTCAACTCCAGTACTTGAGTAAAATATTACTCAAGTACAAGTTGACTCCAATTAGTACTTGAGTTAAGGTACTGGAGTACTTGCTTAGTATTCAAAAGTACATGCTTTTAAAAATACTTAAGTATTCCAAAGTACAAATTTAAATTATTAAAATGTAGACATTTTACCCAATAAGATTTCCCAGAAGAAAAAAAACAACAGAAAATTGGAGATACTCAAACTTCCATCCTCGTGTCTTTTCCCAGCACCTTAGCCCCGCCTCACTTAACACTGAGGATTTTACAATTGGGGTCCCAGAGATAAACATCTTATCAAATGGGGGTCCGTGGTCAAATGCATATCAAACTGGAGGAACACGATTCGAAGTTTCATAATCACGACTGTAAATTCAACACCATGCTGTCCTACCTAGGCTGCTAGGCACTAGGGCAGGTCCTCCTTATATTTCTTTATTGCAGCTGCAAAGTTGAGGAACCAAAAACCAAAGAATTTTACTCTCACGTAAAATCTTGAACCTTGAATAATATAGAAACATGCATAAGTCATCATCATTTCTCATCCTTTATTAATATATTTCTATTTTAAAATTTGTATTTCTTATTCTATTCTGATATAGTGTGAAAATATCGAGCAACCGACCAAGACAAATGATGTGAACGTACGCAAGAACGTACCCAAGGAATGAAACCAGTCTGATTTTGAGAATACTGCAGCAATGAGAAAGCACTTCAACATGCCTAGTTTTAGACAAGCTTAGAACAGTTGATGAGTCATAAATAAGATTTAAAATTGACAAGGATTACGAAGCATCTTCGTAGGTGTAGTTTCATCTTTGTAACATAAAGTATTGAAATATGAACCGTTATCTTGTTTAAAGCACAATACCAATAGATTGTTGAACAAAATGTTGGAAAAATACACTATACTCTATGTAATGTATAGAAATCAAAAGTTATTGACTTTCCAGGAGGAACGTACGCCATAATGGTTAATCACTCATAAGCTCATAAGCACTCATAAGAGTCATAAGCTGGTGTGACCCTTTTATTTGGACAACTTACAGAACCAAATTCATAAGGCTTGGTTCCTCCATCATCTCAATCCATGACAACGTAAGATTTACCTCACTGGATAAAGAATTAGCTACAAACTCCCCTTCAGAGCCTAGATGCATTTTCAGCCAGACACGAAGATTCTCAAGAGATTACGGCATAATGGCAACAAGAACAAACATAAATCAAATAGCTTTGTGCACATTGTCTTTCAAGTATCTCTCAGGGATGAGTGAGTGTTAAATTTTTTTGTCCTCTCTTCGGACACAAATACTGCCACACGCAGAATTATCACAATTCCGATACAGTGGAATTGCATTTCAATTGTAGTCAAACAAATGTAATTAGAATTTAGTAGCACGCGATTTCTATGACATTGTTTCTCAGTGTTGTGCATTTTGATGGGAATGTGCAGAAACCTTGTATCTCCATATTTAATGTTTTTTTTTCATAAATTAATGCCCTATATGTTGTACTTTGTCGTATGATAGTATAGCGCAAAAGTAGCTAAACAGCCAATCTACAAGCTCACAACACAAACATATTGACAAGAACTTGTGACTAATAACGACATTGAATCCATTGGAACACCGGTTCTTTTCACCGTTTCCTGAAAAGTAACGGTTCTGGACGTACAAGGTTTTTGCCTGACAGTGACGATTTGTGTTCGAGTGGTAATATCACTGGCAGCACAAGCCACAATACTTTTTCCTTTGTGTTTTCGGTCTTTGAAGTCCACTTCCTGTTGCTGTCTGGAACCGCTGTTGTCAGCTATCCCAACTGCATTGTGGGTAAAGGAAGAGAACAGTAAATACGCTATAGAGGCTTAATAGCGAGTGTGCATCCACGAGTTAGAAACTCACAAGTAAGCATGTTGAAAGGTCTCTTCAAAAAAACAACAACAAACAAACTAGTCATTCCACTTCCAGAAACACCGCAGTTTCATTCCACACAAGTGTATGGATAGTGTGTGTTGAACTGAATCCTGCTGCCCTTTTTCCATACACCAGTGGTTCTCAAAGTGGGGTCCAGGGACCCTCAGGGTTCTGTGAGGGGGTTCCAAATGGACCGTTAAAAGGTCTGTAACTCTGAGAGTGTACAAACGGAACCGGTTCCATTTGTACACACTCTCACAGTTATGGGGGTCCTTGAAATTAAAAGGTTTGAGAACCAATGCCACACACAACAGCGTGTTAGTGGGTTCATTTGGGTGTTGGTCCAGCCCACAACCTTGAGTGAGAGCGAGGGCTCGCTTTGGCCCTTCTGAATCCATTCTGCATCGGGTACATCTGTTGTTTCACTCCGACTTGTCTTTTTAGCATGGCCAGCGTCTATTTGCTCCTTCCCTTTCTGTCTCGTCTCTTCTCTCAGTAGCTGCTCTCATGTCCAGTCAGGATGTAGAGGTTGCTCAAAGCTGAGGGGTTCTCTGTGGGTGTGCTCTGAAGGACAATGTCCCTGTTGCAAGGTCAAAAAGACAATGTTTTGACTTTTAAAGTAGGTAAAAATAAAAAAAAACATTTATTCTTAAAAAGTTGAATCTCTATATTCTGATGCTAATCATTGCTATATAGTGTTTGTTCAGTAACAGGGGTCTCCCCATCTCTTTAAAAACTGAAAATAAATGTTCAGATGGGTTGCATAGGGGGGGATCCTTGCCTCTGTTTTTGATATCCCCCTCTGGTCATACATTTTTATGGCCAGTGGGGATATGTTTTGTGAGCTTGTAGATCAACTATTTTCACTATTTGTCCTACAATGAAGAATACAGGGCTGAAATGGTACAAAATATTTTTAACAAACTGAACCGTTGAACAGTACAGGTATATCATTTGGATTATCAACTTGGTATAACTCATCCAGAGCGGTTGCCAGTGAATTCCAATGTGTAAAAATAACACCACCACATTCCAGCACTACTTGATATTGGCAAATAAATCTAAACATATCGTACCTGTTGGTTCCCAGAACTCTGAATACTCGAGTCTCGTCCGTGATCTCTTGCGTAACCTGCAAATATAAGTATATATTTATATACACGTGTTTTATGGACAACATCAACATTTTGAATGTCTCAGTAACACACATTCATACACCCTGGAAGAAAATGATATGCTCATCACCTCATTCAAGTGCAGGCTCCTCCCTTTAAGTCCGTGTTTCCAGAAAGCCAGTACGCTGTCCTGTAAACAAACTACCGAATACAAAGCCAATGTCAAAGAAACAGTTCAACCGCTCGTACTTCACTGTCACACACACAACAATTAACAGACAGCATTCTTTTAGCTATAGTGACGTCACGCCCTAGTGCGGTACGTGCGAAAAGGGGAAGGGAGTCGATGTCACGTGAGTGTGTTGAAGGCGCACACAAAGGTACTTCTTGTGTGGATTTGGCTCCTTTTTGAGACTCGGGAACTTGAAAAATGAATATTTGGACATCCCGTCGTCATTTTTCATGTTGCAGGTCCCTTGCACTACGTTTATTAACCATAATTCTGCGCTAGGGTTGAAAAATCTATCACTCACGTCTCACAAACTAAATGCCTCAATGTCCACACCACTAAATACCCTTATGTGTGCCTCAAAGACTCCAAAGTTACAATATCACAGACAGTTTGGTGTGTTCTTGTTTTATACACAGCGAGATCTGTACCTAGCGTTTCAATGGGGAAGTCGAAGACCATCTCAGAAGCCAAGTCTTTGCTCGGAATTCCTTGTAGGTTCACAATTTTAACGGTTTCTGTGAAATAAAGACAGGGACATATATATACAGTATGTTAATAAATATAAAAGATGGCAGGCCTGCTCAACGGTCCAATTAGGTTTTGTGACTCACGTTTTAGTGCAATGAGAACGGTGTCTCTGTCCAGCTGGGTTACCTGGACCGCCCCCACTGGTCCACTGTCTGGAAAGAGACAGAGACAGAGACAGAGACAGAGAGAGAGAGAGAGAGAGAGAGAGAGAGAGAGAGAGAGAGAGAGGGAGAGACACACGTGACTAGGGGTGCAAAAGTTAATCAAACTAATCTATTTAATTGATTTTAACGAGACCAGCTCCCACTCAACAGAAATAACATGTTCAATTGGAAAAGCATTTTCTAGTTGAAACCTTCTGTCATCGAAGAATAAATCAATCATTAGAAAGTATGCAGCCCACCCCTACCTGGAGTAGAATTAGGTGTGCCGTTCAGTTCTACAATGTCAAACTTGAGCTGCTGGCTGCTGGGGGTTTTCCCGTTGGCACAGTCTCTCACCCCCACACACAGCTGTGGAAACTCATCTGTTACTAGCACCAGCAGTTCAAAGATAGGGAGCTGCTCTGGGAGACTCAACGTTATGTTCTGAATGTTGGAAAAAGAGGCAAAAACAGAAGGAGGCTCAATACAAGGCAAAATACAAGGATTTACTGGTGGTGAGTGGAAAGTGAAACAGCTTGGTACTGACCTTAAGCTGCATGAACTTTTGGAGAGGCTCATACCACAGGAGAAGAACTAGGCCAGAGGGAACAGCGCCACACAGGAATGTACTGTCCGTGTACGGGTTTCTTGCTGAGAGAGACAAAAATACTGATGGTTTTTGCTATTCTCATAATGTGTTTTGCCGTACCATAGGCCACAGGACCATTTTTGTGTTATCCTTTTAGCCTAAATGTCTTTGTGCTGTGTTGTTTACATTTCTGACTAGTAAAGTATTCATTCAAACAATCAATTCTTCCTGTTTGTGTTGTTATATCTGAGCACACCTAAATAAATTCCAAATCAACTGTAATAAATTATTGATATGTATATGAATATTCTTCATTTACAAAAAAAGGTTTAGGTGAATGTCATAACTCTCTCTCTCTCTCTCTCAATAGCTGTTCCAGGGTTCCTACACATTTTCAATTTAAACATTCTATACTTTTCCAGAATTCTCAGTAGTTGTTCACACCATATTTGACATCAGAGTACAAATAGCTAGATGTTTATGTAACTAAATGCTTTTAAAATCGAACCGTTAAAATGTTGACCATGTAGGCTCTGCCAATATTTTGCCAAATAATTTCAAGAAGATTAGGTACTGTAGTAGCTCATACAAATCAATTAACAGGCATTGCTAAAAATGTGCAATGTTATTGAGATTTTGACATGCATTTAAATAACTGTATACATTCAACCCCTACAGTAACATGAGTGATGTTTATGTACAATTCACCAGTGAAGTAGAAAGTAAAGTCCACTGACTTTGCTTCATTGGCTATTTATAAAGTAAAACATAAAACAAACTTGTAAATACAAATAATTATAAACAAGTAAACTTAACCGGTCATAGCTATACTCCTTTTATTTCCCCTTCATAGATTGAATAAATAATATATTATTGTTCTCCCCAGATTTTCTCTTTAATAAATAAGAAATGAAAATGAGTCAATAAAAAAAGATTAACTGTTCACTCTGTCTGTGAAGCCTCATTTATTCACTGTGTCCATTAATGGACATGACGATGAATGCAGTCATACAATTATGGTTTCCTTCAGCCAGAAAGATAGCTGACCTTTTCTGATAACCACATCACTGCATAACTCATAAATGTTCAGACAAGCTTTTGTCACAATGTTATTTGTGATGCTATGTTGTATATGCAATTCTGAGATATTGCTGCATTTTCTTCCTAACTAATTCGGTGGTGGTGGATGTGTGGATTTGGTACAGTTATTAGCCAATAGTCTGGAAACATTCCATATAGACATGGAAAATACTGAAATCAAATTCCATACTTTTCATACATGTGTTGGAACCCTGCTCTTCTTACAATCACCTGTTGTTTGCAGCCAAGTACTGTGATCGAATGCTACAGTATGAATAAAGGTTCATTCAACATGACCAGCTCTCCTGTACTTACCTACACTGCATCTTCTACAGCCTTTAGTGTCGGGTATCTTCACAGATATGGCAAACTTCCTGCTGATGGAGACAACAGAAAGAAACACCTGGAGTCAAGACGTGAGCAGGACTCTTAACTAACCTTTATCACCGGCCTCCTGTTAAAGTCCCAGTATACAATATAATTCCAAAATGAATGTGGATCTTAGTTTTTCTACATGATCATACTTAAAATTATTGGTTTGAGATGCAGGTGAAGCATCTCAAACCACCAACTTACACAGACATTTGCGGCACATATTCATGTTTCAAGTCATGGCTTTTAAAAGTCTGTGTCCGGGCTTGGTGAGACAATGTCACAGCGTCATGTTCTGTTATTCATCTTATCTTTAATGTCACAATCCAAATCATATCCATAATGTCAACTATACTCTAGACAAGTTTCAGATCTAAGGAAAAGAGACAGCAAACTGGGTTATAATTATGGATTTAAACTTAACTTGTGCTGACATTCCGCTCCACCAGAAACATTTCTTAATGCACAATAGGAGCATTTCACTAACAAATAGCCTAAACTGTATGCATAGTGCACTGCTGCGTTCACAGTTCTATTGCTAACTTCATGTTCTTGTCACCCGTCTCAGCATCACTCTCACACCACCACCCCCACTCCCACCCCGGGCACACAATCTATGCTCCAGACTTGATACCAAGCTCAGAAACCTAGGACTCAACCCCAGCCGCGGCTGGATCCTGGGCTTTCTGTCAGAGCGACGCCAGGTGGTTAGGATGGGCTCCAATGCCTCTGACCCCAGGGCTGCATTGTGAGTCCCGTCCTTTACTCCCCTCTACACCAAAGACTGTGCGGCCACGCACATATCCAACTTAGTGATGAACAGATATGCCTCATCACTGACGATGATGAGTCAGCATACAGGTGAGGGGTGGAGATCCTGCTGATCGTGGACTACAGGTGGCCGGACAGAGAGCACACCCCCATCTACATTGATGGCACCACAGTGGAAAAGTGGTGAAGAAAGCACAGCAATGCCTCTTCCACGCCAGGCATCTGAAAAAGATTGGCATGTGGTCCTATGGGCCTTCTATAGAGTTACCACAGAGAGCATCCTTACTGAATGCATCATCCTGGTATGGGAACTGCACTGACCTCAACCACAAAGCTTTGTATAAGGTTGTGAAGACCCATCGCATCAGTCGATGTGAGCTTCCCTCCATCCAAGACATATACAACAGTCAACAAAACTCACAGTCTCTGTCTGACACGTTCAAACCAATGGAGCTACTTTAACCTGTGTTGAATCTCTAGCTAAACTGTAAAAGAAAGACGGTTTAGAAAGAAAACCTCAGCGAGGCCTCCCCTCCAGTGTTCTACCTTGGGCTGATCCTCTCAGTGAGGCGGTTGGTGCCGAGAGACAGGCTGCTGTGTTTCTTCTGTACGTGACCTCTCTGCTCAAACAGTCCTGACAGACTATGGGAATACAGTTGTGACGACTTCCCTGGTCGGAGGAAAGGAAAGGGAGAAAAACACAGCGTTAAGAAGAATTCTAGTATGTTCCAAAAGTCAATGTACTTTTTTTTTTGTTATGATAATGAGATCACTTGAATGGTCTTGTACCTGATACAGACATCAGAACGTTGTTCATTACATAGAGCCATGTACACCTCTGGGGCAGCAACTGTGGGAAGGAAGAGGTTGACTTAAAACAATGTTCGGAACAATGTTAAAACCCTGGATTAAAAAGAACTTGGACATGATGTCAATTATCTTCTTAATCTGTTGCTTCTGTTGCTTTTGTGCTAAGGGAGGAAATAAAGTGGAAGCAATATCATTCACTCTCATTGCCTGGCAAAATAAGTCTCAAAATCACACTTTTAACACAAACAAAGCAGATGCTACGAATAGTGGAATATGGTACATGATTTGGGGGAAGTGAAATGGCTGTAGAACCAAGTTCTGCTTGAGGTGATGCAGAAAAAAAAATTATACTGAGGCACTCCGTCTTCAGGAGAAAAGAATGTTACATTTATTCCTGAGCAAGGCAACAGAGCTGACCAACACATTTCGACTCTTTAGTCTTCAACACGGTCTGCTTTTTTTTGTCTCTAGAGTGAAATTACTCTTCAGAAAAGTTCAAAATCAAAATCAAATATGTATTTTCTTTTTTACCTTCTCTAGTGTGTCTTCATGAAGCTCATTGAGGTTGAGTATATAGATGCCCTCCTCTGCTCCCAGAATTAGGTACTGATCTAGAGCAGAAAACACAACGCTTGATCGTTGCTCGTCGTCAGAGTAATTATTATTAATCATAATAATGACAGTAGCTTTACCTTTTGTCTTAGGTAGAATCCAAGTCACTGCACAGTGGATTTTCAGGGGGCAACCGTTGAAGACCTTAGAAAAGCATGCTCCCATCTGCAAAACCCAGTATATCAACGTTGTCACTAAAAGTTTTTTAAGGTAGGGCAACAGATAAACGACAACTTAGTTAAGATATTTACATACTATATCTAGACAACAATATCCGTTGCTTAAATTTTTTTTTAGATTGAAATGACTGAAAATGATAAAAGTTCTCCATAACTTCTGAGAAAGCAGCTGTCTGGTATGAAAAATCATGACATCACTAGAGAAGAAAGTTACCAGTTGTACATACTGTACTCACTGTCTGTACTTACAATTGTATACAATTGGCCTATAAATGTACACGGTTAAATTGAAATTAAAAGCATATTAGTATTTGTTTATAGGGGGCTGGGTGGAGGTTACCAGTGTGGATGTCTGCCACTCCTGAGCAGTTTCCATATAACTCATAAGCATAAGCATGTTCACACTGGAAGCCAAATCCGATTTGTGGCCTATCCAGATTGGAATCAGATTGGTTTTAGTCTGAACATAATAAAGCACAATGGAAGATGATTTTGGCTAATCAGATTTGAAACTCATTCGTAGGTGGTTTGAAATGCTATTCAAATCTGATTTCTAAAGATGTGCGTCAGCTTGGACATTCAACGGACACCAGACCGATTTATACTTTGTTGGTTGATGGTATCGCTCGGTAGAAGCTCACAACACGTTGCATCCTGAGCTTGCACATCTGCTCGGCAAGCGTATAAGTTAAACATGACTCACTCCTATGTTTTTAAGTCGTTACCAAAGCAACCAATGCTGATAGGTCGATGATGACGGAATACACAAACCTGATCTGATCACCAAATAACTGTCTGTCTGTCTGTCTGTCTGTCTGTCTGTCTAGTTTTTTTACCCTGTTCTTGATGAGTTTATCCATTATAATATGGTTTTAATAGACCCGTCTCACTGGCTCCATTTTCATAAGCGAGGTGATTTACTTAATTAATTGTCTGCAGGCTGCATCATACATGGTGGGAATGATAATTAGGGTCTGCAGTGCACTGAAGCACAGGAGCGTGGTTATGTTGCGGTTAGTTGTCAGAGCATTGCAGCAGGTCAGTTTGCTGTGTGTTACACCTCCACACTTACATGGACTTGAGGGGTAGGAGGGAGTCCATGACAGTCAGCTCTCTAGACATTAAAACAAGGTTACACACAAGAAAAAAAAAGGGAGCGAGATTAATTGTGTCACTTCAACGTTAAATCTCACACATGGGCAGTTTTACAGGGTCAAAACTGAATCAGTAGAACCGGTTATTAGGTTAACAATTCACACAGGTGAATAAAAATGATTGATAACAAAATAATAATTCACACAGGTTTATTGATGTTTACTGTTGTGTAATATCTGTGTTTCTCAACCACAGCCAACCGAACCAAAAGGGGGTCAAGAGATGTACAGTATTTAAAGATTCAGTAAGTGTTTTGTTGCTGTTGTTAAAATAAGTGCTAAATAGCCCTACAGTATATTCTGATAGTAATCATTGCTATAGAGTGTTTGTTCAGTAAGAGGTCTCCCAGTTCTCTCTAGCTCTTTAGTAAAGGAAACAAGCATATTCAGGTTCCAACCAGAAGAGAGAGCTCATACAGGATAAACAAGTGACATTGGAAGAGATGACACAAAGAAATGAGCAGACACATTTTGAACTGGATATACCATAAAATCGAAGCTGATAAACGGGTACTCTCTCCAGATTTGCTGAAATTGCCATGGCAACCCACCTGAAAGTATTTTCTGTTATCAAAGAGCTGGAGAGACGGGGAGACCCCTGTTACTGAACAAACACTCTATAGCAGGGGTCTTCAACGTTTTCAGGCCAAGGACCCCCTAGCTGAGAGAGAGATGAAGCAGGGACCCCCTACTCTATATTGTATAAAATTGTGTATAAAATTGTCACGTTTTTTTTTTACTTAGTCTGCTCTTTTTACCCTCTACACCTATAGCCTCTTTGCCAAAAATAGCCGATCTACAAGCTCTCAACGTTGAGAGCTTGTAGATCTGCTATTTTCGGCTAATGTTCCCCTCAGAAAAGGAATTCTAGGGTTCAAGTGGTTAATGTAAAAAAACTAAATCCTAATCACACAAAGATTTGGCGGACCCCCTATAGTAGCTCTGAAGACCCCCTAGGGGTCCCGGACCCCCTGTTGAAGACCCCTGCTCTATAGCAATGATTACCATCAGAATTTAGAGCTTTAACCTTTTAACAAAAACTTCACCTACACCTTTAACATCTAGACTTACTTCCCAGCGAGGGATACTAGTTGAGAACCACTGTTCTGTCAGAATATACACATTGCTATGGAACTTACAGAGTCCTCAGTCTTTTTCCTCAGCGTGCTCCACTCCGGTGACAGGGGAGTGTCCCTTTTTGGAGGGGTAGCCGGCCCAGCCGTCTTCCCCGTGACAGCTCCCCCACCTGACAGGCAGGGGTCACTGCATCGCTGCACAATGTCCTGCGTGGCTGAACACCTGGCCAGGGCTGGAGGGCAAACGAGAACATACAGTCATACACTGAGACATTTGGTATTCAGACACTCGCCAAGTAGTCTTTCAGTTGTGATTACGTCATACTTGAGGGGTGGGGAAACCCCTAGCCACAAGCAACTTGGATGCTATCTGATGCTATCTGCATCTATCGCACCACCCTCCATTGATAGCCCTGCCATGAAACAGATCTGATTGTATTCAATATTGGAGATAAACTCTCCAATATTGCACCTGTACAGATAGCTTGGGTTGTCCTCTCTGTCTGTGTCAAGATTTGTTTGGGAAAAAAATCCATCGCTGTCATGTTATACCATAGACTCCTGTCATGTTATACCATAGAACTCCACTTTGGACGTTTGGAAGCACTCATTTTCAATAACTCAACGTCCTACCGCCTCCTGCATACAGGTATGTGCAATGTCAAAACAGGTGTACCACCTGTTTTGACATTGAGTGATTTGCAGCTTGCGGCTAGGAAAACCCCCATCTTCACAGGGAGCAAAATGGCTGCCGTGTG
The DNA here is from genome assembly GCF_963454915.1 of Gymnoscopelus microlampas. NCBI lineage: Eukaryota > Metazoa > Chordata > Actinopteri > Myctophiformes > Myctophidae > Gymnoscopelus > Gymnoscopelus microlampas. The sequence goes on along the minus strand of NC_139956.1, from coordinate 15,086,813 downwards.
GATGTGGCCAATTCCAACAGATTTATTATTATGGTATTTTAAGCAAGGGGTTCCCTAAACATTTCCATGACAAGGACCCCCACATAGCCATAGCCTCTGGCTGTGGCCCTTCTATACTTTAGTGCGTAATGGTTTTCAAAAGACAGGAAAATAGCTAAATTAGCCGATCTACAAGCTCACATAATTCGACACGTTGAAGGTGAGCTTGTACTGTAGATCTTGTATTTTTGCTATTTTCAAAACAAAAATACATGACAATGATGTCATGCACAAAAGAGGGATGCCAGGTTGAAAGTGGTTAGATTGGCACAATAATCTTATGAATCAAATTTGAATTGAAATATTTTTTTACAGAACATTTTATTATTAGTAGTATAATAACAATAAAAGATATTATTATTATTATTTAATTTTCCTCTCCTTTCCAATTGCCCCCCTGGTGCGCCCATGTGGACCATAGTTTTAAGCTATGAGTAGGCATAATGAGTTAATGAGTACCTGAGGAGGAGGTAGAGTTGGTCATGAGGGCGGAGTCGGGGCCCAGCGTGCAGCTGGTCAGTGACGGGTCCTCGTCCTCCGTGTTGGATGTCAAGTTCAACGAGCTGAAGGCAGGCAGGGACGCAGTGGTGGGACTGAACAAACCACTCTTCCTGCCCCCTTTACCCCCCTGGAAAACAGCATTATGGGTCATGTTTATTCATCCCATTAAGAGGCCAATTCTACTAAATCAGTAGTTCTCACACTTTCAAAATGTTTCAAAAAATTGCAGATGTACAAGCTTGTATAAAATGTATATTTTTGAATAGCCAACGCAAAAATCTAAAAAGACACAAATGCTTTTTACCGGGTTTAATGGGGTATTTATATTTAGATACTGAGATTTGCACTATTGTTCAGTATCTCCTAGGTGGAGTGCAATTTTGTGTTTTTATGCTTGAATACAGAAATAACAAATAAAAGGAATCTTGAAAGTGAGAAAATACACCCATCATTCTGAGAGGGAGATACTGGTATGATCAGGGTTTGATTTGATGGGTGGGGGATGAGGGGGTAAATCCATGCCTCCTATTTTGATATCCCCCCTCTGGTCATTCATTTTGTTTTATCCCTGGTTCTAGTCAGACGGAATAGAATAAATACATTTACTTTTGGAAATATAGACATATAGTCTGATATGTTTGATATTTATTTTAGTTTGATAATATCACAATTTACAAATGCAATTCCAAATGAAAGTAAAGATATATGTTTACGTCATCATGATTACACCCAAAGTACTATTCAAAGATGATATCTGTATTGATGTAGTTCACCACTCACGTCAGCAGAGGGCACCCTCTTGATGGTCAAACTCCTGAAAGGCAAAGACACAGCAATGTCCTGATCAAGCACAGAGCAAGTGGATGTGTGGTAACAAAACAATTATAATATAGCCATGTTCAAGGATTCAAATTGATTTGTAACTGCCGAGCAATGACATTATGATGGGAAGCGGAACGGTCAAGCAAAAACAAAAGGCAAAACAACAACAACACAAGCGCAAAAAAGCCAAACATTAAAACCAGTGGGTTTGTGTTCAAAAAGCTCTCCTTCAAATTGATTCATTCATGATAGCTGTGGACTGAATTTTGATGTGCTAGGGAAAGCACACACACACACAAAACCACTGATTACGTAAAAATAAAAATAAAAAATAAGTTCAAAAATGAATTGCCATAAGCCTACCACAATCCCATAATCACATGGAAAGTGCTTAATTTTTTTCTATAAATGAATGGGCCATTGTAGGGATAGGGGTAGACGAGGGGATACAAGATGACGGTGTTGATTAGCGGTATGGGGAGTTGTCATTCCTACCTCAGCTGCAGAGCTTGCTCCACACATTCCAACAGGCTCCTGCAACAGGAACACCTGCTGTTTATCTGGCTATGGGCCGAGGGGGGCTTAATATTGTCTCTCAATGAGGGGGGGGGGGCTTTTACTATCAATACCCTGGAGCTATAAATGCACACACACAGAAGCCTGATTTATACTTTGTCATACGATGAGCTTGTAGATCGGCTATTTTCGACGCACAACGATATATATAATATCTCACATAATTTTTCTGCACTCTGAGAACTGAACTTGGGAAACATGCTTTCGGCTATGCTTTACCGTTCTTTTGAAATCTACAACAAAAAGATTTGAAGTTAGATTCCCTAAATGGAATTGATCATTCTAATGAACAAATTAAACACCCGCTTGCCAAGGAGAGCTCATATCTTTTAATTGTTTCTAGTTTTACAATTCTATACACTTTTATTAGTATTTCATTTGTGTTTTCTTGTTTTTATTTGTTTGTTTTTAATGTTTTTAATGTGAAACTCTACATGAATGCTGGCTTCTTGTCCATGGCCCACTTGAAAAAGAGATGGAATGTCAATGTGGTCTTACTCTGGTAAAATAAATAAATCAGGCTTGAGTCGTACACAGAAAAACGAAACTGCGGATGGTTGTCATTGTATATGGTCTTATTGTATTGTATATTGATTTAACATTTCTTTTAAGTTGTGATGTGTTCGCAGTCACTGTCTGTTCCTTTCTGCACGGTACATTTTACTGTGTGACGATAATGGTGGAAGAATAGTGAAGCAATGAAGATGAGGTTCTTACGGGGAGTTGTCTTCATCTGAGAGGCTCCAGTCGTCATCGTAGGAGCCCTGCTGAATTGAGATTAACAGAGCTTTAGCATTTTAACATCCTTTTGTATTTAGCTAAAAATATATATTTTTTAGCGACTCTTACCATGTCAGGATACGGCTCTGTGACTTTCCTTAACTGGGGCCCAAACTTCACTTGGTCAACTAAAAACACGAGATTGATACATTTTATATTCATGTTTGCACTTTTTAGATTATTTTTCTGAAGCTCATATTTTAAGCATTAAAACGTCTAGCAAGTGCTATCATAGATTACACACACACAAGTACTTCAACATTACAACTGTAGATCAGTGATTTTAATTTCAAGGACCCCCAGTTTGATATATATTAGGCCATAGACCACAGATATATTTTTTATCTCTGGGACACCAATATTCACTGTAAAATCCTCAGTGTTTATTTGTTAATAACAAAAGGAACCAAATGGACCCACTTACACTCTCAGAGTTACAGATCTGTAAGGGTCCATTTAGTTCCTAACTATCTTGCTTGGGACCCCCTGGAAACCCCTCAAGGCCCACTGGGGGTCCCAGGACTCCACGTTGAGACCCAGTGCTGTGTAGATAACGTAGGAAGAGGAAGTGTCAATATAATATATGGAAGGTAGTCCCTATATCTCTTCCACAATGCTACAGGGTCTATAATTCCGCCTCGAACAAGCTGTTCTCAACAACTTCCTGCTGTGCTCTTCAGACTGGAAGGGTATTCGACCAATACCGTTAATGTAATATAATACCGTCATAATGTAAAATATCTGTTTGATTGTTTTTCATTTCTGCGAAGCCAAATTCGACTAATTTGTCTCCCAGTAGGAGTCATTTACATGTCTGCACACAGGCGAAAGTGAAGTGTGGACATGACGTGACATCTGCTTAATTTTCCACACATTTTCAGCATTTCCAAAGTTCAAGCTGTTAGGCAAAAAATTGTGGGAGCCAACATGTCTGTCTTGAGAGACTATTGGGAAGGGGTTCTTATTCAGAGAAGAGGAGAATGCTGTAAAAGCCCCATCTGGGGTTGTTTTTGACATAAATTAGGGATTGTGTGGTTTGTCCAACCACTAAATAGCCATCATTGTGTCAATGAGTCAGCACTATGGTCCACTGGCCTTCAGGCAGTCCGCTCTATGACACACCAGCCCCGGCCTCAACCCACAACCCAAGATTGGTATGACATAACATACAGTAAAGTCCTCAGTGTTAAGTTAAGTTATGTTTGATTTGTGGATGTAAAATAATGCTATTTGGAACTTTCTTACCCACATCATAATAGAAATATACTGTAGGTCTGTTTTTATCAGTTTTTTCTTTCTACAAACATTACAAGCTCCAAAATGGGGCCCCCTATTCTGGGGCAAACATTCAGTGAAAATAGCAGATCTACAGTACAAGCTCACAACACGTCACATTGCGAAGCGTTGTGAGCAATTTGGTATTGCCAGTTTGATCACGTGGGAGCAAGGAGCAATGCCCGGCTAGTAAATACTAGAAAACCAAGAATAGATTTCTGGGGGACCCCAGGCAACTATGTACTATAGAAGAAGAAGGAGGTTATTTGTCACTACTCATACAGGTAGAACTAGAAGCAAAATGCAATTTTGTGAGGTCCACAACGTACTGTGCTAACAACAATGACAATAGTAATAACAAGAAAAACTAAGATAAGAATAAACAAATACGAAGCCTAACATCAGAATAACATAATAAGAGCAATGGGGGAAAAAGGTATGTACATAAATGTGCACTAAGGTATAGCCATTTAGCTGTAGAAAAACATGTGTATATGCTGTAGCAGGAAACACATATATATTACATAGGGTTTAAGTGGTTAAGACAGAGCACACCACTACCAAACGTTACTAAATCATTTCACTTTGAACACAACTGATTAGCAGATTAGCTGATTGCTATCGATCAGCACTTGCCCTTTCTATTGCCGGGGGGGACCTTGTCCAACCACTTACTAGCAATCATTGTGTCACTAATGATTCAGCACTATGGCACTCTGGCCAGTCCTTTCTATAACACACATCAGCCCCGGCCTAAAGCCACAACCCGAGTATGGTATTGTATGGCTTAATACATTGTAAAATCCTGTGTTAAGTTGAGTCCAACAAAAATGTTTTGCAATGATCCCGCAAAGGTGGTTAACAATCACTTGTGATATGTAATAGAGGCAGGATATTTTACAGTTCATCAATAAACATTATTGTCTAAAAATGACATCGGTGCACTGAAACAGTAAACTTCACTGGGAATGTAATAATTATCTATATATAAAAACACAAATTGAAAAAATGATCAATTATCATTATTCTTATCCATTATGTTCTACAAAATCGGCACATAATTGACAACGTAATACAACGATACCGATCTGTTATAGGCCATTATTGGCCGATAAGTTTCGGCCGACTGATATATTGGTCTGGCTCTACTCAGACCACCCTCAATGCGAGTCCTCGGGGCTGGGTACTGCAATTCTATACATGCATGTCTAAATATGTGTCACTTGTCCTCGCTGAAGAAGGGGCTCATTGTCCACGAACACGCCCTGTGGTCAGTGCTGTAATCTCCGTGATATGAATCGGAACAATAGCGTCTCAGTCACTCCCCACTCACGGCTTCCCTCTCTTGCTGTCCTGCTTGGCCCTCGTTCCGAGCCCCCCGGTCCCACATGTGTGGACGGGGGGCCACGTCAGAGGATGGCAGCGAAAACATGGCATGTGCGTGTGTGTGTGCTGGACAGTGGCGGCTCTATGTGCGCTGGGCGCCTGCCTGAGTGACTTCATAGTGCTCCCACTGTCAGCATGTGTCTTGTGGCAAGAGGCCCCCAAGTGTGTCATCGAGCAAGACCTTAAGACTGGTGTTAACCTCAACTTCCTAGGTTACATGCACAAACACGTGGGCACACACTTGTCACACCACAAACACACTCACTAGTCACTACAGTGCATTTCTAGAGACTAGTATCAATTTGAATTAAAGGTGACGGGAGAGATCATTACAAAGTAATTCAGGCTGCGTGTTTGAGTAATAATTGTGCGTGCGCTGGTTTCTAATTTCATACCGTCAATATCTATCAACAAAATGCTTCATAAAAACAATGTTGGTGTAAGAGATTTCACTGGGAAAAGCTCTTGTATGTGTAAACTGGTGGAGAGAGAGAAAGCGTGTGCATGTTTGTGCGTGTGTGTGCGTGCGCGTGTGTGTGCGTGCGAAGCCTGTCCATGGTTACTGGGTCGAGAGAGAGGATGCGTGTGACGGCTAGGCTGCCTGCAACCGGTCTGTGGCGAAACTGTTCAACGAACAGCTTCCTACGAACACTGTTGGCATAACTAAGAGAAAGGTGAAAGACGTATATATTTGCATGGAGATGGAGTGTCCAACTACGATGCCAGTAAAAAGCAGTGTAACTCCTTTCATTAAGTGTGTGTGTAGGGACTGGGTCTGAGAAAGAGACAGAGATCTACTGTATGACCAGAGTAGAGTTAAATTAGCTGATCTTCCAGCCTCCAGATGGATATCTATTGTGTCTGCTAGTCCCCAAATGCCTAGTCTTGTGTGCGTGTGCGTGTGCATGTGTGTGTGTGTGTGTGTGTGTGTGTGTGTGTGTGTGTGTGTGTGTGTGTGTGTGTGTGTGTGTGTGTGTGTGTGTGTGTGTGTGTGTGTGTGTGTGTGTGTGTGTGTGTGTGTGTGTGTGTGTGTGTGTGTGCGCGCGCGCGCGCGCGTGTGTGTGTGTGTGTGTGTGCTCACATTGCTGCTCAGAAAGACTCCTCTCCACAGGCAGGTGTTTTTTCCCCGCTGACCGGATCTTGTCAGGAGCAGCTAACCCAATCTGTAAACAACACACATACTGGGATGACTGGGATCTGGGAAAGACACTGGAGGCACCGGCCTATAACAGTCAATGTTGGTAACGGTCTTACTAGTCAGATATCTCAGCTTGCCGACATGTATCTAAGATCAAAGTAATTGATCAATTCTGAGATTTAAAAGATGACTGCATTGCAGCAGCAGAACCAATGCAAAGACTTCAGGGTGGTCCTTCATATTGGGATGGTATCAGGATTGGCTTCCAAAGCAGTAGGCGTAGGATCCACTGTTCAAGCATCTACATTGGATTTTAATGTCCCCAGACGCATTGGGAGGCAGAGATCTCTGATCATCTGGCTACGCAAGACTACTGTTTGACTGACTGACTGACTGACTGACTGACTGACTGCTCATTGTTGAAATGTACAAGCGCAATTTCCGTGTTTTGCTTTTCCCAACAAACTCAACACATAGCCAGATATGCATCTCCATTAGCCCACAGCCAGTGATGGCTGATGGCCAAGCAATTCATATTTTACTGGGCCAGTTCATTAAAAGCCCACCAAATTAAAATGGCCCATGAACACACTAGACAGAAACAGAGACGTGGCTTTGGAATGCGCCTATTCTTTTCTGATTTGGCACTTTGTTTTCCCAGTCAGTGGTCTTAGCAAAATATATGTAAACAAATCTATATTATCGAACTAATATTGAGTTTCCCCTCAAAGTCTCTCTCGCTCTGCATTGCAGCATTGTAGAACAAGCATTTGCAGCTGTCTGTGTAACTGCAGTTACGGCACCGACACTGAAGTCAAGTTGAGCAACAAAGTCCTCTGTTAGTACGTAGTTGGCATTGGCAAGACAAACGCATTCACATAGAATACAATGATTCATTTTCTACAGAATGACTAAACTTCCAGTTTTCCAATCCTGCCTCCAGAACAGAACAGGGATTAGAGAACTGGGCTGGTTTGTCTATTTACTTATCCATCCGTTCTACAGTATTTTGCCATTTTGCTACTTAGTTGGCAAGAGTGGAGCCAAGAATTCTTGGCTCTTGTTTATCTATTTGGAATACCAGATGATTTGGGTTTACACTATCATGCCAATTCAGATAATTTTAGATTTTTTATTTTGGTTCTCATTGTGTTGTCTGTGGGGCAAAGCACATTCCATTTGGTATTCTGCTGATGAGGGGGGTAAGATGCAATGGGTAATAGTATGTGTAAATATCTCATTTTCAAGATTTCTCTTTATATTATTAAGCACATGACCTGTATCACAAATGCTGAAACTGACCAGCTGGATTCCACATACTGTAGTAAAATCCAGAGGGTGTAACTCTGAGAGGTTAGAACTGGGCCAATTTGGCTTGATTTTACAGTGCAACAGTAGCATGTCATGATGAGTTCTATGTGTCTCTATGTCAGGCACATTAATAGTTCAGCCTCTAGATAACCTGTAAAGGTTCAATGTGACTCCACCCAAGTGACCGCTGTGCATTTATCAGTCTGTTAATCAGTATGTCCAAATCTTTTCGGCCTGTTCGAAAGGTTTCTTTGCGTTTTTTCAACCTTTTTAGTTGACCTTGTCTTTTGAACTGTACTTCCATGTGCTTTTTTCTCTGCAAACTTCTAAATAACGTATTCAATCAAAATCAATTCCCCTGTCTGCCTGCCTGCCTGTCTGTCTGTCTTTATAAAACAGGTTGGTCAAATCATACAATCTGATTGGTAGGTAGGTGTGGTATAACCATATATATCATGGCAATGAAGTCTGTCTTTTTGTTCAGATCTATGCAGCCTGGAGCCCGGCTATTTTGTCCCTGTGTAGTTGGGGTACCCTCACACGTCCCGTTTGTGTCGGGAACTACTTTCCTTTATACATTATTCTTGCTTTGAAATTGTTATTTAAAACATTTTTAATTGTGATTACGTCTATGATTTTCATGTTGCCATATTTGTCAACTATGACCCTCATAGCTTGAGCTGGAGTGTTGTCCCCGTCCATTAAACTAAACTAAACAGGAGCCAAAGACCGGGGCCAGCCAGGAAGGACAGATGCTGCCATGGGAGACGAATGTCAGGGCGTGGGTGTGTAAGCGATGTTGTGAGAGACAGACTGTATCGAACACACTCACACTATGCTTGTACTAACGCGCTAAGTCGAATGAGTTCTGACATGACACAGCCTTAGCTAAATGCCTAGACAATGAGTATCAGTTGATAGCCAGAGCCATAATAATCAGATAATAATATTAGACACACTGGGTTGATTCGGCTGTGACAGTAATTCTTTTATAATGGCAATAACTCACCTCAGCCCAGGGAACATTGTCATTATACTGTGTCACACCTAAGGGGGTTGTTAGCCCGGCGTGAAGGTGTGATAATAACATACAGCACCATGGTCTGCCATGAGTTATAGCTTAATCACACCAAGCGTCTGTGTACTGACCTCCAGCTCGTTGTCGTCCATGCTGTGTGTGGTGGAATGGAGCTCAGGGTTGTTAGCCATGTCCAGCAGCTCGATCACCAGATTACGGGTCAGCAGCTGAGTCACAAACGGATGCTGGAGGAGGAAAGGAAAGGTAAAGTGTGTGTTGTTTTACTGGTCCCTGGGGAGGGGAAATTACTTCTGTGCATTCACCCAGCAGATGAGTGCTCAGATGTCTCAGATGAGCGTGGGGCGTGGGGGGTTGTTAGGGGTTAAGTGTCTGGCTCGAGGACACCGACGCGTAGGCCGGGGGCGAGGCGAGGGTCGTATCGGTGATCTTCCAATTCCCAGACGGCCTCTACCCACTCATCTACAGCCACCCCTGAGGAAGTTAATGGCCGGGACCTTGGGCACTCGCAAGACACAGCAACCAAGATTTGATAACATCACTCTGCAAAATGTCATGTCTAACTCAATGTAAATACATTATCTACTCTTTCTGACTTAACAGACCCGCAACTGTCAGGCTGGGTAATTAAACATCCTCTACCCTGACCCTGAGCCCTCGTGCCCCTCAAGGTTGTTTGCTGAGCCCTATCTTATACTCCCTATTCACCTATGACTGCGTACCTGTCCATGAATCCCTAAATTTGTGGGTGACACCACAGTGGTAGGCCGGATATCCAACAACAACGTGAACGCATATAGGGAGGAGATTAAACATCTAGTGACATGGCAAGTAAGTAGATTTGAGAACCAACGGTTCCTGAGCCATGTGGCCCATAGGGCAGGAGCCTGTCTCCTGTTTCTGTAGCGTGAGGCAGCTTGATGTACAAGTACCCCTCCCTGGACACGATGTTAGTACTGTACGTTGCAGGGACTTACCCCCAATCCAACCCTTGATGCCGAATCTCAGGGGGGACACTCTAACCACAAGGCCACTGAGCTGGGCTAATGACATGGTGCTCCAATAACAACCTCACAAAACCAAGGAGGTGGTAGTGGATGTCTGAAAGATCAACAAAAGCAGACGTGACCCTATCTTCATCGACGGAGCTAAGGCTGATCTTGTCAAGCTTCAGGTCCCTGGGTGTTCATGTCACTGATGACCTGAAAAGGTCCCTAAATACAGACTCCGTGATTAGAAGACCCAACAAGGACTTTGTTTTTTGGGGAGGTTAAAATGGGTCCACTTGTCACAAAAACATCTTGCCAACTTCTACCGCTGCACTGTGGAAAGCATTAGAACATCCTGCATAACAGTGTGATATGGCAACTGCACCGTCGCTGATCAAAAGGCCTGGCCCCTGAAGCATTGAGCTGAGTGCACCATCAGCACCACCATCAAGGACATCAGCACCCAACTACCCACCATCAAGGAAATCTACCGGAAAATCTGTGTGCTGAGAGGGCACATCATCCTCACCCACCCATGTAATGGACTGTTCAAAACAGTGCCAAGGGGAACGGTACGTCGGTACCAATGTCTCCGGGCCAGAACCACGAGGCATATAGAAATAGCTATTCTCCCAGGACAATATCAATGATGAACACTCTACTCTAACCTCACTCACTAGCACCTTATTACTGTACTACTATGCACTGGCACTCTACTAGTATGTCACAGACTGTATAATAACCTGGAAGAGAAACTGTCATGCACTGTCACTTTACGAATAATAGAATGGACTGAGAAAGAAATTAACTGGAATAGAACCGTCATACATTTATATGTAATATCAATCATGGACTGTTCATGATCGATGAATGGACTGTGATAAAAGTGATGTGGCATGGCCTGCACTGTACCTTTATGTGTTTTTGCGGCGGGTGAGTGTATACTAAGCTTTTATGTGTATTGTTTTTATAAATTGTACATTCTTTATTGTACTGCCCACTGCAAATTGTGTTGTATGTTGCTCTGCTTTAAATGGTGACAAATACACTGAATTGAATTGAAGAGCCGGTGACTGGTTGCGTAGGAGAAAAAGCCCATATGACCTGATGAAGGTCAGACACAACTGAAACAATGATTAAAAAACTGTTCTTCTCAAGTTAGGAAGACAGTGTGTGGGAGTTTATTCCTTCCTAAATCTCAAAAGCAAAACATGAAAAGGTGCTACTGCATTTATTAATAGCATCTCCTTGTGTGGGATATATCACACATCACACTCTCTAACCTCCAGGCGAATCCCGTTCACATGTGGTTCGACGTGGTTCGCCTAGTAAGGCATCCAACCCAAATTATAGAGCGCACTCGTTTGCGTCACATTTAATGTAGGAGAGTGTTATGGACACAATGATGATGAACAACAGGAGGTGGCCCACCTGCAGCAGGGTCTCAGCTGAGGGTCGCTTGCGTGGGTTTTTAATGAGCGCCATCTTCACAAAACTCTGGAACGCTGCAGCCCTGCAGAGGGAGAGGGAGAGAGAGGCAGACAAAGAGAGAGAGAGAGAGGAAGGGAGGGAGAGAGCAAAAAATGGATGAGGGGAAAAAAGGAAGGCAGCCAGGAAGTGTGAGTAAGGGGAAATTCAGACCACTGCAATGTTTCTCTGCATCTTTGTAATGCTTGATTTATTCTCCATTGTACGATGGTGTTGCATGCCGGAAATAGAAGCTCTACAAGCTCATTATGAGCTTGTAGATCAGCTATTTTTGGCAGGCAACACCGCCGTACGCAAAAGTATAAATCGGGCTTAGGAGGGAGGCGAGGCAGAGCAGAAAACGAACGGAGATGGTCAGGAAGACAAAGTACAAAATGGGCGCCGTGTGAATATGATTAATTACCAACCGAGAGAAAATTAATAAGGGGATAGAAAAAATAATGAGCCCTGTCATCCCAAAACAGGAGAAGCATGCAGTATGTATACAGGTCCAGAGAATGGCAGTGGAAAGAGTTATGAACATAAGAAATGTGAAACAGGGACACTTAATCTCACCACTTGCTCTTATCCTTTAGTCTGGGAGGTTGGAAGTTGCTCTTGGACATCAACATCAGGGCTCTGCAACACAGTTTGAAATGTCACCACACTGGAAAGATGTTTCAATGGTTTGTACTGTGTACTGGAGCTGGAAACAGAGCCAGTCAGCCAAATGTTACACAACAAAATGTCTCTCTACTCCACATCTTTCTACCTTGACACTGGCTAGATTGTACCGACTGTACCGACTCCTCCGACCAAATATGGTTTTCTGAATCCCCCACGTTCATAACGATGAACATTCCCCCCCACACACACACACGAGGAGTGGCGCTTTGAATTCTGGGCCTCGTGCCAAAGTCTCACAGCGGACCCCCGGTGTTTATTAGACGAGAAAGGTCTATGATTCATAAACATTGAACTGTGTGTGTGTGTGTGTGTGTGTGTGTGTGTGTGTGTGTGTGTGTGTGTGCACGCAGTGGTGTACAGTAACTAAGTACATGTACTCAAGTACTGTACTAAAGTACAATTTTGAGGCAATTTTACTTCTACTCCACTACATCTCAGAAGCAAATATTGTACTTTTACTCCTCTACAATTATTTGAAGACTTTAATTACTAGTTACTTTGTAGATTTCGACTATTATTACAAAACATACATTAATCACTTCAGCCCTATATACACATTTCGGTCATTTGAAAATAGCCACTCACAAAATAGCCACTCATAGCGACGCATTGTAAGCTTGTAGATCTGCTATTTTCTAAAGATTTGTATACATTCGAAAACTTGAAATGGGACATTCTGCATAATGAATACTTTCTACTTTTGGTACTTTAAGTACATTTTGATTTCAACACTTTTGCACTTTTACTCATGTAAAATGTTAATTCCGGTGTGTGAGTACTTTCCCCACCAGTGTGTGTGTGTGTGTGTGTGTGTGTGTGTGTGTGTGTGTGTGTGTGTGTGTGTGTGTGTGTGTGTCTGCCTATGCTTGTCTGAGCCAGTCGTCTCGCTGAGTCAGAGCGGCTGCTGATTTCACCTCATTGGGTGGAGGTCAAACATGGGCGGCTGGAGTTCTGCCAGTTCGATGGCAGTGATGCCCACGGCCCAGATGTCGCACAGATGGTTGTAACCACCCTTCTTCTCCACAGCAGCGACTTCTGGTGCCATCCTGGTTGGTTAAATGCCAATGAGGGGGTGGGGAGAAAATAAAACATGCAAAACAACGAAATGTCACTTTATAGGAATTCCCACGGTGCACATTACACAGTTTAAGTCAGAGCAAGAGATCATTTTAAATGCTGGAAATTCAAAGAATATGAAAAACTGTACTTCGTTAAATCTAGCCCCACGCCAACATTCAGAACACATCCAGTAAAACGTTTTGTGATGGCAGGAGTGCACCCTGGTAAACTCACCAACATTCCATATAAACAAATTAAGGGCACTTATAGCATCAATATACATTTAATATACAAAATTAACGAAAACATGTTCTTCATACCCAGATAGCTGACTTTTTACAGAGAACTTTTCTAATTTTCAGTCATTTCCATGTCTTTTTTTTGTTAAAGCAACTGCTATTGTTGTCTAGATATGGACTAGTATGTAAATATCAGAAGCTGTCCCTTATCTGTTGAACCTTCCTTTAATGTGTTAATTTATCTATGAAAGTGTAATAATTTACCCGGGGATTTTACTACATGTATAACCCTGCAGGCCTGCACTGCACTGCATGCATGCAATTCACCGTATCAACATCAGAAGAGTGTGCAAAGAATGAGAGGAAAAATGCTGTTATTATTATATTTTCAATGTCAGGCGAGGTCAGCGCAGGAACATTCATCTTACCAGTAGGGAGTCCCGATAAAAGATTTCCGCTTGGCCACAGAGGCGCTGATCTCCGCTGCCACGCCAAAATCCGCTACAGCGGGGAGACACAGAGTATCAGCATTGGGGATGACATCTAAAGAGACAGTATTTTTGACCTAATAGATGATATTGGGCGAGTGGTGCGTTTGTGTGCGTGCGTGTGTATGCATGCACAATGCATAGATTACTGACCCAGTTTCACGTCTCCTCGCTCTGTCAGAAGGATGTTCGCTCCCTGTGGAGAACACAGAGAAGCGAATGTGAGCTCTGTTTCACGGGCTGATGGATGTGACACACTCGCTCACACACCCAGAAATACTAAAACAAAGGATCTAAATGTAGACCACAAGAAAATAAACTGTGAACATGACTGTACCTTTATGTCTCTGTGCATTTTGCTAGTTTCATGCAGATGGTACAAGCCCTGGGGAAAAATCATAATACATTTTTTCATTATATCATATAAACATACAAAACAAACAAATATGAACATCATCAATAACTATTGACGGTAGAAATAATGTGTCCCTGTTCTCTCTTGTGGTCACTGTTCTTACAGACTCTTACAAGTCTTCACAGTTTGTCCCTGTTCTTAAATGGACACTTGACCCTTTGTGGCCTTCTAAAAACATCCCTTAGTCATTTTTAGATCGCCACCCATCACCACGGTTCACAGTCCCACTACCAACACCCCAGCCCTGATAGTCACAACCAGCCAGGTGAGGAAGCAGCGCTCCGGGATCGGTGTGAACAAGGCCAGTGGTCCAGACAACACTGACCCCAGGGTGCTCAAGAAGACATGTTCCTGGCACCTGCCAGCAGCATTCCTGCACATCTTCCACCTCTCCCTGCGCTAAAGAAGGTGGCCCAGCCCTGGAAGAAGACATCCTGCCTTGTACCAGAATCCAAGAAAGAACGCCCTAGTGCTCTCAAAGACTAACAGACCAGTCACTCTGATGTCACGTCACAGAGGTCTTTGAGACTGGTCATGCAGCACCTGAAGCCCCTAGTCAGTGGGTGGACACAGCAGTTTGCTTATCAGGTAAACATTGTTGTGGATGATGATGCCACCATCATCTACCTGCTCCACAGTGCCTATACACACACCTGGAGAGTCCAGTGCATCACTGTGAGAGTTCTCTTTCGACATCGCCAGTGCCTGACTTCAACATAATCCAACCACACCGGCTAGCCTCTCAGTGATGCAGGGGGCCTATCTCATCAGCATACTGGCATACTGCACTGCATGCTGCAGGGCAGCCTGTATGAATGGGGAGTTCATTTTACTGTCACCTTTCTTATTCACCCGCGTCTACACCTTTCACTTCCAGCTCAATTCGAGAACGTGCCACCTGCAGAACTTAAGTTCTATGTAGACTCCTCCACTGTCAGCTGCATCACAGATGACAATGAGGAGAGTACAGAGCTCTGGTGGAGCTAGTATGTAGTGTGGGTGACAACAATAACCTTCAGGTCAACAAAAGACCAAAGAGCTGGTGGTGGACTACCAGCAGAAAGGGGGGGGGACGGACGGTTAATATTAACACAAAGTACACCAACAAACTGAACAGGCTGTTGAGGAAAGCTAGCTCTGTAGTTGGAGTTAAACTGGACAATCTGGAGGTTAGGGGAGGAAGCTGGATGCTATCCTGAGGAAACCCTCCCACCTCCTCTATGATGAGTTAGCGAGGAGAAGAACCTTCAGCCACAGACTTATTGTCCTCCTGTGCAAGACTGGTCTTGCACAGGAGGTGATCAGTCTGGTTGCCATCAAGCTTCATAACTAAGCCCTTGTATGGGGGCGTCGATGGCCTAGTGGTTAAGGTGCATACCACATAATAAGCTCCAATGCCTCCCGAGCCCGACGACCTTTGCTGCGTGTCACTCCCCAATGTCCCCATCTCTCTCTCCCGTTTCCTGTCAATCTACTATCCAAATAAAGGCAGAAAAGACCCCAAATATCAAAGAAATATATATATAAATAAAAGACTAAGCCCCTATATGCTCTGTTCTGTTGTTGGGTTAAAGATTCCTGCTTTACTCTGCACATTTGCATTTTTTGGACTCCTGGAATGTACACGATAAAAGTACGATAACAGACACCTGCTTAGTTTAACTGCTGTAAACGTTTCACTGTTGATAGACGGTATACAAATAGGCCATTCATAATATTGATGAAAATTTAAACAAATAAGTCGTACGCAGTATTGAGAAGCAACAGATGTTATGTTGCTGTACTCTTGTTATTCTCTGCTATGCAGTACAGCTATATTTAGCTGCATCTGGCTAGGTTAAACACTACTTTGCCCTACTGTGGCTGGAAAGGAAACACAACAGTATGATTCAGTTTCTCAGCAGTGTGTATATTCACGATCCGTCTGGCAATCTGAGCCCCGAACACGATGAGTCTAGCACTAGCATGCAGACAGTGGACATCAGCTGGGAGCTGGGAGAAATTAAATCCCAAAACACCTTACCTGGAGGGTTTCTCTGCAGACGTAGGCGATCTGTTTCTCCTTTAATGGGCCCGTCACTGCGAGGAACACTTTGATTAATGGCCAGTACACTACCCACACAAGAAGAGCACAAAGTATGGGCCTACAGGTACTATTCTAAAAACAGAACCCAACTGACTCTACAGAAATACAAACTATTCTTGGGTGGTTGTTTTGAATCAGAAACAGAAACGGGTTTATTCATCATGTAACCTCACATGTATGAGGAACTGAAATGTACAGCATACTGTATAGTATGGAGAGTTCAAATAACAAAGAACACCAACGTTTACAGCTATAGACACTACAGCATAAATACCATACCAATACCAACAAAGCACTGCGTGGGCATGTTTTTTTAAAGTGCGTAAATACGTATATGGCGTTTTAATAGCGTTGTTAGGGTTCATCCATAGATATAAAGAGAGAGACTGTTGTGTTCTTTTTACCCTGGTAAATGTCCTGAAGTGACCCTCCACCACAGTACTCCATACAGATCCACAGCTTGGTGTTCCTGAAAAGAGAGACACAACTTTATCTGTCTGTCTGACACGTGCACTGCTTATTGTCCAGGCGTAACCACTTGAACCCTTTACTTAGACGTCTGGGTCCCAACGGGCTCTATACATGGTCCGCTCCTTTTTTTCCCTATACTCCCAAGGCTCTATACTCGGCCCGTGCCTTTTTTCCCTCTTCACCAAATCTCTTTACCAAAGATAGCCAATCATCAATCTCAATGAGCTTATAATGTGGATCTGCTATTTTTGTCAAAGTTTGTCCCAGAATAGGGACGCTAAGGTTCAAGTAAGGACATTCCGTCCAAAGTTCTGATTATAATTTCTAGAGACATTTTTAGAAAACTGACTGCAGCAGAGCGTTGTGTGCTTTACCAAAAGCCCACTACAATCTGACCTTGAGTTGGCAGAGCAGAAGTAACAAAAGGATTTATTGCAATCGAGAGACAAGTAGGCTAGAGACCCAGTCCATGGTACGACAGAGCTGGGAGAAACATGCCAAATAAAACATTTCACTGGTGAGCTATGATGCAGAGCAACTTCATTAGGAACACACAACACAACATGTCACAGAGAGTGGGAAAGGAATTCTGCATACTGGGCAGTGGTGTGAGGAGCTAAGAGACAAACTACATATTCATGTCTGCCAACAATCCAAGGAATGCCACAGATCTAATCTGAACAGCACAGCCTGAAATGTTGCACCAACTACGCAGGGGAAAAAAGGAACAATTTCCCATGGCCCTGATCGAACACTGCCAAAGTGCCTTTGAGCAAGGCACTCGCAACCCCCAACTGCTCCAGTTGGGCTGCTCAAGTAGTAAGACTGTGGAGTCACTTGGGCAGCAGCCCCGTAGTGTGTGAATATCTGAGCTCTGCTGAAAAAGAGCACCTGGGTTCCATCGAACCTCCCACGCTAAATACATTTTTTTTTAAAAGAAGACGTGATACAGCACCTGTGATAGCTGCCGAAGTAGGCCACAATGTTTTTGTGTTTGCACTCCTTCATCATGGTTATTTCCTGCTGGATGGACGTGATGTCATCACCTGAACGGCAGACGATTGGTCGATTAGAGATATACTATGTATTCAGGTGTTTATTGATAGCATTCTTGTGTCACACAGCACACAGAGTAGTAAAAGCAACCTATAATCACAGTGTGACTAACAAAACTTTTGAGCAAGTCGTGTTACGCCTGAAAACACGGCGAGCAGCAGCAGCTATATTTAGCTGCGCACTGGTGTCTTGTGATGCATTGTAAGCTTGTAGATCTGCTATTTTAGGTGTGTCACAGCCCCTTTGGCCTGGCCTGCTGGCCTGTGTTGTCTGTGTATTGTCTAATGCCCTGTGTGTGTGTTTCCCCCACAGATCCTGCAGGCTCGCCCAATTAGGTGCACTGGGAGCACCTGGCCAGTGCTCCCTGGAGCCCTATAAAATAGTGGGTGACAGCCATTCGATGTGTCACTCTCCAGATCACGGCACCCTTTAGCTTGTTTCCCTTTAGTTCCTTGTAATTGAGTTTACACACTCTGCAACACCCCACACTACAGTACATTGATCACACATCCATACATTGCTGACATTACTGATCTTACTGAACAGCACATCTCATACTGTACCTTCTGTAAGCATTATTTAGTTACTTCTGTTAATAAATTATTGTTACTTTTTGCACTAACACCGTGTCCTCCTCAATTTGTCATGGCCCGGGTTGTGACAGGTGCGAGACACCACGCGCAACCAAATATAAATCAGGCTTTAGCTTACCAGGATCCAACTTGACAATCTTGATGGCTGCCATTTCAGCGGTCTTGATTTTTCGTGCCTGGAAAGGATGAGAGAAATAGGTTTTCTGAAAGCTATGATTTACTGAATCACTTCTTTTACAATCTTTAGAAATTGATAGCCAGTGTTTCTAGTGCTATTATGGGGAGAAGCTTAACATCATATATCATAACACTATCATTCACAAGTTGCATTTATAAATGATGCCTCTGTGAGCCCACTGTCCTAGGAATAATATATAACTTTTAACCTGTATCTGGCAACTGCAAACCTGTGCAATATAGATCTCAAACACATATTTCCAACACTTCAAAGCCAGTAGTATGAAATATTTTCATATAGACATACTTTTCAGAAGTATTGTGCTAGAATTCCTAGTTATTTGATCCATACAGCAACCGTATCAGATGCGTTTTCTTCATTGTCTGAACAAGTTAAATCCTAGCATGGAGCTTTGTCATTGTCCTCCACTATCACGATTCTGGGCATCCCTCCAACTTCTCTGTTATCTTGGTGATAAAAACTCTAAGATTAGTTTCTGCAAGTCATCTCACCTTGGCTTCCACCTTGGTACGGATGCTATAACTGCAGTTATTAGGGTTATGATTGAGAACCCAGAAACGGGACCCAAGTGACCAGCTCAATTTATGGCAGAATCATTGACTGAAGAGGTTTTCTTCAATACAGGGTCGTTGGCAAGATATACAACCATCCTAGTCAGGTCACTGGATTTGCCTTTTAAACCAGGATAATTTAATTCCGCTTTCGTGAAACAGGGCCCTGATCGGGAACAACAAGTGTTCCAAAGTAAATACCATAATTAACCACTTAAATCCAACTTACTTAGGTGGGTCACATGTCATTGTTCCGACATGTCATTGTTCCGACATTACTAACCCTATCCCTAACCCTAACCGCACGCGGCAGCCACGTAGTCGGAGTAGTGGGATGTCGGACTTATGAGCAGTCACCACTTAGGTGACCAGGGTGTCCCAGGGCTCTGTACTTGGTCTGCTCCTTTTCCCCCCTCCACATCAAATCTCTTTGCAGAAAGTGGCTGATCTGCAAGCTCACAAAATGCCGCTTTGTGACATGTTGTGAGCTTGCAGATATGTTATTTTCACTTAATGGTAGCCCCAGAATAGTGGACGCTAGGGTTCATGTGGTTAAAAGGAAACCGTGTGAACAAAGGATACATCTCACATTGAAAGCAGGCTTTTTGTGCTAAATTCATGTGGTGATGTGCATTTTCATCGCTTTTTGTGATAAACCTGCAGGATATGACAATAATTAAATCATAGGCTTTGACTATGACTATGGCTATGAATTTCGCAGTCAAAAGATCTCAGTTCGAATGGAATATGTGGGAGAAGATTGCTAGAATCGAGAAACAAGTGGGCTAGAGACCCAGTCTATGGTACGACAGAGTTTGAGAAACATGCCAAATAAAAGATCTCAGTTCAGTTCGAATGGAATATGTGGGAGAAGATTGTGCTCACGATGCTGCACTGCACGCTGTTGTGACATGTGGTTAGCTGTACTGTATATGTGTCACAACGGCAGAGGGAAGGCCGTCGAAGGCGGCTTTGGATGTTGTTCAAATGCTTCTATGCTATACGTTCACAACTTCCCTCGTTTGTGCAGCAGGGAGCATCAATTATCTCCGCTCAAGGGCCATTCACAGGCCAAACACTGACGTGACGTCAGGCAAAATGCTTTTTCACCCTGTGCATCCATAACAGTCGTGGCAGCAGCCAATGGGATAGCAAGGTCGCCTAGACAAAACCTGTGGCTTGGCTACATCAACTTCCTGTTTTCTTTCCTGTTATACCACAGGACTTCCTGTGACTAAAGTGACAGTAACGTCTCAGAGAGGGTTTTTTAAGCGGCAAAGCCTGAAATAACAGCGCCGGGGTAACATACAATGGGGGGGCTGAAAAGGAAACTTCACTGAACTTTGATCACACTTCTATTCTGCGTGATGCTATGATACCTTAATGCATGTGAGGGCTAGGAGCCAATGCTACAGTGCAGCTGCAGATATAGCAGCAGTGTCAGCAGGGATCGATTTGAAATGATTATACATGTTCTTACCTACTTAAGCCGTAAGTTCTGTATGACAAATTGCCAAATTACCTTGTCTACAAGCTCACAACCAGCGTATTCTGCACTGGCGACACTTTGTGAGCTTGTAGATCTTCTAATCTACACACTGTAATACTTTTGACAAATCTTGACAAATTGTAATTGGTTTAATATGGTTAACATACATTTTTACTGTTAAACTGTCATATTATCAAGGATAAATATCAAACATATCAAAAGGAAATGCACATATTTAATTCAGTCTGACTGGAAGCAGGGATAAAACATCTATCCCCACTGCCTGGCCATAAAACTGAATGACCAGAAATGGATATCAATATCAGAAGCATGGACCCCCCCAGAAAATGGAAGCGTGTCAGAGAGAATAGAAAACTTTGCTGTGATGTCACAAGTACTCTCAGGTTCTCAAAGGAACCTGTTTAATCCTCAAGTTAATTAAGTCTCAAATTCTTTCCTCATTCTTCTATTCCTCTAGGCATTTCTTCTCTCTCTCTTTCACTGAGGTTAACGTGAAATGTGTCAACTAAGAAGTTCTCTACTGCTGATGAACACTGGCTGTTTAATCAGAGAGTGATTTAAAGTCGGTCGGGGACCTCACATTTTCTGCTCTACGGGTTAAATCCTACTTCCCACCAGACTATAAATCACTCTCTGATTGGGAGTCTAGAATTAAAAACACCCGGTATTCCACAGTTGAGAACTACTTAGTTGACACATTTCATGTTAACCTCAGAGAAAGGAGCCCCCACCCCCCCTGTCTTTACTACAGTATGTACTGTGCATCTGTAGAGGAAGAATGAGGAAAAAGAGTTTGAGACATCATTCACTAGAGGATTAAAGGTGAGTAAAACGGGTTCCTGTGTCTGGGAACCTATCCTCCCTGACTCACAGCAATGTCAGCCAGGTCCGCGTGCCTGTGAAAAGCATGCACTTCTTCCTGTCTGTGGTCACTGCACCCAACACCTGTCACGTTTTACCACCATTTCTTCCTCTAATGTCTTTGATCGACACAGTCACACGCTTGTCACACTACCTTTATTAGATACAAATAAATCTACAAAACAAGGCATCCTCAAAGGGCCCCTGCCAGTTCAGAACCTTTTCCTAAGTTCTTTTTGGTACCAGCTGTGCTTAGAAACACTAAGTTAGTTGGACTTGAGACGCCTGACTGGGTTTCTATGATGATATTATTTATCACTATGGGGGTCATACTCTTGAGCTATGAGCCATTCCTGTGAACAATGGCCATTTAATGGGACTCCATTGAGTGCCCCCACAGACCCGGTCACATGTCCAGTGGTTTCACCCTTGACTAGTAGCTCCAGCAGGGCTGGCGGACGTTGGAAGGGAGAAAGAGGTAGTGGGAGGTGATAATGGCCTATTGTCTTCTGCAACAGTACTGTTTCCCCATTCACAGCGAGCACACGCACACAGGGCAGGGACACGAAATGCCACGGTACCGCAAGACTGGCACATGAGAACAGCTCTTAAGTGAAGATATGAGCAGGCATCATCATCATATACCTGCTCCTGTTATCTTCCTGCTTCTTAACTACTTCAGCCCTATAGCATCCCTGTTCTGGGGTGAACATTAGGTGAAATATCAGTTCTACAAGCTCTCACGACAGGACGAGCTGTGAGAGCTTGTAGATCGTCTATTTACAGTGAAGCGTTTTGGTGTGGAGAGAGATACTAGCGTATCTAGTATAGAGCCCTGGGGGACCCCAGTCAACTAAGTATAGGGTTTAAGTGGTTAAAAGAGACATTTTTCTCTTCCTATCGCAGCATGCGTATAAGGCATGCAGGGAGGGCGGGTTTGCAGCACAGGATGTTTGCATCCTGAGGCTCTTATCACAAAGTGTGAAGAGAAATCTGACAGAGATTTTATATAGTGGCACAGATAAAAAAAAACATAACTATGAACCTGTAAATCTAATTTAACAGATTGTGCACTGTGCCTGTAAACACTTTTCTATGAACAAGGCACAGAGAAAGGGCTAAACTCTGCTCTTTGAACTGTAAAGGGCACAGCTATTTATGGGTTCTTTCAATTGAGAGTGTTCACAGAAGCCCCCAAAATCTGTTCAAGTGCTGAATGGCATTGCAATAGACAACATAACCAATGTGTATTGGCTCTACCAATAATGTTCTGTTGAACCTACTGTACAGGCTTTTTAGAGGGCCTTGCAATGTTTTGTCTTGTCTTGTAGTGATGTAGGCTACTAAAATAAATGTAATAAAAGCTCACAAGGGACCCATCATCACAGCCCATTGAGTCTTGACAAGATTCTTAAATGGTTCCAACATGCACTACTACAACTAATACATTTCACAAATGCACAGGCCAGGATGACATGCCTTATACTTATACATCACTAGATGACTGGCTGGCATCACTAGCTGATACTCTCCTTGGGCAAGTAGGCTATTGCCAAATAATGCTGTAGAAATTGCACCTCACACACAGCTTCACCTTGAAACAGTAAACATTATGGAGAACAACAGACCCGAACGCGGGTGTTTACTAATTAAAAATGCGGTATGTTCATACATAAACAATACAGAAGAAGTGTCACTTCTCCTGTCGAGACGATTATGCAGAAAACCAAACAAAAACACAAGGGGAAGGAGGAAGGAGGCTCTGCTGCGTTTCGCCCAGGCTCAGTCCCTCACGACGCTGACACTCACCTTGAACACATCTCCGTACGTGCCGCACCCGATGCGATGAATCAACTCGTAATCGTCCAAGGGGTCCAGGAATGACACTCCTATCGTATCCATGCTTTTTGTTCTGTGTATTACGATCGCTTATCACGACCACTTAATCAATCTGAACCCGGGGAGACCCAGAGAGCGCAGACCAGAGAGCTTTGCCTACCTGACTAAAACAACAGTGATCTAATTGGAAAAGACTGAATGTCGATATATGCGTCTGGATTCCAGGCACCAAAGAATCCGCAGTTCTTTTCTGTCATTCATATTAGGTCCAACTCTGACGAGATGAGAGACCCCAATGAACTCCACTCGTCCCGGCTGCCGTTCGACTGTTTGCGCTGCGCATGTCTCATAGAAGCTCCTCTGTGTGATGTGATTGTGAGCGATGATAACCCACGCCAGTCTCCAGATCTTTCAGTCTGTCTGTGGACCAACCCCTTACATGTGAACCCAACCCGGTTCTTTTGGTGGAGGACCACAACCGAGGATGATAGAACATAAACTCACGTTTTAGCCTATATTACTGTTCACATTGTCTACTCGTTTGAGAAAAATAAATACATGTTCTTTTTTCCGGTTGACTTTTAGGCTCTGTGATCCCAGACAGTCCCGTTTGCCCATACAAGTCACATAATGTGCTTTGTAATGCAACAGCCTCAAGCCAAATCACAGGATCAAACCACAAAATGAATTGCTTTCAGGTTACATCCTTTGGAGCTCTTCATTTATCTTTTTCATGTCGGAGTCCTGGTTTGTTTAGACTTTTAGTGTTCATTGTGGGCAAAAATGTAAAAAAGAAATTGCAATAATCATTGAAACTTAAAGACTACACAGCAGCACTGTTGCCCCACAGTGTAAAAGGTCCTCCTAGGTTCAAACCCCAGCAGGGGTCTTTCTGTGTGGAGTTCGGTTGTAACTTGTTCTCCCAATGTTTGTGAGTTTCCTCTGGGTACTCCCACACCAAAAGATATGCATTCTATGTACACAGTCCTGCCATTGTCCTTGACCAAGGTCAAGGCTGGTCCCCAGGCACTGCACTGTGGCTGCTCATAGCTCCCAATTAGACAGGATGGTCAAATGCAGGGGCCAAACTTACCCGAGGGGATAATAAAGTGTATAACGTAACTCCATTATGGGTCATGAAACCAGACTCAATCACATTTTCATTTTATCTTTATTACTTGCAGAATACAAAAACACAAGTTAACAAGCAAGAAAACAACGTAGCAGGAGCCACATCAAGTGATTCCCTTTCAACAGTGCATGGTCTTTCTGGTCATCTCTAATCATTAGAAATAGATCTACCTCAGCTATTCTCAAAACTAAAGGCCACCTAAATTAGAAAATAACAAAGGCAACTTAAGGCAACATATAGCTAGCGAGAGATAAGCTGACGATAGAGAAGAAGTGGACAATGTTACATGGTAACTATTCCTAAATTAATCACTTCCAAACACTTCAGTCAAATGGATGAATTCAAGACAAAACATGAATTTCAGAATGGTTCAACTTTATATTTACATACTTCTAGAAATATATGTTACGTTGCTGAAGGTTCCTGTTGCTTTGGCTTCTAGAACTCCACATACACAAATTCAGTGAGAGGTCAGTGCTTGGTAAGCAGCTGACCGCCCAGTGGAACAATACAAATCAACAGTGACTGAATGTTTACAATCAATTAATGAGGCACCACTGCCCAGAAAAGCTTATTGTTGTGTTTGCTTTGTAGCTATTTTTGAATTTCAAAGCCTTTAAATGTAATGGTGATTAAATCTAGTCAGTTTTATTGTGAGGTTTAAGTGAATCCGAGCTTATATAGTATGGAAGGTGGAAAATATTGTAATTTTTATGTAACGGATATGACGGAGTAGATGAAAACATTTCTAAAATGTTCACGAACAAAACAATATGGGCATGTGTTATTCTGTGAATGTTTGAGTGTGTGTGTGTGTGTGTGCATTGCTTTTCACAGTACAACGGAACAACGTCCTAGAGACAGTTTTAGCAACTCCCACATAACCCTCCGGCCATTCAGTCTAGATTCTCAAAGTGAAGTCCAAGCACCCTCAGGGTTCTTGTGTGTAGAAATGGAACACCCATTTTGTTCTATTCGCACACTCAAGAGTTATAAGGGTCCTTGAAACTAACAAGTTTGAGAACTACTAGTCTAGAGGGATTTGCGTTGGCGCTTCATGAAGGACATGGTGTAGTCTCCTGCCTGTGTGCTCTTCTGCCTCTTCATCTGGACCTGCGACTGCGCCGTGAGCTGCAGCTTGATGGCGCTAGAGTTGACCTTTGCCGCGCACAGCAGCCCCTTCATGCCCTTCATCTTCTCACTCTGGAAGGACACCACTGGACCCCCCGCTGGGCTCGCCTGATGCTGGGCCGTGGGGGAAGACGACGGGGAGTCAGGGCTGGGAGACTTTGCCTTCGCCTCTGTGTCTGAGGCCCGGAGCCCCTGAGATGACCGCCGGCGCCCGCCCGCCTCCCCTACCTTCTTGGGCTGCGCGGGTGGCTGGCTGGTTGGGGACGTGGAGGCTGTGGAGGAAGGAGGAGGCGGCGTAGAGCTCTGGTCCTCCAGCTTGGACTCCCTCCTGGGGCCACGTCGCCTGCCCTCCCGAGGGTCCTCGCTGGACTGGTCATCATCGTCCGGGGGCTCCACCTCTTTGATGATGATGGTCACCTTCTGACGCACCTTTTCAAGCAAACACAAGTATGGTAACTACTATAGTAAGGTAACTACCAAACCAAGTGAGATCACATCTATGAGGAAATCCCTGACACTCTACTGTGAAACATAGTTCATCATTCAACACACTTCCTGCTTTATCATCTCTGCTTTTTTTATCTGGAGCCAGTAGTGATTCCAGCTGCCTGGGTCTGGTCTGTTCTCATCTCCTCACCTGTGCATCAAAGCGGCTGAGGGACTGCACCAGATAGGTGGCCCAACCCACGTGGAGAACAGGAGTGGGACTGCCCTCCTCCCACTTACAGATCCCGTCATAGAAGCGCAACAGGTGGGCAAAGCATTCTGAGTCCTGGAGGGCAGAGAGCGCTGCAGCTTGCTTGGGCTGGTCCTGAAGAGGGGGGGAGGATACAAACAAAAGAAAAAAGAGAAAGAAAGATGAAGAGGAAACTGATGAGATCAAAGTTAAATAAAATCCCTCAAGAGCTCATCTCAGTACATCAGCACAAAATGCATTGGCTGTGATATGAAATGTCATTAGGGACCCATTATGGAGGAATAGAGGACATTAAGATACACGATATTAGTGAGAAGAGTTTCATCTATTATACAACGGTCCTTTCTCAGTGGCCAGGAACCGGGGGGGAGGAGTGATTACCTTGTTAGCTCCCTCTCCACCCTCTCCTCCCTCTCCGGTACTCTCAGCAGCAGCAGCGGTCTCCTTCAGCAAGGTGGGGATGACGTCATTCGCTATGTCGAAAAACTCTTTGTAGATTTCCTCATCCTCTCTGAAATAGTTATATCTGTGGAGGGGTGGAAAGACCAGGGGTCAGATAATGATGAGCGATGTGCAAAGTAGTAGACGGAACAGACGGAAACACATATTTCTAAAACTGTATTTCACACAAATGAAAAAAACATTACCAATTTGGTCATTTGCTACAGTCATACAGTAGTAGTCAAGCATATTAGGATAATAGGATTATGACTAATATTGTAAATTCAAGGGGATTCAAGAATTATTTGCGCATATACTGCATATGGCTACACAAACACAGAATTAAGAGTGAAACCCTCAGAAAAACAAGGAACGCATTGTGTATTGGTTCTCTCTCCACCAAGTCTCTCGGAGGTTAAGGCACTTTCATTCCTAATTAAGGAACCTAAATTGAGTTTCTAGATGAACGTTTAAAATTAGTCTATCAAGAGCCATGGCCTTGCTCTGTCAAATAGTCTGCAATCCAACAAGATGCTCTCATAGGACATTTTTTTTACCAATTAAAACCTATATCCTTTGTTGAAGGGGTCCCCCAGGGGCATATACCCTTTGTTTGTTTTTTACCTCTACACCAAAAATAGCTGTTCTAGCAGATCTGCTATTTTCACAAAATGTTCACTTAGTATGACAAGCCCAGAATAGGGACGTTAGGGTTCATGTGATTAAAATGCATCTACAGTCTAGAAACCCTGCTTTTTATTTTATTTTTACTTAACACCTCTCGTCTACTTTTCAGCAGTTACACTTTATCTAGACATTGTGCACAGAGGGGAGCTGGAATTGAAGGATTTGAGAACAATGGAGGGACAGGAAAAGGCACAGGGAGGGAAAGGGAAGCTGATTGATGGGAAGGGAATGTGGGCGTTCCAGCCTGTTCTGTTCCCTGCTCTCTGGTCGCCGGTCACTCGCCATATTTTTAGCACCGCAGACAGTGTGTTTAATAAAAGGGGACGAGAAGAAGGCAGGTTAACGGCACCCACGAGGAGCAAAGCCAAGGATGGAGAGTTGAGCGAGGCTTCCTGGCAAATCTTTAGGCCAACCACACCCTCTGTTACATAAATCTGAGGGGCTGGGAGGTTCCTGCTTTAATATGGCTGAAATGTGATCCTTGTGAACTGTACAGAGAGTCTAAGGCTGCAACTATCAATTAGTTTCTTAGCAATTATTCCATCCGGAATATATCGGTATCGGTTGATATCTGTATCGGAAATTAGGAGTTGGAATAAGGGAATATCGGATTTGGGTAAAAAAGTCAATATCAAACATCCCTAATTATGATGCATCTACAAGTGTTGTACGCTTATATTTTCCGTCTTTTTAAAGACTTTAGCTATGTACTTTAAAAAATGAAAAAAGCTGGGAAATGGATGGGGGGGGTACATTTCGAATATTTTAGTTTGATGAACTGTTGCACCCTTATTTGATACTTAAGTAGTCTTGACATTAAGGGAAGTAAAAAAAGGAAGCCTGATGAATGCAGTTTGAAGCATCTGGCAGCTAGATGAAGTCAAAGCCCCTAAATAATAGATTGATCACATTGCTTTAGAGTTTGTATTTACCGCCATCTGGTGTTAGCCTACTGAAATAACTACCACTGTTGCCTTTATTTCTCAAAATACGGCCTCCTACAAATAAGGGGTTCAGGCAACCAACTTTAAATAAAGATTCATCATTATTTCCAGTAAAGCCTGCCACCTCCAACAGTATAAAGGGCTCGGTACACTTCATTGTGGGCGGTGTCGCGCAACAAAAAATGCCAATCTACAAGCTCACAGCTCGTCTAATCACCCTTAACCGGGAAACCCTCTGTGACATTTTTCTGATTTTAGCGTTCGCAAAAATAGCAGATATACAAGCTCACATCTTATACATTTGCTATTTTTGAAAACATTTAAAGTGTGAGAACTACTGATTTAGAAGGCATTTGTAGAATTGGCCTGAGGTTTTACTGGGTTAATACTAGTGTGTGTCAGTGTCAGTCAGACTTACTCTTGCATGACTTGGGCAGCCTCTGCCCATGACCCTAAAGCATCCCGGACATTCCTGTGTCTGTAGTGAAAGCCGGCAAGGTACATGAAGGGGTAGATGTGCTCGTTGTTGTAGTACTTCTTCGCAGAGCCCACAGCCTGGCAAACGACAAACACACACACTTTTTACCACAGATCGCCGACTGACCATTTAGAAGAAAATTGAACGATTTGTTTAGTTAATAATATTTATAGCACATAAGAACTATTGTTAAATAATAATCAAAAACACAGCCATATATTTCACTGCAAGACAAATCTTCATATATAATGTTGTATAGAGTATAAACTGACTTTGAGGTGAATATTAAGGGGGTTCTCTTTGCCAGGGATGGGGTCTTGGTCCTCCAGGTCTGCCAGGGTGCCCATAGCCATAGGATATCTGTGACATAACACAGTTAAGACAGCAAAATAAAACTCCAAAAAAGTCCATTTACAGTGAGTCTATAATAAGGGATTAATCAAAGAATAAAACACTCCATGACGACAATGAGGACAACAGACTTAATAACCAATCTTCATATCCTAAGAGGGCCGCAACTGTTGATTCTTTTCTTAACGATTATTCTATCGATTACTTTTTTGATTAATCGAATAATTATTTTACATCTGTGTATTGTTATTTATATATTCAATTGAATATCATCTGCAGGATATCAAAAGTAATGAAGCCTAGTAATAGTTATTATAAACGTATGTTTAATAATGGACTGTCCCTCCACCTTGCACCTGAAGCTGAAGTGATGAGAAAATGAAAGTTTCTCCAGAAGCCCTTGAGGATATTATGGAAGGCCAATGATTGTTATATCGGTATAAGCGAACATTTCCTATCACACAATATATACTGTACACTCCTGCAACTTTCACCAGCAGAAAATAATAAAAGGGGGGGTGGGGACATTTTCCCACTGAAAATCTATTAATTTATTCAATCTAACAGTTGCAGCCCTATATCCTAATGATAATAACAACATCTCACCTTTCAAGGTCTCCGCGCTCATACAGCAGCCATAGCAGTTTCTGCGTGCAGAGGAAACCATTCACACAAACAGAACAAGATTAAATGACAATGACAATCATCCAGTGTAGAAATTCTTGCTCGACTGGACATTGCGGTCGGTCCTGGCAGAGCCTTCTATAAGCAGCGAAAACAACAATAACATGACACCATTCCATTTAGAGGTTAGGTTCACCTGTTGTAGCTGAAGCAGCTCAGAGCTGTCTGTGTGCAGGTCCAGTGAAGGGTTAATGGCACACACCATGAAGGCCACCTCCATGTTTCTGTTACACTTCATATAGGAACCCTTCAGGTAGAGCCAACTTTGCTGTAGAAACACCAGGGTGGAAAGAAATGGTATAAGACAGTACTTCAAGTGAACAATGATGGTTTTAGCTGAGAGGATAGAGGGCTGTAAACATCTATGACAATATACAGGCTTTGGAAAGACATTTTAGGGCAAAATAGGTCTTTAAAAAGGGGACCAAAACACTCAATCATGTTTTTTTGCAGTAAGATTATTATGCTTTATGTATGGTACAAATGTATCAATCATAGTCATGATTTCAAACATTTCAAAGAATATGATCATTAGTAATGTAAACTGACTGATTAGGAGTGAAAAAGAAAGAAGGATGCATGAGCAAGAGAAAGATAGTCCCGCTGGGGGGTTTGGGGTAGGGATGTGTATGACTGTCCAAAATCAGAATTCTTGAAAGATCTACTGTTCTTGGGACTCTGCAGAGGTAGCCTGCAGAGCCCTCTCTTCACTGAAAGTTTAAATTTAAACATCTGCCAGTGGTGGGAATAACAAATGGCAAATTACTGTACATTATTATTAACTTTGGTTGTAAATAAACCGATTATAGAAATGTTTAAAAGGTTACAATAATGGCAAAATAACAAGAAATGTAGTATATAAAATTCATTTTGAAAAATTAAAATCAATATTTGGAGACTGCCAAGAAAAATCGTAAAAGCTAACTCATCCCTATTCTGGGTGTCTGTCCTGTCTCACTGGGTATAAGGCTGCTGGCTTGGCTTCACTGTGTCATTATCACATCACAGATGTTCTTTCGGTGCATGTTGGCTAATTACAATGTGCCAGCAAAGCATGGCTGCCCTTGTTTACATTACATTGTGGCATAGAATGCACTTTGCATGACCTTTTTGTGCTTTCTTGCAAACATCCCATAGAGGAAACGCATGCAAGTGAGGTCCTTTAACCTCAATTTCAATCTCCAATGTCAATGCCATGACCAGCTCCAGCTGCACTTAATCACTGTATCCACCTCCTTGACTACCAACCTATGCAACATTTTCTCCTAAATCACTTCTTCTGAAAGTAAATTATAGGACCCGGTTTTGCTGAAACGTGGTTCACACACACACACAACTCCTCACTTTGAGTAGGAACAGGAAGAAACTAGTCTATGATGTCATAATGACAGTGTAGCCAGCAGCCTTCTGCCCTGAGGTCAAACCCCAAGAAGCCTCTAGACAACCATCAATCTTTCACTTTGAGTAGGGAATGCAAGACACTCTTTCACTTTGAGTAGGGAATGCAAGACACTCTTTCACTTTGAGTAGGGAATGCAAGACACTCTTTCACTTTGAGAAGGCACGCATCACTTGCTTTCACGTTGAGTCGGCACGCATCACTAGTTCATTTTGATTAGTCAACCCCCCCCCCTTTCTCACTGGACCTGCACAAATCGCATCGGTGATCTATTTGATTCAAAACTTGAGAATTTTTCAGAAAGGTGACAAGTTTGCTGAATAATGAAAAGAAAATCTAGGGACAATGTATTAGTGCTGCCATCTACAGGTTGAAATTTTCACCCAGCTGAACACTCCTGTAGTTTGAGCTGGTTAATTTTTTTCAATTTCTTATATATCAATGAATCAACATGAAAACTTTCCAATACGATTTTTTATAACCGACTAAATTGATTCGTCTGATTAACCACTTAACTCTGTATTATACATCATTGTACAATGATGTTGTACACAAATAGTGAAAATAGCTGCTCTACAAGGCAAGCTCACAATTCGTCATGATGCAACGTGTTGTGAATTTGTAGATCTACTGTCACTCACTCCTAACACACTTTGGTTGATTTTCAAATCTTTGTAGTAGGCAGGGCCAGGCTTCTTTATGGTTTAATAATGTACAGCTATCTGACATGAAACAATACCAATGACAAGATAAACCTAGAGGTGCCCATAATTAAGCCATGTGACTTACTGGCAACATTGACCTTTGCCCACCAAATTGCACCATGTCAGATATTGAGTTAGAAATCTGACATATGAAGTTTCATGACCTTGTGTTGTGAGTTGATGATGATATAAGTGTATTGAGTCATTGAGGACAGAGTGTGACACACAGACAAACAGTTTTCACAATCGCTCCATGGCTCAATCCTTACCCGTTCACTAACTCCAGCTGTGACGGTTTGTCCTCGTCTGTCCTCATTACCCTTGCCATGCCAGGTAACTTCGGCCGTTTCTTCTCCGTTCTTGCCAAAGATGACCCAGGCATGGTCCTCAGACAGCGCCAGGTGGACGTCCTTCAGGCCCAGCACCTGGCAGGCGGCCACGACTGCAAACGCCACCCCTGAACTGTCCAGCTTTGTACCTAATTGCAATTTTAAAATAAATAAATGTAAAGCAATTAACCACATGAACGCTAGCGTCCCTATTCTGGGCAATCGGGGAAAATAACAGATCTACAAGCTCAGTGAGCTTGTAGCTCAGCCATTTAGGCAAGAGGGGGGGGGGAGGCAAGGACCCGGTCAACAAAGTATATGGGTTTAAAGGGATATTTCACTTTCAAACATGTTTGGGGTAATTTTAACATCTACTCAGGCTTTTATGAGCATCGTGGACAGTTTTTAAGTTGCTTGATTCAGTATTTGATATTCATTTTATCAGACACGCCCCCTTCCTATACAAACCCATTGTAATTTCAAACTCTATTTTAACCATGATAGATTCATCGAAAAGTAAACACCTGTCCTTGGTTCTGGTGACTCATACTGCCCTCCTAATACGTGTGGGGCCATCTATTTTTTACTACTTTTTTCATTAATTTTATTTAATTATTTTATTGTAGCCTATTTTATTCATTTTCCAAAAAAAAAATGTTTTTAAATGAAATGTTTTTGAAAAAACATGGCCCCCTCACATATTAGTAAGGCAGTATGAGTCACCAGAACCAAGGATGGTTGTTTTCGATGAATCTATCATAAAATGGAGTTTGAAGTTACAATGGTAAAATAAATATCAATTAATTAAGCAACTTAAAAACCGTCCGGGGTGCTCACAAAAGCCTGAGTAGAGGTTAAAATGACCCCAAACATATTTGAAAGTGAAATATCCCAACATTAATACAGTTATTATGTAATGCATTAACAGTCAACTGGTTTAAAGTAGAGTGTGATTGTGATGGAAGTCCTACTGTACCTGTGATGAGACTGAACAGGGACTGGATGTGGGCCCGGTCCTTGAAGTAGGAGCGGCTCAGGCTGTTCCAGATGACGTCTGACACCTTCTTCACTAGCTCCCTGCTGGACCCACCCGCGGGACGCCTGTACTGGGACAGGTCCACTGCACCGCGTATCTGCGCCGTGAAGCGCTCATGGAGTGCCGAGATCATTCGCAGCTCCACCGTGGGAAAGCACGAGTTGGGACAGTCTGGCTCGAGCGGCTCGAAGCGGACACCGGGGACATTTATCGGTATGACCCGGTTCACGGCCAGGAAGTGCTCCACGAACCCCAGGACGAGGGAGAGGAGGGAGAGGTCCGGCTCGAGTTTTCGAAGCTCGGCATCGAACAGACGCACCACTCCGTCGATCCCGCGCAGGGGGAAGTGCTTCTTCTGAGTCGAATGTAGCCCCATGTTGTCCACTCACTGTCACTTGAAAGGCTAGTGTGCGTGTGCTCTTCTCTGCTCACGATGCAGTGCTGGGTAGCAAACATTAATGTAAAAAACAAACAAATCATACAGATTATGCCTTCACCCAATGACATACACCTACACACACACATAGGCCTACAGGTTCTCCAAATAATGTATTGCACATTTAATCTCCTAGCAGCTAATTTTTATTCAGCATGCTGTCAATTATATATATTTTATATATATATTATAATTATTATTTTTTAAGTACACTACTATGCTATATTCTGTCATGAAGGTTACACAAATAAACACTATACAAATATCATAGCTATTAGATTTCTAATGAGGATCCTATATATTTCAACATGAAATCTATTTGATCTTATGAGGATCATATATATCTCAACCTGAAATCTATTTGATCTAATGAGGATCTATATATATAGACATATATATATATATGCACACTACTATGCTATATTCTGTCATGAAGGCTACAAACACTATACAAATATAACACAAACAGCAAAAGTTTACTTTACATAACTACCTGAAATCTATTTGAGCTAATGAGTGTCACAACAGGTCTAAGTTAGATGGATATTGAGGAGAAGACCTTGACCTGCAGTCTGTTGTGTAACGATGGTTACATGAACACCGTTAACATACATGGGACAAGATAGGTGGGCGGGGCGCGCGCTGCCAGCACTATAAAGACGTGCAGCAGACCCCAAGCCTAAAAATAAATATAGATACATATACACTTTAACGTTAATTTTACATCTATATAAGGAATTGTTGGGACAGAAAATGAAAATGTACACCCTTACAATGAGTCAGACTGTTAGCCAGGATGGATGGAAGGCTGACGTCAGCTAACGTGCTAATATGAGCTAACTAGACAGGCTAACAGAGCCTACTGAATGAAAATGAAGCGACGGCTTCATCCAATTTTTATGCAGCAAGATATTAAACAATGCTTTAACACATGTGGGCCCTACATGGGTGATAAAAGTCAAAACAATGCCCCAGAGAGGCTGGTTGCGGGGACTATAATTGACTAGCCAACAGTGTTGCCAGGCTTTGCGAGAGAAACAAGCAACCGGGTCTATGAAAACAAGCCCAAAAGATGCGACTATGGGCACTTTAAGCATATACATTGGCCGTTTGAAAATAGCAGATCTACAAGCTCACAGCGCGATGCGATGCGTAGATCTGCGATTTTCAACAACAAAAACCTTGAAGATTTTTTTTTAAATGTTGAATATTTTAGAAACATTTTAACAACACAAATCTTGAATGAGGGTCCCTGGCATAAAATATTTTCAAGTGAGGGTCCTTGACTTGAAAAGGTTTGAGTTAAACAACATTATGAAGCAAGACAAAATAAGCAAATACACGTTTTGAAACAAGCCCCCCCCCCCCAAAAAAAAACACAACTTTACATAAAAACAAGGCTACACCACAGTCGCTTATAATAAGCGGATATGGCAACACTGCTAGCACAACTAGCTGCTAGTTAGCACCCAGCTGGGCCAATTATGAAGACCAACACTTTATTTATAACGGGAACTATTTTATGACTTCGAACCTCCAGGGTCTCTGTTTTAACACAACGCTGACTCATATTGAAGTAACAAGACCAGTAAGCGGTGGTTATTACATACCGCTCAGCTCACAGCCGCCACCACATGTTTTTGTTTGTGTCTCCCTTCTTTTGCCGCGCGGTTCACACTGTTCGAAGAAGACTATGGGTGCGTTGTATGGTGTGTAACTGTGCGCCCCACAGCAGATCTGACAACCGCAGTGGTGACGCGGTTCAACGGCGTTGGTGCCGTCCCCGGTGTTGTTCGATCTGGTAAAGCTGCGGTGCCGCCTTTTTCCGAAGGCATGCATGGGATATGTAGTTCAATTACGAACTACAAATCCATGGGCCCGCGTTCAAAAACATGTCCAGCAGAGGTCGACATTGTACCGTTGGCGTCAGATATTGCTGTTATGAAAGGGGTGCGTATGTACATAAAACATTACATAATGAAAACTGAAGATACGAGCTACGCTGTGAACTTATTACATTTTAAAATCTTCTGCAATCTTTCATGTTCCAACAAAAGCTGAAACATTTCCAAATGGTGGTGTTTTTTTTGTTTTTTTTAAAAAAACGCAACAATAATTCCCATCCAAGATAAAATCGTCGCAAGGGTTTGTGATGGACCAGCCCCTTGTACACATCTAGGGCCTATTATGTAGGATCGTATTTATTACAACTCTAATAATAAAATATGTGTCTTCGGCAAACGTGTCAAATACAAGCAATCGGGGTCTCGTCTCGGGGACCTCGTTGACGGTTAAACCTATTTATTTTAGTGCAATTTACGTTATAGCTTTAGAGATCATTGGCATAATTTTGGTGTTTGCCATGGATATAGCAATAAGCTATCTAGATCCCAAGGCTTGGAGGGAAAGAGGGACGGTCCCATTTTGTGATTGGCAAAATGGTTGTCAGGCAGCAACAATAACAAAAAAGGGCAGGGAATTCAGGCACGTTACATGGAATAAACAATAGTAAAGTAATGAATACAAAACATGTCTAATTGATTATGTTGCTTACATAAATGTTTGTTTCACGTAGAATTATTTATATAATCATAAAAAACATTAGAAATTAGAACAATATGTACATTTATTTTAGCATAATAGATGGTGTGTAGGCCTACACAAAATGAGCTTTTATCTAGGCTGCCGTGACAACCAAACTGGCCAATCATAGACGCGGCCGTGCCTGCGGACTATGGGTTGGTTGTTCCACACAGCCCATAGCAACCTCTCACCCTGATATCTCTTTCTTTTTTTTGTTCCATCCAGTGATGCCATGTCCGCTTATTATAAGCAACTTTGGGCTTGTTTTTCTCTGAAGTTGCTTGTAAATATATATTTTTTAGCTTGTTTCTAAAGTGTAGTTGCTTATTTGGGCTTGCTTCACAATAAAAATAATAAAAATAACCAGTGGTTTTTAAATATTTTCATGTCATGTTCATGGACCCCCACATGAATATTTATTTGTCCCTATAACCCCCAACTGGAAATATTTTGTGCCAGGGAAACCCGCATACCAGATTTGTGTTGTTAGAATGTTTCAAAAAATATTCCAAATATTCCACATTTTATGTATTTTCTACAAGCTCATAAGCGGACACCACTTATAGACAGCATATAGGTTTAAAGTACTCATGTGGCCCATAAAATAATAACAGTCGCTTCTTTTGGGCTTGTTTTCTCGCCCGCCTCCCATTCGTATGCGAGAGTTGGCCAAAAATAATCTGGGAACTCAGATTATGTTTTCCTAGACCCAGTTTCTTGTTTCTCTCGCAAAACCTGGCAACGCTAGTTCCATCTACACAGAGCCCGCCTTGTCTCGCGTTCTCATCAGGAACGATCAGTGCTCGCTCGAGACGTGCGCGTGGAAGGAAGGTACTCAGAGACCCGCTCTTTCTTCTTGGGGGGAATTAATAAATAATAACGAGGAAGTCAAACATAAAAGAGGACCGTCGTCGTCGTCGTTTCGTCGACACACAACAAGTACAAGCAAACGCATAATATTTTTTTCCAGATAGTATTGTACAACTACTTAAACTAAAAGAACAAAATGGATCCAATGACTCAGTCCACTCAGATCTCCTCGTCACAAGGCACCGACGGACAGAACTCGGCTGCTGCCAAAGACTCAAAGCCGTCCGGTAAGACGGTATACCGACGATGCCTTGATTTATTTATGTGTTTTGTTTGTTATTATGAGACCCCGCTTTGAATAGTATGCCAACCCGTTCGTGCAAACGTGCATGCATGCAAATAATTGTTGGTGGTTCTTTTCTTTTCTTTTTTTTACGCAGAACCCAATTGTGTGTTATTTCTGTGTATATTATGTGTTAAGTGTGTCATCATGTGTTGGCCTTTGCGTCGCTTGTTTAACGTGCGTAGCTGATGAACAAAAAGAGGAACACCTGTGGTGAACTTGGACAGTACACGGGTTAAAGGGATAGTTCACCCAAAAAAAAAAGAAAAAGTATATTTTAGTTTTTGTCGCATTCCCTAGTCAATAATTTGATCACTCTGCCGGACCGGTCATCAAATTATTGGCTTAGGAATGCGGCAAAAAATAAAAAATCACCATGAATACGAGGCTTTATGGGTTGAGTAATTGATAGAAAATGTGTCATTTTGGGGGTGAACTATCCCTTTAACAACAGGACAGACAGGTCAAGCCATGTTGTTGTGTCAGTAGTAAAGTGATCTATCTTTCATCAGGAACAACTGTGTTGGGTGTTGAGTTTCTGCTATTCATCCCCGGGTCAGTTTTCACGGTAGAAACCCACAAGGCTGTGGATAAAAAAGGAAGCTGCCTCAAATCCAAAATGTGCAAAGCGCGCATATTTAGGTCGAGTCATCGCGATCTTTAATGTAGGCCCTGGGCAGGGTTTATATTATAATAACCCCTGTACATAACATCCCCACAACGTAACGTTACCGGCCCTGATCTATGTGTACACCAAACGTTGACTTCTTGGGCATGAAGTTGAACACTGTTGGACATGTTATGCCTCTTATTCAGCCCTGGTGAAAATACTCCATGCGGCTACGGCGGATGTTCTGCACTGCAGAGGCATTGTTATCCGTGTTATGCCTACATTGGTGACCTGTCGAATTCTGTGATGCTGCGGACGGCCCATTTTATTAGCAATTTCGCCTAATTCAGTGAAGATAAACAATATTCTAATCCAATCGCAAATGTCTTAACTATTCCCTAGAACGGAAACGGTGTGTTTGTGTGAGAGGTTTGCTCTTTAACCAGCCTTGTTCTCAGCCACACATAAGCATACTGTAGGGCAGGCTATAGTGACATCCGCAGGCCACACATATTTGATGCCTAAATGATGCGGCTGGAATTTGATGTTTGTTTTGTGTAGTTACAGTCATGTTGTGTATCACGACGGCTGTTGTCCAACGTTGTGAAAAATACTTGTCACGCTCGAATCTGTCAGGACGATCACAAAACCGCGACCTCTGGAGGCACAGAATTCGACGAGTCACATATTTTGGTGTACATCTGGCAGAATGAAGGGAGGACCTCAGACGCCTATCCCCCTTTTCGTGTGGGTGAATGGTAAACAGACCCATTACTCCCCCCTACGTCGAGATGACAAAAAATAGATCCTTAATCATTTGCTCCACTACCAATTTCATTAGTTGAAAACACTCTTCTGCAGTGTTGTTTGTTTCATTTCTAGATTAAGGGCAGTGTGAAGGTAAGGTATGAAAACAAAGGG
The DNA here is from genome assembly GCF_963454915.1 of Gymnoscopelus microlampas. Classification (NCBI taxonomy): domain Eukaryota; kingdom Metazoa; phylum Chordata; class Actinopteri; order Myctophiformes; family Myctophidae; genus Gymnoscopelus; species Gymnoscopelus microlampas. The sequence goes on along the minus strand of NC_139956.1, from coordinate 15,047,723 downwards.
ATACACTCCTGACTGCTGTCTCCCGGGACATAAAACGACGTTTATTGTCTAGCAGGGTGGGGCAGTAGGGTGAGGTCCTAGACCCCAGCATCTGGAATGCTGTTTGATCAGGACATCACCCACACTAGGCATGAACTGTGGGATATTTTCTTTATATGATCATATGATGGCAATATATGTTCATATGATGCTTATTGAAAGGCTAGTATGCTTTATAGAATTATACTTCCTATCATGTGAGCTAAATATCCAACCCCCCAGACATGTCAGCCTGCTAGCTGTGAATGTTTTTGGTTGGCCCTGACAATATATTTTAAACTGTAAATCATACATGTAAGGAAATGTCAGTCTATTGTCAAATAACTGGCATGATTTGAAAATTCCATACATTTTGGAATTCTCATATAAATAATGGCCATTATTATGTATTGTGTATAATGTTGCTGTGTCATCTCAAAACACAATGGATTTAGTTGTTTTGCATTGTCTCTTTTTAACTGCTTGAATCAAAAGGCTAGCTTTGTAGTGATCCATTGTCTGTCTTGGCAACCTTGGATGCCTAGTGAGGTAGAGGTACCAGATGGTTTGGGCCGTCTCTGCCACTTATTGCTGCCGATGAGCCCAATACACTTGAGTGGCACAGTGCCCCTGGCCACAAAGGGAGTGACATGTTTCAAATTGAAGACCTAATTTCTAAAACTACATTGGCACCAGATGTTCAGGGGGTGTTTTGGTTTGGAAAGACATCTTTCATGCTTCTATTTCCAGTGTTGCATTCCTGACTGGGATCAGTTACAGAAACAGCTTAATGAGCTTATACTCAATGACACAATGCCAGTGTGTACTTTTATGAGCAGATAAGTTCTTGCAGTAATAGAAAACATGTAAATGTTTTAAGTACACGCCCAAGTCAACTGTATACACTTGTACATTCCAGGGGCAATAATGCAGAGGTAGCTGTAGTAGGTAGCTTCGTAATAATAAGCCAGGTTATTTAACAGGCTGCAAGACCAAACAATTCAACAATGTTCTTCCTCTGGGCTGTTCCTCCAAGAGGGAAGTTAGTTGTGTGCCAACTCTCTCCATAAAACTTGACTTGTTAAGCATGATTGCTAATGACTCTCAACTTGCCTTTTCCATTAGGACTGTTCTAGTAGGCTATGTGCAGTTGAAAGTTATATATATCACTTAAGGTGTCAACACCCACAAGGGGCTATTTGATTTATTATCGTGTAATATTTCGTGTTTTTTATATCTTCCAGTACAAGTACAGCCATTAATTAAATATGTATTTTATGTTTGTACAAAAAAAGGAAACAGGCTGCCTGTGACGACTCGAGTTAACATTCATTGTCACCTAACCTCACCTTACAAGCGCCAGGCACAGGCAGTCACAAGGCCACTTCCCAATATGACTATACCTAAAAGTCCAGACTTTGCTTTGAGTTGGTAATGCACCTGTTGTCAGTCAGTCAGTAGCCAAGGTCAGATGCAGAAAACAAACATTCTTTGTTCAGTTTGGCTAAGAAAAGTTCTCAATGTACAAACAGTTGAAGATTTTCAGATGAACATTTTCCGGCTGAAATTAGGGGCATAATTTGTCCAAGGAATGATCGAGGGCATGCAACAGCAGTCCAGGCGCTGATATGGCTGCCCTAGCTTCAATATAAGCAGGAGTCTGGAGAGAACATGTAGTTCTTTTGGCTTTCCTCTCCCTCTCTCAATTTCTCTCTCTCTCTCTCTCTCTCTCTCCTCCCCTCTCTGCACTGGAAGCTGACTATAATCGCTAAGGTCACTCAGTCGGGCTGAGACAGCAAAATAACCATGAGGGGTTCTGGTGTCATTGCTGGACCGTGCCAGCACAGGGACAGAATTTGAAATGGTAGGCGTGACTGAGATGACAGTAACAACCCCCCCCCCCCCCCCCCCCCCCCCGCGTGCGCGGCTCTATCATTAACTCCATCGGCCACTCGCCCACCCTCAACTGATTCACCCAGACGGGGTAGCTTGAGGCTAAGTAGCAATGAAATGGACCCCTGGTCATGCCTGGCCTGCCCATGACATATATGGCACAGAAGACCTGTGAGGCATGTGAGCTACCATGAACATGAACGGCACATTGAACACCGAATGACGTGTCTGATGCTTTCCACAATCGCCCATCATACAATACATACAAACAAAAAACATACTTAGGTTTCAAAACAGAGATGGGAGTGAAACTGACGACTCTTAACTATTATTGACCATCCCCAACACAGTTGGTAGAAACAATTGGTGTACAGTATGTGTGCCGTATATGTGTCTGTCTTTTATGTGCACTGGGGCTTAAGTGTCTTTAAGTATTTGTACACTAACCATTTTTGACATCTGGAAATATAAGTGGGAAGGACTTGTTCTGTGATTAACAAGTGAACGGTGACAGGTGTGGTAATGAGGTGGCTGAGCCGTTGGCATGAATCTGAGAGATGGAATGCTGCAACACAAGGGTTTGCCAACCTGTCCAGCCTGTCTAAAAAGACGTCCATGCAGGTGATAGCCACTCCCGCTTGATAAACGTGCAGCTCACACACTTTCTTTAGCCTTTAATCTCAGCTCCAGGCATTCTTCGAATGCTCTCTCCTGTCATTCCTAAACCATTAGACATATGGGTTAGATCATTGCTACAGTGCGGTAGCGGTAGAGTGAGTAGCGAACCCACTGCACTCCTGACGTGCCCTTGAGCAAGGCACAGATTCTCCCTCAACGTGTTCAGAGGCACACTGCTCTGTGGCTTGCCCTGTGCTCGGATTTACGTACACATGCAGCAGGGTTGTTGGGGAAAAAAGAAGTTTCTCCCTGAAGCTCCTCCACACTGTGAAGGCTATTGAGATGATTTTGCTCTACAATGGCAAACATTGTTTAAAAAATAAAATAAAATATCACGAGGTTCAGAAGTGAGTCAGAAATGTGCAAGGTTACATAATTCCCATCAAGTGAGGGCAGTGTGGGTGTCCAGCCAGCATCTGGAGGTAACAAAGTAGACCATGGGAGAACAATTTAAGAATTTAACTGGAGGAAAAGAGGAACAACAGTCCCTTATAAATGGTATGATATATTGGTAGATGCTGTTGCAATAGTTTAGTTGCTATGTCATTAGTTGTAAGTTGTCTGTTTTTGTGTCAGTCCTGCCTGCATAGTAAATATAATATGCATGTGTTAAGTAATTGTGGATGGTATATTGAAGTAAATATGGAGAGTATATGCATGGGGTGGAGTGAACGTACAGTAAGTGTTTTTGTAGTATTTGATATAGAGTTGTTAAGGCTGGATAGAGTAAGTGATTTTGATTTATCTATTTAAATGCCTTCTAAGAAAGAATGGGGGGGAGGGGGTTGTGGAGGATAGGACTTATTTTCTTCTTTTGTAGAATGTTCATTCCTCTGTCCTTTATTTTTTCAGATTCCTTTCTTTCCTCTTCGCCTGTATCTCTCATTCAGTCTCCTCAAGGCAAGTGTATGGTTCTCTTACGCTGCTCGCCTGCTCTTCTCCCTCTCTAGACCTTCTTATCTCTCTCCCTTTCCTGTCTCTCTTGATGCTCGCTTGCTGTAATGCTCTCTCCAAGTCTCCATCCCTCTCTCTAGTGCCCCTCTCCTTCTCTAGGCCAGACCAAAGACAAGTTTAAAAAGGGCTTGCACAAATAAATACATTAATAAATGCATTACTATGCTAATCCTAACCTGGATGCGATCCTTATCCTGACTGCTCTTACCCGGCCCATCTTGTAGAAGCCTTGTAAAGGCAGCCCATCTGCTTGCAATGCCCGTGACCCTTTACAGCTACACTGGGGCAACTTAGCTCCACCCGTCTTTATCCACCAGCATATGGTACTGGTAATTATTTCAACACTACCCAACTGGAGATTAAACCTAAAAACATAAATAGCAGACCCGAGGCCTCAGTGCAAATTTGATTTACTCATGTAGAATACACATGCTGCATGTGATGCAAAGGTTTGCCTTAGCTAAGTGAAATAGAAGAACTTGATCCTTCAATCTCTTGACGTTGCTGCATTGAATAGCCATATGCTTTCATTTTCGAAGAGAACATATTTCAAATGAGACGGTTTACTCAGTAAATAGCCTCCACCTAGCAGCGCATGTTGTAACACGCATGATTAAAATGTAGTCTTCTCCCCCATTTTGGCACCCACTGGTCCCTGTTCTTACCCATTCCCAGTATATCTCTAGAATATACACAAATTAAAAGACAATGTAAAACCAAGTCCCCACAGATGACGACAATCTGATCCATTTCAGTCCTCGCGGCCTGCTAGCTGGCATTATTTAGGTCAGCAGCGCTCACGGTAGGATCCAATATAATCCCAAGATTGCCACCTTATTTTAAGAAAGCAGAGGGAAGTTCAAGTTCACTTCGCCAGGAAGCAGAAAGCTAAAAATGGATCAAGTTGTTGACCCAGGGGGAGCCTACCTTCATCTAGCCACAGTGTCTGTGGGTATATATGCCCCCCAAAGCCCCTGTAGCAGCAACCAGGCCCCGGAGGATGAGCGGCACTGGTGAGGGATCATCTGCCACCCAGGGGTTTGTCTTCCACTGCTGCTTGCTCCTCCTCCACTCTGCCACCTGCTTATGGCTTCTTCTTAGGCTCTCTGCATGTGTCACCTCCACGCTGGAGCTTAATAAGTAGGTTTTCTTTCATCTAGCAACTGTCTGATTTTGTTGCCCTTTTGTTTTCAGGTTCATTTGAGTTCTTAATGTAGCCTACTACAACACAATTTTCAAGGTCTAGGCTGGAACATTTGCTTTGTAGATAAACCATAGTTGATAGCAAAGTAAATGAATTGTCACCAAATGAGATATACAGTACAAAGTACGTTTTTTTGGCTCGGTTCGGTCTACATTTTCCTGGCATGTTTTAGGCCCACTCAACCTCTTACAAGATACATTACGATAAATGGCAATAAATCTAAAGCTGATTTGGATTTTTCAAATGGAGGCATTTCTATCCCGATGGTAGTGTTTCCAGAAGGAAATGCCTCAATTGATTCAGTGAGCGGTAAATGAATTCTATTGGCTAAGTAATTTGAATTTAAAAAATATGTTTTAGGCCTTGGCTACACGTACATGGATCTTTTTCTAAACGCACATTTTTGTGTGCGTTTGGGCCTTTCAGCCACACGCAAACGGTGTTTTTGGCCGCTAAAACGGATATTTTTGTAAACGGATAAATAAGTGAAGGTTTTCCAAAACATGCGTTTCAGTGGATCTGTGTGGACATGTAATCCGGAGATTTTGAGAAACGATGACGTCATCGCGCATTCGCACATGGTCATTATAATAAAATAAATAATACATAAACACCGGACCGCTCATGGTCATTATAATAATACATGAAGAGAGAGAGAGCAACACTTCAGTCTATTAAACAAGGCACGCTCATTTATGGCTAAATAATGGCATACTTAATAATAAGACAGTGGTGGGAAAAGTAGCTCATTCACTGTGTGACGAAAACCCTCTTTCTCTGCGCCAAGTAGAACACACGGCGCGCACACAGATTGAATGTGGGGTCTGTCGTCCTAAAACACAATCGCCCCGGTGCCGAGAGTCTCTGCTTTATAGTGGTGTTCGATGTTTTTACATTGCCAACTCTCACATGTACATAAACGTTCAGATTTCAAATATAAAGTGCTTACCCCTGAGCCACGGACGTTACAAGGCGATCCGGACCGCGATAAGTACCCGTATCTCCCGTATTGTTCAATAAAAAGCATTTTAATCCGATCGTCGGCCATTTTCTCCAAATTTTCTCCGATGCTTTCAACCATGCGACACCAATGGTTGGAAGGTGTATTGCACTCTGATACATTACCAAAATAAAAGAACAGAAAAAGAAAATGGCCGGCGATGGGATTAAAATGCTTTTTATTGAACAATACGGGAGATACGGGTACTTATCACGGTTCGGATTGCCTTGTAACATCCGTGGCTCAGGGGTAAGCACTTTATATTTGAAATCTGAACGTTTATGTACATGTGAGAGTTGGCAATGTAAAAAAAAAAAACGAACACCACTATAAACCAGAGACTCGACAGCGTCATGTGAACCATGGCTACTGTTTGCGCTGCAGCTGATAATAATGTTGTTTTCGTTTATGTTCACGTATGCTGTTCACGTATGCTATTAAAATAATGCAGCTATTGCAGTATTGGGCCTTAACATGTGATTACAAATGTATTTGTATTTGGCCCCTCATATATATAATTATAAAATAAATGTAAATATAAAATCTGATATAAAATTGAAACATGCAGCTGATCGATGCGTTTCTGCGTCTACGTGTGGACAGGGATTTTTGTTTATCTTTGTCATGTGGCCAGGGATTCTTTTTAAAAACGGAGGACTAAAATATCCGTTTAGTAAAAGATCCATGTACGTGTAGCCAAGGCCTTAGTTTGGACTTGGGGAAAAAAAGTGAGGTTATTAAATTACTGTGTTGATGGGAAAGCGCCAGAGCGGTGCTTTCAGTGATCGTCAATGAGTGAAATACTGAATCATACAGATCTCCTTAATATATTTGATTAGGTGCACCTGCAGGGTGCCTCGTGCCAAAATGAAGGCTTTAATAAGTATCTTTGTTAGCTATTGGGCTACTGTTCTCTCTAGAAACGGCTTCAGTCTGCCTTGGCATAGACTCAACATGTCTGGAAGCCTGTCGTGGGTCATTCTCTCACAGCATCAAGACTGCATTTTGGTGTCTTGTTCACGCTGGTTAACGCTCAGGCACAAAAATCTTCTCATTGGATTCAAATGTGGTGACTGGAAAATCAAACCATTCTGCCACCACTCCCATGGGCGGAGTCATTTCCATCATGGGATAGGCCACTGACATCATAATGTCACTATGGTGAAAGTGATCAATCAAAAGATAATAAAATAAATGCCAGTAAATCCAAAATAAAAGGTTGGCTGACTCTAGGCCAGAAAAATACAGTAACAATGCAGTTCTTCTTTCAATATTTGTGTCCCTCGTTTCCTTTTTATTTTTTTACATATAATATATAGAATATGAATGCATATTTATTCTGCTGATGAATTGGGTGTTAAACAATGACAGTCAGAACTACAGTATGAAGTCCAAAGGTAATCTCACTCTCAGGGCTTATCCCACATGTAAGACGTATTGTGTTCATCACTAATTAGAGATGACACGACCGTGCCCTGTGGAATTTGATCCCGTATCATTATTGACTCACCTGCTCTGCAGAAAAAGTGCCTGACTTTGCTAGGATTGCTAGGTTAAGCTGTTATCGATAGCAGATACCAGGGCTTTGTCAGCTGAATGTAATGTTTGTGAAGCACAGTGTCCTGCCTTGTACTAAACATTTAAAGTTGTATCTTTATTTTATGGACTGAATGATAATGGCAGTGATAACAAACTTTGAGAAAATGTGTCTCTAGTCAGACCTCTGCTGCCTCGGCACGTAAGCATAATACTGGAAGGAGGCCTTGGCAAAGGCCCCACGTCAGTCAGTTTAGCAGGAGGATTTGCCAGTCCATCAGTCTTTATGCCCATCCCAGATAGTTAAGTGCACACAACTCCACTCAACTCCAATTACTGCAGAGAGCAGCTTACATAAGAGACAGAGCATGGAAGTTCCAGTGATGCTTTCATTTGGAAGATGGCACATGAACAGTGAGCTATCACAAAACAAGATTGTTGACAGCTTTATATGAATCCTGCTCAAAGGGAGCCTCGTCCATGGTAGTATGGGTTGAAGTCTTATTGGTTCTAATCAAGTGACATTTCCTTTGGCTTGTGCCTGTGGTGCAGTAGCTGTTTTGGAATTTGTTTACCAGTGTGCAGCCAAAGGACTACCATTGCTGTCTGCTAGATGGAAAGTCCATTCATGTGGCCTAGTTTGAACAATGCATTTTACTGTGGCTATGAGTGAGAGGGGAGGTGGGGGTCCCAACTAAGACAAAGTGCACCAGTCAGTCAGTTGTGCACCCATGGCAAACATGTCCTGTGAAGGGCCACTACAGTGGCTACGAGGTCACCCTGACCACACCGTTAACACAGGGTTCACACACCAGCAGACAATAATAAATAGAATAGAAATATTACAGAAATATATTCTGTAATATGTAAGTTAATCATTGTAATACCACAATAGTTTAATCTTGATCTTTTTGACATTTGGGTGCACAAGCATTAAGTAGCCCTTGGCCTCAAAAACAACACATACAACTGCATGGTTTACCTGATTTGAATGTTTGCTCAAAAGCGAAAACTCACCCCCTAGCTAGTGATTGGCTTGCAGAGGTTAAGTTGGGCAGCTGACGCACGCGTCCCAAAATAGCCGCTGTCACGGTCGCTTGACACTGGGTGTTGAAAATGATGGGGGTGCCTTTCGGCATTGAAAGGGATCATGTCATTATTGGAACAGTTGCTTGGTACATCTTGTGGACACAGAGCCCTGAGGTTCCCCATGGCACGCAGGGAATTCCTACCATTGCATTGACTCAAACTGTCACCTCAGATATGGCACAAGGAAATAGTGGCAGTTTAACATGTTTAGTGCTCTGATTGTCAAGGCAAGAGTAGACAGTATTATTTAGAGACCGAGAGAGCAATCCCACACCAAGACATAGTTCAGCAGCCACTGATCGGTACTCTTAATTCACTTCCTGTATGTGCTACAGTTACATCTTCTGTTGATTAACCATGAGGAAAGGGAGCCTATCTGAATCAAACTCTCAGTGTGGGAAATGGGTGCTTATTTATTGTCTAAATGCAGTTCAGATCTCAAAATGAGTTGCAAAGAACATTAAATATAACTTTTGTTTTCTAGTGTTGTGGTCCAGGATTGAACAGGGTTGTTCTGGAGGTGTTTGGCTGCTTTCAATAATTGAATTTATGCTTAGCTACTGAATTATACAATACCCAGTTGAATATATTATGGAGAGAGGTCAACTCTTTTTTAGTTTTCAAATGAGATGTGAGGTGATTTTCTTTTTACCATTCTGACCATTGACTTAACTTCCCAGACAAGCATTAGGTTTCGTTTCAATTGTCACATTCAGTTGTGATATCCTTCCTCTGTGCACTCTGTCAAAGGCATCTTGACATGAAGTGACTACTCAACAGCTCTCTCAAAGTCATTGATGTAACACAGAGAAAGGCTCTTGTAGAGGGAGGGGTCAGATGGAATGATAACTCCTTCCTCTCCCGATTTGAATCCAGCAGGTTTTTTTTCACGGCTGATTCTGTATTAAGGACATGACCTGATGGATGAAACAATGACAATTATTTTATGAACAATTATGTCCTTGCACAGCTTGATTAGGTTTAAACAGAAACAAAAATGTCAGCTCCCTGACATTGCTGAATCTAAACTAAGCATTGTTGTACTTTGAGAACAAACCAGGACTAAGGTCCATGGCATGAAGCCTCTAATAATAGAAACCGAAACTATTCAAGTTCAACTCAAATGACATTTGCATACATTACCAGGTTTAGTGTCTTTAAAATTACATAAGCCGCCGGGAATAGTTGACACTTCAACCTCTCTCTTGCATATGTAACCTGTGACAACAAAACATACTACCATTTTAAAGATGAAGAGACTCTAATTAAGTGTTGAAGTGACATTCATCCATAACAGACACAGCAATTTACGCTGTTATCAACTTATTTATTTTGTTTTAAGCTGCCTCATTTTGGTCATATGAATCATTCTCTGTTGCCTCATTGAGTCCTCCTCAATGGCAACATTTTGTAATGGTTCAAAGCAGCATGCACAAGGGTAGATGCCATTCATTAAACCAATATTACTGTTCCATGACGCAATGCATGACCGCTTGGGCTGTAGCATTAAGGCCTCACTAAGTTATACTGGAAGTGCATGGGACTTGAGTGTCTGTGACTTTTCCCTCCTTTCTCCTATCCGCCGCTGCTATCTCTGCATGGCAATGCAGATAAGAGAGTGGTCCTGGGCTCTGACAAGCCCTCTGAAGGTGTGGCCACCTCCCTTCGATATCCTTCACAACCAGGCTCGTTCTCACCTGGGAATTATGGGAGTGAAGCGGGTCCGCCTGATGGACAACCAGATTCACCAATTAAGCTGCTTCCTATATCTGAGAGAATAAAGGCACTGGAGTCTCTTGCTGCCAAGAAGAAAGAACCAGACTTTAGGAGCGACGGAGGTTTCTCTCACTACAGAGAACGACACTATGAAAAGTCCCCCACTGAGCCAGTCACCTCATCTGTCCATAAGAGAGGGGGGTCTGGAGGTTATGGGGGCTCTGGAGGTTCCACCGATGTGGAGTCACCAGAATCTCCCTTTGAAGTCCTTGGAGAGATGCGACAAGTCACTGAATTTGAAGACACGGCAGACTGGATGAGGGCCCATTTGCCTCCAGTGCCAGACTTTGTTGATACTGTAGATTTAAACAAACGCACCTTGGTGTCAGAGAAGAGTGCTACAACCAAGAAGGTGGGAGGTATAGTTATACCAGATGTCCCTGCCGCTTTTGCAAGCGTCCCTGATGCTTTCATGGATTCTCCCATTGAAGCTCCAAAACTGAAAGAGAAGTTCAATGAACCGCCAAAGCAGCAAAGCGAAGAGGAGGAGTTTGACATTAGCTTTTTACCAACTGCCTACATGTGGGAACAGCAGGAGAAACCTGGTGCCCAGGCTCCACCAAACCTTGACTCTGAGCTCCCTGTTTCTCCTGCCCCTCCTGCAGGCTTTGGCTCCCCATCTCCCCCTCCTTCCCCACCTGCTACTGTTGATGAAAAATGTAAGGCTTTGGAAGGCAAGAAGGCCCCATGGGGTGCAGAGAGCAGTGAAGTGGACAGCTCAGGAGATTCGGATGATACTGTCATCGAGGATGGAGTCGCTATTTCTTCCTCTTCTGTTCGTGGACTGTCAAAGGACCCTACTCCGACAACAGCCCCTCCAGATCCCTCACTCCCCACTGAGGAAATAGCTACCCCACCAGCCATGCCGGAGAAAAAACAAATGCAGGTCCCAACAATCAATGTCATCGAGACTGATGAGCCAAATTATAGTGAAGAGGAGATGGACCAAGAGGAGGAAGATGAGGGCTATGAGGTTGTAAAGGACCCGTCTAAGAAAGTCCCTCAAGCCCCAGAACCACAGCCAGAGGCGACTAAATCGGAGTCAACCAGGAGTGGGACCTGCCCCATAGAAACGGAATTCATGGGAGGCTACTCTCCCCCATCCTCGCCGGTGGGATCTGATGCCGAATGCTCTCCAGAACACAAGATCCGTAAATCTGAACCTGGATCAGACCTTGAGTCCAAGACCGATGAGTTACAGAATGCCGCAGTCTCAACTGCAACAACATCGGATTTTGGTCAAACTGACAAATTGCAGATGTCCTGCACAGAGTCAAATGACAAACCTTCTCCTTTCACTGCCAAACCTTCCATAACAAATGAAGAGGTGGACTTCCCAAATAATGACGACGAGTGGTCGGATGACGTGCAAGATATTCTAGTCAAACCTGGCATTATGGCCGTTACTTCTCAGGTTCCAGCTCATGATGCCCTGTCTAAAGTTGGTGCAGACATCAAATTAGGGTTTGTCAAACAGGGTTATATGGATGATGTATATGACAGACAATCATTTGATGATTATGATGCAGATGCAGATTCTACAGACTCTCAGATTCATATTGGATCACTAAGTGCAAACACCACAAAATATGATGCGCCAAAGGGCTCTCACGAACGGGATGACATCAGGTCACTGGGTGATGAGGACCCCTTTCCCAAGCCGGTCGGAGGTCAGCCATCTCCAAGAGAATACCCTAAAGACCCGTATTCCTGTTTCCAAACTGAACCACCGAGCAGCAACAAAGAGCCAGTGAATGACATTTCAGATGACGTGACAAATAGAAAATCCCTTCCCCCACAGAAAATTAGTTCAGAGACCCAGAACGACACCAAGGCAGGACACCGTACATCTGACACAACTAGTGACCCAGAAAGCATTGAACCTGACTGTTCAGTTCCTGGTGCCACCGATAGTTTTGTGGATTTCATGAGGGAATGCCTCAAGTCCAGACAGGATGAAGACCCTGGTGACCTCCGCCAAGCTCTCTCCAGCATCGAGTACCCCAAAACAAGCCAGTCCCACCCAACTGTGGTGCTGGATCTCGAACAGGAACGCCTCACCATCAGTGCACTCAAAGAGCTGGGCAGCAGTCAGGAGGACGAGCAGTTTCAACCAAGTGCCGAAGCTGACCCCAACAGCACATCAACACGGCAGTCCTCCTGTACCCCGACTACCAATCCTCCGTCCCCACAAACCAGACCTGCTTCGGACAGGATGTATTCCAAAGAGGTAGAGGTCATCGAGGAGTTGGTGGCCGAGGCCTACTACCTTGCTGAGCATGTTTTGACAGCAATACTAACCCACTTCTCAGGTAACACCTTCCTTCCTCTGGGCTGTAGGCCTGCTAACCTCTCATGCAGACACCTCAAAATTATTTCACTTAGTCTCCTCTCTTACCTGCCTGTGATCCTACTCAAAATGTTTGAATCCCTTATAGCGAATAGGGCTGCATGTATTTGAAGAGCAGGCGAAACCTGTTTTACATATATCTATTGCTCATAACGGAAATGGCAGTTCGTGAGAGAAAACTTCAATGGATACCAAAGCTGTAGAGGTTACTCAGTTCATGGTGACATTGTAAGCACAGTTGTCACAGAATTCATAGCTTGTGTTGTAGTGTGTCACTATTGACACAGAAGCTGCGTATGGTCTAGCAACCCCCCCCCCCCCCCCCATGCTTAAGACTGTGACCCTTTGTCCTGCCCTATGTCCTTAGCTGTTTGGCATTGGTGGGTTTTTAGACATGGTGTATGAGTGTCTGCTTGCTGGGCCCCTTGACATCAGGCGGCACAGTCCATCCCCAGTGTCGGGTTTCTGCTTTGATGCAACTTTCCACAGCACTCTGCGTTTTGTAGGAGACGACCGTTGGAGTGAGATAAGACATGAGATACATTTTTTTCATAATTTCTTTAAATAGAAGTCAAGTCATGAATATCTCATGCTGTATTCAATTGTATGTGTTTTAATGTTATAAATGAGAGTCGATACCAAATAGGGACATTATGCTAAATTAATCGGATGTTTGTGAGCCTTTGGGGCACTTCAATTATTTTGTGTGATGTAGAGGCATGTCTCCTTGAGACTGTGAAATGATATGTCAGGAATATGAGAACAATTCCTAGCATAATGTGTTTGTGAATTGCATGCTAATCACGTCAGTTGGACAGGGCCGAGTGTTCAGAGCTATAAATGTATAGCAGTTGGAAACCGTTACTAGTCAAACCTATGCACTGCCACTGCCAATACCCCCCTAACCCCCCCCCCCCCCCCCCCCCCCCCCCACTGCACACAAAGCAACAGAGACACATGCACAGAGGCTGGTATGCAGACAGTAATCCTGATTCCTGACACATGCAGTGTACATAGTAGTACATGGCCAACACTTGGCACATCATGGAATTTGTGGGTTGGTCTCTCAGGCAACCAGAAACTGGGGGAAAGTGTACCTCAGGAGCCCCACAGTGAATGGGTCAGTTTCAGTTTTGACACGTTTCTTTTGTCAAGATGTGTCCAAGTTTCCCAGCCTCCACTCTTGTTACTCTGTAGGCTATAATGACTTTGTTCTGTTGAAGGAGCTCTCTGGTTCGCTGTCCTGAGTCGTTGAGTCCTCTCTCCCTCAGCCGTGAACCTCAATGCTATTTTAGTCTCCTCTCTGCAGTGCTGTTCTACTCTGTAGGTTATTAGGCGGGGTATGCTTGGTTAGGTGAGAGTTTATTACATGGGGTGTGCCTGTTTTAGCTGGCTAACATCCATTGTTAACACGACTGGCTAACTTATATTTCGACATACTACCATGTTACGCACTGAAAATAACAGATTTTAACCCTAAAACAACAAAAAATTGGGCATAAAGCTAAGTTGAGACTTATTTTAATGAATACAATGTTTAACCAGTATTATAGTTAAATGAACTCATCTGCAGTGTTGGAGGTGATCTCTACTCTTCCATAGAGAAATCTTGACGCCTGGTGTTGGGTAGGACACCGACTGGTTGAAATGTGAAAATATCAAAGTTATTTGAAGTAATTGGCGCGTCACCATCTTTATTGTAATTCAGGCATCAATGCAATAACCTCTCTCTGTCTCCGATGGGAGAGGGAGACAGCGGACATAAAACCACCGATTGTAGCTTTAATGCTGCCTCGCGCCATACCAGTTTCTAATCCGATTCCCAAGAACCCACTTGACCACCATACTTTTTACTACACTTTTTTTTAAAGCTCTAGAGTTGAAATTGACGTGGAAATATTTGTGCTGCTAATCCTTTGAGGAAGGAAGAAGGGTGGGACCACATGTCATGTGGATATCATGTATAATCATGTGAATACTTGAATCAGACTTGAATCTGTCACACTGCTGTTTGTAATCACCTATGGCATTTGACTCTGTGTAGACGTTATTAATTACATGGGGGAAATTCAGTTTCAGCTTCACCCAGCTGATAGCTGCTCAGATGGTCATGATAAAGCGCCTGTGAGGGGGTGAAGCTGTAAATTGTAGCTGTTTAGGCGTGGCTATGTTGTAAAGAGGCCATGCACAAATAGACTTGTGTGTGTGAGAACAAGCGCTCACACACACTCTTTACATATGCCCATACAGACACACAAATTTACAGTAGCAGGCCTACGGAGGCTGAGCGCGGTGCCTGTAGCTTTAAGAGCTGCACAGCAAGGTAGAAAGCAGGCCACTGCGGCTGCACTGCCGCTGGGACCTCCGATAGATCTGGGGCCTCTGTAACGCAGAGAGGGAGGGAGGAGGGATAATGAACGAGGTCCGTCAAACGCAGGCTGCCTCCCTGTGGGTACCGGCAAAGCATGCTGGGAGGGGACTTAGACCCCTGCAGTGCTGGGTGAGGAAACCCCGCTCATGCTCTCATCGTGAGCTCAGCAGCCAGCATCAGAAACAATAGATGCAGAGAGAGGGGTGCTCTGTCTTTTTCCTCTTGTTTCAACGACGGCACAACAAGCCCATCAGCCTATGAATTTTCTTTTTGTAAACAGCCCCCCCCTGCCCCGCCTCGTTGACACATTGCACATTCAGGACATTATAATGCATTTGTTTTTCCAGACATTAGGTAGCCATTTTTAAAAATCAATTCGTACATCATTTCGTCTTTGGTATGAATAATTATTGAACATTCATTGAATTCATCATTTAATTAAACCGTTTATATAGCCACATTAAATTTACCACATAGCCACATTTAATCCATATTTTTAACATATACATTTTAGAAAACTATGAAATTGGCCACATTGACTTATTGGAAATAAGGATATTTATTTGTTGCCGTTTATTTTGCAAGTCTTTGCAACATTTCTATTCACTTCTGTGGAAATACCTACTGAAATACATTTCCCTATCCTATTGCTAATAAATGAATATATCTAACCAATGAATATATCTCAATTATGTTTTTATTCCCAATTAGATTTGTGTAACGTCATAAATGCTCATCGCCCATCTTCTTGTTAGCTACAGAGCAGCTGGTAACATACGGTCATATTGATTGAAGCTAGCTGCCCTATTTTGACGAGCCATGCCTGAGGTGCATTGATGCTGCAACTCTCGTATGTGCTGCTCACTCCTGCGTGGTTTGTGTGGGGGCGAGGCTGTCGTGCATGCAGTGGTGGACGCAGTACATTGTGTGGACAAAGTAAATAACAATAATGGTGAAAATAGCAGATAGACAAGCTCACCGCGCTGTGAGTTTGTAGAGCTGCTATTCACTAATATTTGAAGTAGGTTCTTAAGCGGTTAATTCATTATGTTATTTTTCCCTTCATAGAAATGTAGTGGAGTCAAAAGTACAATATCTGTTTTTGAAGTGTCGTGGAGTGAAATCAGAAAATATGAAGACAAAAAGTTTTACTTAAATACAGTACTCAAGTAAATGTACTTCATTACTGTCCACCAATGCCTGCATGTCACAGTAGTACCAGGCAGTACCAGTCCATTTGCCAGGCTAGTAATGGGCCTAGCCTGTAATTGGTATGTTGCCTGTTTGTGCTTCTCCGTCTACGGTGTGCGAGCACTTAAAGTGCATGTGTGCGCACATTCAAAGGGTTTGAGCTTTTTCTGCCAGAGGGAAAGAAGAGAGGAAATCGACAGAGGAGCGCTATCGCCATTTCAGTTTGAGTCTGTAAGCACTTTTTTTCTTGGTTAGGAGCCCAGCCTGCCACCTTGTTGTCAGAAATGTTGAACTGGGGGACACACACAAGAGAAGTGCAAACGGCAGTTCCGTTCTGAGGGAGTGTGTGAGATCGCAAAAGAAGAGAGAGAGAGAGAGAGGGATTGCATGAAGAAAGGGAGATAAGGCGAGATACCAAGGCCCCTCTGTACTGCCATAAATTCATTGGAACTCACAGGCCTGCACACTCCCTGAGGCATAGATCCACGTGGTACTCTGCATAGGTCTTTTTTGCTTCTTAAATGCCCCTCTCATGTATAGGAGAGCCCCCACACCAGCACTGTATTACATAACAGCCAAGCACACACAGGTTATCACTTATGCATGTACGACTCCTTGCAGACATGCAACACAAAAACAGGCAACGTGGCTGATAACGTGCCCCGAGACGCCAGAAGGGAGCTGTGGTGCGTTCGTTGTGTATTATTCATGGCGTTTCGTGGGCTCTTGAGGTCTGAGATAATCTCGGCGGCTACAAGTCCTGTGCTCCCACTCATGTATGTTTTACAAGCGCACGTGGAGAGCACGTGCATTTTTTGTTGAAACAAGTAAAGTGATTTAGGTGCCTTTTGTGATGTTTTCTTTCCCCACCCAATTTCTTCTGGCCTTAAATCGCAAACAAACGCACTACAGTAATATTACCGTAATACATCAAATGCATAGAAATAGTAATAGGATCATGGGTAAACCAAGAGCCTATCATCAATCTTAACAGTAGAATATTAAAAAAATCAATAATCTGTACATTGAAACTATACACCCTATAGGATACCAGGTCTACAATGACCTGGCATATACAGTAACTCTATTCATCAGAGTTTTTCCGTTCTATTTTTCAATTAATTCTTTCTATTTTAGATTGAAACTCTATCCATTTCCTGTCACCGGCGGCTGTAAGGACCCAATTTCTCGCTCCCTCTTTGAAATCAATAACGGTTTTATCTTACGTATTCTTTATCTAATCCCACCCCTCACCCCATCCTCTTCCTCCATCTCTCTCTATCTGTCTCTCTCTTTAGTCATCGACCTGATACACTGGCGGGACCCCAAGAAGTCGGGCGTGGTCTTTGGCCTGTCCATGCTGCTGCTTCTGTCGCTGGCTGCGTTCAGCTTCATCAGTGTGGCGTCCTACCTGCTGCTGGCCCTGCTGTGCGTCACCATCACCTTCCGCATCTACAAATCTGTTGTGCAGGCCGTGCAGAAGTCCAACGATGGACACCCCTTCAAGTGAGTAAGGGGTGGTGGGTCGGTCGCCGGAAAGAGTGTCACCGTTTCTGCGGTGTCATGTTGTGAAGGGAAGACGGTAGCTACAGGTACCGTCTGTAGCTACGGCAAAAGAAATATGGCAAAACAGTCTCAACGTATATTAAAACAAAGTGTTAGTCTTATAAGAATAAAATAAGAAGGCTGGCTAGCTAGCTATCTTGCTCCCTAAATAACTCAAGGGCTGGAACAACTGACAAAAACGTCTCATTGTACTGAATTAGCATTAATAACATGGTTGGAATGTGTATTTTCTTGTACCTTGTATTTTTGTCCTACAAATTTTGAATACAACATGCAGAAATGGAAGGGAATTTGTGTTTTTAACCCTGGACTCCCACTCTGTTTCAGTATCAAGCACCTCTTTGAGGTGACATGCTTGTAAAAGCCCCTCTCAAACGGAATGTGAGGGCCTGCATGGTGGCGGCGCATGATATTACACCCGTCTGAGTGAATCTGTTTCTGCTACCTTTATTTATAGAACAACCTTTATGGCTGAGCCAGAGCCTGAGGGGAGCACTTATTCAAGTACACAACACAGATTGGAAAGCAAAGAAATCTGATTAATTTCTTCTTTAAAACAAAGGGAAATGAAGAACGGAGAACCTAAATGGCGGAGGAAGACAATTAAAGGATTGCCCATGACGTATTCTCTCTCAGTTACTCACCAGGTGAAGCCTTGAATTCATGCTGAACGTTTGCGTGTCGCATTCCTTCACGGTGAAGGAAGAATCCAGACAAGGAATTTAAGTTAATGGGCTGCGAAGATTAAGAACAGCAAAAAAAAAGGTCTATAAACTCTCAAATAACTCAGTGTCATATATTCAAGTGTCTTGTATCCAGTCATATCTTCAGTACTTAAAACATGCAGCTATGTAGCTGAAACATTTCTATTTAGGAACACTTTAGGTGTAAACTGTCTCAAGCATGACTGAGGAATGCACCTGGGCGGGCGTGTGGGGTTTAACGAGCTGAGTTCACGCGCACGTGCACAAACAAAACTTGTCCATGAATTCAAGGCTTCATGGGGTGAGTAACTGATGGGGGGGGGGGGGGGCGGGGGTAGTCCTTTTTGGGATGAAGTATTCCTTTTAAGTAAATAACCATAGATCATAGAAACAGATTAAATGAAGTAGCCTTGTCATGGTATTACATTATCAGGTTGAATCCAGAGTAACTAATAATTAGCTCTCTCTAACATCCAGCAAAAGTGGATGGTTAGAGAGGGCTAATTATTAATGTAACAATTAACACGTAGCCGGTTAACCTCATTTTGTATTATCCCCCTCCTCCGCAGAGCGCTGATGGATAAGGATGTCAGCATTCCCCCTGAGACCTTCCGCAAGCACGTTGACAAGAGTTTGACCTACATCAACCGAGCCCTCAAGCAGTTGAGCCGCCTCTTCCTGGTCGAGGACCTCGTGGACTCCCTGAAGGTGGGCATGGCCTCAGCTAAACCAGACGGACCCAAAGACTGGACCACTGTCGTTGCTCAGTTTCATTCCCCATTTGAGCATACGATCGTGTGTCTGTGTCTGACTGCTTGCACGTGTTTGTCTTGGCTACTGTTGACAGCAAACTATTACCGCTCCCTCCCTCTCTCTTTCTCTCCGGAGTCGTCTGTTGCGCAGTGGTCTTTTTATAACTCTCCCTGCACGGCGATAAAGCTTCAACGCCTACAGCCTTCTTAGAGTTTCTAATACTTAGCAGTTTTTCCACAACAGCAGTCTGTAGAAAACCTCTCGATAATGTGGGAAAGACGGGAAGACCCTGAGAGGTCGTCATTATAATTAGTTCTTTACATCATGGATTTTGTGCAGTGGTTCTCAGCACCTGTCCTATGGGAACCGAACCAATTTGTACGTAGTTTTTTAGATTCAACCAACTAGTTAACTAACTGCTTTTGCCCGGATCCATGTCAGATTTGGTACCAGATTTTGATTTTGACGGAGTAGCATCAGCAGCCATCAGATAAGCTACAGAGAGAGAAAGAGAGGGAGGGGAGAGGAGAATGGCGGAAGAGCCCTACAGTACAGAGAGAAGCAGTGCTGCCGTTTAATGGCAGCTGTAGGGAGCTAACTACTCATACCAAGCAAGCATCGGAGCAGTGCGACAGTCTATCCTAAGAGCAGCCAAGTAGAGATAATACTCTGTGCAGTCACAAGGATTTCCGAGCCCATTCTATGATCCCAGCCCTCCTCGCCCCCTCGATTCCTCCCCTCTAAAGCCCTGTGGCATTAGCGATGTCATACTCACTGCTTTGCTATATTGCTGCAAATTCTTTTGATAGAAATGTGTCAAGATTTAATTGCAGCGCCTCGTGGTGGATCACATGATGCCACATCATTTCTGAAGATAATGTAGTTTTTAAAGATGCCTAAAAATACTTCACCTCTCTGGGTGAATAATTTCATCAAAGGAAATTGGGTGTTGCCGCAATTATGAGCTTGTAGATTCAGATTTTTTTTGGTGTGTGTTTTTTTGTGTTGCCATTTTGCAATGGGGGAGCGCAGGGTCCTCGGCACGGAAAGGTTTGGGAACCCCTGGTTCTAATTCATGCGCACTTTGTTTTCCTCTCACAGCTGGCTGTAGTCATGTGGCTGATGACATATGTAGGAGCTGTTTTCAACGGGATCACCATCCTCATCCTAGGTAAGGCCCCAAGGGGAAGGAAAGCAATTGGTGTAAACACGATGGTAGCCAAGGCAGCCTAGCCAAGAGCCTCAGCCTGGCTGTTGTTGGACTGCTGTATGTAAATATTTTACAATGATGCACAATGTGTGCATTACTTGCAACAAGAACATATACATATGCACAATGAATCCAGAATACACATTGACATTTACATGTGCCGTTTTGGGGCATGTCAAAAGTACTGTACGATGAGGATATGCATTATGATTCTTATGCTTAAACAGCAGCACATTATTACATTGCCAACAACTCTGTGAGGCTTTAAAGACCCCAGGGTGTTGTAACAAGGCCGTCGGGTTCATTTAGTCCAGTGCTGCCAGCCTTTTAACTGGACTGGAGAGCTAGATAAAAGGCAGTAAGGGGTTGGAGTAGTTGCTGCCTGGCTACCCCCAGACTGCACCATCATCAGATGGACAGTCAGCTTTACATTCGGTCAGCCCCGCCTAATGACCCCGTTGCACCACGTTTCAAGAATGTCAATGTGCATTTGCTTACTGTAAGTGCAGCTTTGGCACGTCTCCTTTCCTGAACACTTAACTGATCGATCTCACATACTGACTCTTCTTAAATGAAGCCGCACCCTGCAAAACATCGGTGTGAAAGTACGTCATGGTTGCTGGCATGTGCAATGCATATGCGTAGTTGGTGTCGGGTGGAAACCTTGTATGATCAAAACGGTTTCTTTTTTATTAATTTAAAAACCTTTACACATAGTGAAAATAGCCGGTCTCTCTTGTGTGACAAAGTAGGGCATTAAATGACGAAAAAACATAGAACGTTGGAATTTGGAGATATGAGGTGTCTGCCTGACAGTGACAATATGTAGTCAGAATGTATTTATTCATTTTTAAGGCATTTCTGCTTTATTAGATGGTATAGCACAGAGAAGGGATGATCACATTGGTAGCACGGTCTTGTGCTGCTTGCTATTCAAGTCACTGGACACTGTATGGGTGTGTGTCCATATTTGGCCATAATCCGGGCACACAGACAGACAAACCCACAGACTCATGAACTTCATGTAGTAGATTTACACCCAACACACTTGATAACATCCCTCTCCCTTCATCTCCTATCCAGGTGACATCCTCCTCTTTGCCATTCCCCCGATCTACGAGAAAAACAAGGTAAGCCTGCGCCCTTTGTGTTTGTGTGTAAAAAAATGATGTGTTCGCTTTGCAGTGAATCACAAAACCCCTCCTCCACAGGCAGAAGTGACATCATAGTGCTGGCGGCAAATACCCATCAGCACTCACTCAGGATGAGCTCACTGAATGACTAAAGCCTTTATCACACACTGGAGCCTATCGTCACCATCTTGTACCGAGCAGCATGGATAATGCAAAGTCACTGCCAGTAAAACAAGATAAATGTCACCGACCGTAACATTGAATAAATGCCATTGGCCCCCATTCATAAGAAACGGGATCTTCGTCAGTTGAGCCAATCGCGCTGAATTTGACACCAGACTGCTTTCATGTAGATTGGAAATCTGGTATCTCTGGGATAGAGTTCAGTCAGATCCAAAGACTCATAGCGCATTTGGTTTTGAATCGGGAAGATCAAAGTTCAGGGAATTATGTTTCTGTGTCCATGCATGTGTGTGCAGAATATAAAAATAACTGACTGTGGTACAGCTATTCATTGACCGTGACTGATGTGTGTAAATTCTGCACAGCGCAATCCTCAGTGACTAAAATTAAGTGTAGAAATTGATCCTCAACGGTCAGTATTTACACTGTCACAGTTAAATTGTCACTGAGGATTTTGCTGTGAAATACCTCTACAAATGAATGAAGTGTCATACCGTATAAAATGCATAGTATTTGACTCCTCCCCCCTCTCTCCTCTCCTCTAGACCCAGATCGATCAGTACATTGACATTGCACGTACTCAAGTCAACTCCACAATGGCTAAGTAAGTGAAGCTATTTTCTAGTGCGTCAGTCTTGTGCTTAATTTATGCTCCGCCGAACGTCTGTGTTACACGGTGAAAATAACAGATCTACAAGCTCAAAACGCCTTGCATTTGCGATGTTTTGTGAGTTTGTAGATATAGATGAGCTATTTTTGCCATGCGACACCCTCGTATGATGAAGTAAAACTTGGGCTTCACTCAAGATATCAAATTACACAATAGCACACTAAATGGTGCATTCTACACAAATGCAAGAATACGTGTAGAAATAATCCTCACCTTCAGCCCACAAAGAGAGATAGGCACCCCCCACACACTACGCCCACGACAGATACTGAGAGATACACATTCATCACGATGGTGACATTATATTTGTCCTGTTTGCTCTTCTCCCCACAGGTTGCAAGAAAAACTCCCCGGAACCATGAAGCGTAGCAAAACGGAATGATCCCCCTCCCACCCCCCCCCCCCCCCCTCACCATTATCATCTTCATCATCCTAAAAGTACCCTTCTCTGTCCTTTAACTTCCCCTCCCCCGTCCTCTCCCCATATCCCACATCTAACCCCCCCCCCCCCATCCATCCATCCTCCAACCACGTTACCGCCACCCCACCGCACTGAACCAGCTAGTACAAGAAAAATAAATCTGAGCTACTCAATATTCAATGTAAACTACTGCAGAGCTTAACTACAAGCATTAGGAAAAAAAGACGTGCACCTGGGCAAGACAGGAAGGTGCATAAGTGTAGCTGGCGGAGGAAAGTCATAAGAAGCTGTGACCAGTTGGTTGCCTGTCTTGGGAGTGCCACAATGTGTTAAAAGTTAAATAACAAACAGAGGCAGGGTCAAGTGAACTAGACTGAATCTATGACCTGGTTTATGTAGAGCACAGTGACAGAGGGGGGTTGTGCGGCATTTTACATTTTACAAAGATGGGTGTTTGTCTCGCAAAAAGCAAATGTCTGTACTTTTAATGACACATTTCTCTGAAAGTAAATGGAAGACAGGCTAGAAAATCTGGGAAAAAAAGAGAAAACTGTATTAAAAAAATAGAATAAATAACCTTTAGGTGTAATGTGTGGCTAGTCTTTTCCTGCTCTCTCACCCATTACAGCAGTTGTATTAATAGTATGAACATTCGTTTGAATAGACAAGGAAGCTAAGTTTAGTTTTTTTGGAAGGTGAGACTGGGTTTCCTCTGTTACTTGAGTGGCTAGTTAATGAGTTATGGTTATTTTTTTTTCTGTTCACCTTAAAGACACTTATGTATGTAAGTTTCTGCAATGCACTGAAACCATTTTCTTTTGTTCTCAAAGCCCACGGAGCAGGTTGAAATAAAAGGATTGGAACACCGACGCCAGCTGTGATAATTTGGTCTAGTTCACCCTGTTTTTTTGATTTGATGCATTTTTTAAATGTTTTTTGTACATATACACCTTAAGCCAACAACAGGCACTCTTCTCTGCTGTATGGAAATAGGTTAGCCTCGCTTTTTATATAAAAGGAAGAACCTCCTCCCCCTCCACTCCTTACAGCAGGCATAACTCAGTTTTGACTCACTTGTTTAAGTAGTAATATATTGGAAGTATCACTTTCACTTGTACATTTTTATTATTCACTATTATTGATATTATTACTATTATTGATATTATTACAGATAGAATGGCTGCTTTGACTCCCTGTTAGCTTCACAGCGGCAACCATAAGCTCCATAAAGTGTCATCATGATTCTTAACATTAATCTTTGACTGGAATGACATGGAGAACATGAAGATGTTGCGTCTGGTTTTAGTGCTCTTGGTTTTCTTTCTATTCAGATGCCATGAAGCGCATGTGAGCTGGGGGTAAAAAACATTTGTTTTCATCCTTTATATAGGCTGTAACATATTCTTGACCCTGTTTTTGTTTATAAGATTATTATTGTAATTGATTGCTTCAGTGGTGTTTATGGATTCAGTTTTTTTAAGCCTTTAAAGGGATTTAATAATAGAAGCAAACTGAAACGCCACAATATCGTTCCATTCTGTGGTCATTACGTCTCAGCTCTGTCAGCCACTCGTTATTCTAGCGCAGACCCTCCTCTCTGACATTGAATGGCCAACAC
This sequence comes from Gymnoscopelus microlampas, assembly GCF_963454915.1. Lineage (NCBI taxonomy): Eukaryota > Metazoa > Chordata > Actinopteri > Myctophiformes > Myctophidae > Gymnoscopelus > Gymnoscopelus microlampas. The sequence goes on along the minus strand of NC_139956.1, from coordinate 15,023,405 downwards.
TAGAAGGATCGGCTATGATCGTTCCCTCATTGCCTCTTAATGCAGTATCTACTCTTACTACTCTAATGTCTAACTGCTGAATGTTTTCACTGTCTGCAACATTGGTAGGACGTTCCTCCTCATGCATGCCATCCGCTGTGCGTGTCGTGGCATCTTGTGTCCTTTGGTGAGAATTTGCCTCACAGATGTGTCGGCAATGCCTGGTGGATCTCCTGTGCATGTGTCTTGTCTGTGTCAAGCCTTTTGTGGCACTTAAAAGTTCAGCCTAATTTATACCTCGTCATATGGCCGTGACGCTCAACGAAAATACCTGATTTCCAAGTTTTAAAAAGGTGATCCATCACCCTGTACAACAAAGTCTCAATTAGGCTTAAAACTCAAGCCACTGGATTCACGATGTGTTTGTTCACTGTATACCAAGCTGTTGATACATGTTTGTTATGGGGGTTTGATTTTCATGCGCTGCCAACCACACGCACACATGCAGTTGAGCGTATCTCATGTCAGGTAAACCAGTGTCCCTTGTGATGCTGGAACATTTCGTCATCATGACGTCACCTCTCCAATGTGTGTGGTGTGAAAACTGGAGTGTTCTGGCAATCCAGCTGTTCAGACACGCCACCTTACAGTGAAACCTTTGTTCAAATGAAGGCTATGTTACGTTTCACTATGCTACTTATGTTTTGAGATAGACTAGTACTACTACAAAACCTCTTTCTTTTAGATACAGTTTCTTAGATGACTTATTTCTTCAGAGTGTAATATATACTATGAAGTCAACATGCACATTTTAACCTTCGGAGCATGTTGCTTTGTATTTCCCTTTACTTGTTGGGCCCTCTGTTTTCTTTGGGGATGGGGCGTGTGTGACGGGAATGGCTTTATTTTTATTGTTTTTTTTTTCCTATTTGGCAAGGTTTTATTTCCTTTTGCTTTTCGATTCTCTAATGGTATGTAGATGTGTTTCACTAACATCTGAGCTCTGTTTGTTAGCTATGACCTTTAGTTCATATTTTGGAGCTTTTGGGAACGGTGTTGCAAGGAAAAAAAGAAGAAACCCCTATGTGGTCCCTGTACTGATGTCAAAGTGAAATTAATAAAAACATGTCAAAGGACCTGTGACCTGTGGTTTGGTGTTTTGTTCACTCCAGTGCACTTAACAGCTGGACAAGATGAATGAAACCTCCTCAGTACATCTGAACCATGATGTTAAAGTATATATCAAAGAATCAAAGTGTTATTGTATATATCACAACTGTGTCGTGCAAAAATTGTTGTGGGCTTGTAGATGGGCAATGTTTTTGGGATAATGATAACCTAGAATGACATGCTCAAACTATTGATAATCGATTATCAAAACCAAAAAATTAATTAAATCAATTAGTTTGATTAAATAAATGTTGCACTCTTAATTTCTTTTTACTTTTATCTGTAAAAGATTTTTCCTTTTATTAGATATTACAGTGGAGAGACAAGAAAAGCAAGAAAGCACATCATTAGGTGTTAGAGGCCTTCCCAAGCTCCACCTGAACACCTCACCGTAACTGTACAGAGAAACACTTACTGTAGGAGTGAAACCTTAGTATGACTCTATAGACCCTGGAATAACAGGAGCTCTCAGGTGCCACGGTTTTACAGAGTTAAGAAAAATTAGGGGAGGCCTAAATTGCCAAACGGCTTCTCTGAATATTGTCGCCTTATGGTGTCGCACAAAAGTAGCGTAAATAGTCAATCTACAAGTTCACAACGCATCGCCACATGTTGTGAGCTCGTAGTTAGGCTATTTTTTGCCTATAATGACACCCAAAATGAGGGATGCCAGGTTGGACGTGGTTAAGTCTGTGGATCTTCTAATAAATACTTATCAAATACCAATCAAAAGTATTAACAGGAGCTTGTGACTAAATAACTACTTTGGATCGTTTGGAATACATGCAGGTTATTTTTTCCATTTCCTGAAAGAAAAGTCACTATTCTGAATTTTCTGCAGACAGCGATGATGTGACACATCCAGCGACTGACTGAGCCACCATGGCGCCCCAAGATTATCAAATGTATTTAAATAAGATGAGTTGCATGATTGCTGCCAGTTGCAGGAAGGGAATGGTGTTTTCAGTGGAGGATTAACACATTCTAATTTTAGACAGAGCCACCATGTTGAAATCATGAACTATTAAAGGTCAGCTGTAGACATGACAACTCAATTAGTGCATAATGTGTCATTGCGTAATAGAATCAGTGGTCCATGAATAAATGTAAATATGGAAATATTCCTCTGTACCATTTCATTGGGCATTACGGGGAAGGGGGATGGGTTCGATTCCCAGTCTAACAGGGGTCCTCACAGATTCCATAGGTTATACACTATTCCTTAATGAATATGGGGGGGGGGGGGGGCAGTGTTTTATGTGGACAAGCTCCAAATTCCATGTGGCTTCAAGCAGTACTGCTGACATGAGTATTATATGGGGTGCATTCCAGTTCTGCCCTGTGTTCTGCATATAAACCCCTCCGCACACAGAAATACACAAATACATACAGTATACTCCACATACAAGCTCAATCTGTTGTTTATTACAGGGATCATTGAGGAGAAAATGCATATGTCATGAAATGCTTCACCATGTACAGGATCATGATAAATAAGCGCAAGTAGATAACTGAAAAGCATGAGCAGAAATAGGTAAAGGGGTGACGATGAACAAAGAGCCATAAAATCTCATCCTGTGTAAGTTGCTTATGGGACAAGTACCTCCTTGGGGATCTTTTTAACGTGCCTCCCCACCAGACACTTGCAAACAGCATGTATGCACACAAGTGAACATGTCCCAAACTATTGTAATCATTCATTCAGCTGTAATTTAATTCGGGTTTTAAATTAAGTGCTGGGAAAATAATATTTTAAGACGCGTGATACAAGGACCATTCTTAGCCAGTATGGTGCTGAGATAGATAGGGCAATCTTTTTTTTCTCTTTTACTACGTAATCACACTTCTCAGTTTCAAAAGCAGTTTGGACAGTTTGGTTATTACAGTGATTCTCCTGTTAATATTCCAGGGTAAATTTCATATTCAATTTGACGTTTCAATCCAACAGCTTTTTTCAGAACATTATAAACAGCCTATAACTGTTGCTTTAAAAAAGGATCCTTGAATGAGAAAGTAGGAACAGAAAACGGCTAATCCCTGAGTTGTGCATTTTGTTGAGTGAATAAGTCAAACTTATGTGGCCAAGTTATTTGGCAGAAAAAGTGGTAATTTAAGTCATTTCGAAGGTATTCTTGTTTTGTTGCATAACATTTGAACAATGAGTGAGACAGATACATAGCATGTAAACTGCTGACAAAAAAATGAAACTGGATCAATGGTTTCACTGTGATTAACGTGAAAGCAAAAACCCAGTGAACTGTTATTCCAGCCGTGAGTGACGAACGTCCTGACAATCGTGCATGAATGTAGAGTTCCATGCAAAACGGCATCTGGCATCACTTCTTCAACAAAGTAGAAAAGTCGGGTGTAGCTACAAACTTGTTTTGTATAAACCAGGATGCATAAAAGTGCATGTATTAAAGAAAAGAAATATTACAAATGTCCACATATTTACATAGATTTCTTGTGCAGCTTTTAGCTAGGGTTGAGCTATGAAAGTTGGGAATGGATGCAGGCCAGTGTAGCAACCATGGTGCATATTACACACACTGACTGACAGAGATAAAAATTACCTCATTCAAACGGATGAAAATTAGGGGAAGGCCGTTTCCCCCGTTGTAAACAAAGATTAAAATGAAGAGTTGAAATCACCGACTGCATCGTGGCATTCATTGTCTTAAGCAATAAACTTCAAAAACACACTTTCATTCAATTATCTACACAAAAGGAAAGCTAAGGATTTAGTACTTTTTTTTTTGTGGACAAAAAGTGCTGCGTTGCCTTCAGACTCATCTTAAACCAAACATCACGTCGGCCTTGCCAAACGCCCCTTGTTCGAAGTTCCTGAGAACGTTAAGACTCAGGCCTTGGTCACAAACAACCCATGTGTTCGTCTCCCCTACACAAGAACCTGAAAAGATCGTAGGTATAACCTGGATGGCTTGAGATTAACTTTACCTTCAGCTAGCCTACAATGCTCTAGTCTCTAGAGCAATGTAACTCTCAACCAGTGTGTCAGCTTAGAAAAAGTGTACATTAATAGAATCATTATATTATTTTATATCTTTGCTGTCGGACAGAAACCGTGTATCTCCATGTTTAATCTTTTTAGTTTTTTCATAAATTAATGCCCAATTTTATACTTCATTGTATGACAGAGTCATGCAAAAGTATTGAAAATAGCCAATCTACAGGATCACAATGCATCACGATGCCACAGGCTGTGAGCTTGTGGATCTGCTATTTTCTCTATTTTTGAAAATGTTCGCCGGGACGCCAGGTTGAAAGTCTGTCTGTGGGTACTATAAATATTTAACCAATGAAAAGTATTAACACGAACTTGAAATAATAACTACATTAGACCCATTGGAACACAGGTTCTTCTTTAAATTTCCTGAAAAGTTTCTGCCTGACAGCTACGATACATTCCACGATGCTAAATTCAGATTGCAGTGACAAAACAAGTTGAGAGGCACTGCTCAACATCTCACTTGGCCTGTGCCTCAGCAACGCGCTCAGATCAAGACTGACCAAGCAAGGCCCACAGGTCATTTCTGAGCAGGAGCCACGGAAGGGAGCAAGTGAAGGCTGCCACCTCCTTTATACGGCATTGTACGATGGCATCATCACTCGCCGAAAACAACAGATTTTCAGCAAAGTATATATTGGGCTTAAGTGTCAAATTGCTCCGGTGTCTGCCCCGGCGCAGTGTACAATTGCCCAGGGGCCTGCTCCGGAGCAGTGCACGATTGCCCCAGGGTCTGGTCCGGTGCAGCGCACAATTGCCCCAGGGTCTGCTCCGGTGCAGCGCACGATTGCCCCAGGGTCTGCTCTGGCGCAGTATACCCGTGGTCCTGGGAGGAGAAGCAGTCATCGGAGTGGATGAAGTGCAGGGCGGTCTGGTTGTAGCTCTGCAGAGCCTGCTGCTTCTCATCTGGGCCATAATACAGGGAATGGGGGTGGACCTGCTGGATGTGCCTCTTGATGGTGCTGACCTTCAGCGTGGCCAGGGTGGCCCCACACACCATGCAGATGAGCCCGTGTCTGCGGCAGTCGTAGTCCATGAGGAACTCCATGCGCCAGCGGACCTGGTAGTTGCGTCGCTGGTCTTTCCCGGGGTAGTGGCTGTGGCGGGCCGGCGTGCCGGCCCCCTCCTTCGCTTTGCCCTTTTCTCCACTCGCGCTATCCTCCTCCTCCCCCTCCTCCTTTTTCACCATTTTGCTGGGTGTCTCTGCGGTTTCGGAGCTCTGCTCCTTAATCTCTCCTGCTGCGTCAAAAGCCGTGGTTTCACTCTGGGTGACTTCTGCGAACGAGTGTTATCAGGGAAAACTAATGTTAACAGCTGAATCAAGTAAAAATCCCTTTAGTTTCACACACATGCTCATTTACTAGGCCAACAGTTAAGAATGGACAAAGCTGCCCTCTTTCTGTCACATGCAGCTAAATCACATTTTTCTATCTTTAAACTCTGAAAATAGTACCTGGTAGCATTGAGCTGTTAAAATGCTTCCAGGTAGGGCTGTCCTCGACTAGATATAATCTTAGTTGACTAATAATCTTCATACAAATATATTGACTAATTAGTTGGTCACATTATGCCTGGTGTCCCTATTTTGGGCACATTTTCAAAATTCAGATTGAGAATCTTTCAAAATGATTAAATTGCTACTCTACAAGCTCACACGCTTGTAGATTGGCTTGTAGATGGGCTATTTTCGCACTCCGAAGTAATATAGGACTTATTAATCGTCACATGTGTAATATTGTGTTTGATGAATACAATCATGCAGAGACTGAGAGCAGCCTTTTCAGGTTGGTGGGGTTGATAACTGAACATTCTAATGTTGATTTCACAATGTCTACTGGCTATTGGCCTGTAGACTGGTAGAATTAAAGGGTTGTATCTACTGTTTGCAAGAGATGAGCTCGTAAAAAATAAATAAAAATGATTTATTCAGCATGGAAAAAAGCATAAAAATCAAATAATCGACTAACAAAGTCTTGATCGAGTAAGGCAAACAGAATGATTAACTGATTATTCGACTGTGAGGGGACAGCCCTGCTACCAGTTCTTACCTTGTTTGATTTGTGTGCCGTCTGCGGGGTAATATTTGGTCCAGGCTGCGGCCATGGCTTCCCTTTCTTGCCTAGTCAGGGTGATGGTCTCCGGGTGAGAATTCTGGATGTGGGTGCGGAAGGTGCAGACCTTGGCCTCCGGCAGGTTCTGAGAACAGACCATGCAGTAGGTCCCACGGCCTTGAGGTCCGTACGCCACCATATAGTCAAGGCGCAGCCGCCAGGGGTTTCCCCCGAGCAGGCGCCTCTTCCTAGGTTTGGGAGATTTGAGCTTGCGGAGAGGCTGGGATCCCTGTTCTGCGGGTCTGATGCCGGTCATGCCGCCATCCTCGCCTATAAGACCAGTGTCCTGAGTTAAGGCGCCTCCGCCCTGCGGGAGCAGGACAGAGTTCATCGGGAGGGCCTCCATGTCGTTGAGAGGAGGATAGAGGTGCACCCCAGCGTCGCTGGTGTCTTTGGTGTTGGACTCTGATTTGATGAAGTCGTCCGATTCTTCTGATATGAGGCATAGTGGGGAATTGATAAAGATTAGTACGAGCGGATATGATACAGCTGTATGTATGTATGTATGTATGTATGTATGTAGTTGTACATTTTTCCTTTCCATGTACTCCTTTCAATTGTTTCCATAAAGAATTGAAAACTATTGTGGTGAAGATACTACAACTACAACAAAAAGGAATTGAGCAATATGATGAAAAAAGCTCCATAGACCACAGCAGATTAAGAAGAACCAAATCCAGCAATTAGTCATCATCCATACAACAGGGGAATGGCTTTGAGTAGCCTTAGCTAAATTAATGGATGAACAAAGAGCAAGTCTATAATAACCAGGTGTCCTAATCTGCTTTAGATAGCCAACCTACACTTTCAGGTTAAAGGGGAGTGGAACGTTTCACTGGCCAAATAGATTTGCAGTCATTTGCTTTTTTGTTTTTTATCTACAAAGCCTTACTTAAGACATTGCCTAATAATCTTAACAGCTTATTAGAATGAAGTTTGCCATCACCATACCCCGTTCACAAGTTGAATTGGTTTTAAACATTCCCACTCTTACTTTCATTACTATGACCCTCACATGTGGAACTGTCTACAATCAGTTTTAAAACTGGAGAACTTAATTTCACTTGATCGCTTTAAACAGCTTGTGAGGAATACTCTGAGATCTGTCTGTATTTGTACTCTTTGAAATTCTGAAATGTCTATTATCTTGTCATTTGTTTCGTTAAAATTGTATGCTATGTTTACGGTAATCAGGGCGTCATTGGAAAAGAGAGCTTTCTCTCCATTGGCCTTCCTGAATAAATAAAGGTGAAATGAAAGATTCCTTGAATCTGTCCTCTGCAATTAACCCAGCCTGACTACTAGGAGCAGTTGGCAGCTTTGAACAGCACCCAGGGAGTAGTGTCTTGCTCAAGGACACTTCGAGACAATGCCAAGAGGAGCCGGGATCAGACCGGCAACCTTCTAATTTTCCAGGACACCACACACATATTTACTCAGGAATTAAAGGTAGGGTAAGTGATTTTCTTTGGTTAAAATACGTGTTAAATAGCTCTATATTCTGATAGTACTCATTGCTATAGAGTGTTTGTTCAGTAACAGTAGTCTCCATGTCTCTTCACCTCTTTATTAAACAGAAAATGCATTTTCAGTTCAGTTTCATTTCCAATTTTATCCAATCAGGATAGAGAACTCAGTAAGGATACAGATTAAACAAGTGAAATTGGAAGCGATGACACGAAGAAATGAGCAGACACAATTGGAACTGGAACACTATAAAATGAAGCTGATAAATGGGTACTTTCTCCTGATTGGCTGAGATTTTGTCACCTACCTGAAAATGTATTTTCTGTTTATTAAAGAGCTGGAGAGACATGGGAGACTCCGGTTACTGAACAAACACTCTATAGCAATGATTACTATCAAAATATAGTGCTTTAACCTTTTTTTTTATCAAAATACAGTGCTTTAACCTTTTTTTTACTTTTTGTTTTAACCAAAATATATCACTTACCCTACCTTTAAGCAGATTCATACTAAAGTATTTGCTCAAAGTGGCTAGGATGATTTGCCAAAATATTGTATACACCATGGTTTATAAGATATGAACTGGGACCAGTCATCTTCTGCTGTACCTTTCTACTGTTAAACAAGACTAAAAACACCATGGCTTGTGGACAGTCTATCAGTAATATATGACAGTGGTTTTCAAACATTTGTCAATGACCCCCAAATTGATATGTATTTGGCTGCATACACCCATTTGAAAATATTTTGTGCCAGAGACCCCCATAACTTTCACTATAAATGTAAAAAGTTAAAAAGTTAAATATTTCAAAAAGTATATGTGAAACATATTTGGGGAGTTAGTTCCTTGGCCTACTAGCAGTGTGCACAAGAAATGTGTGCTCTTCTAGACGGTTCCCCCAATGTGAGCATGTAGATAGCATGTAAATATTCACCTATAATGACATTCCTCCCAAATCGATCATTTTGATTAAATCGATATATTTTTTAATATAATAAATTAAATGGATCCCCTGACCCGTTCTCACCATGAGTCTGGGCCCACGCCTGCAGGATACAGTGCTTCTCCTCTGAGCTATAAACCAGAGAGTTGGGGTGGGTGTCCAGCACGTGGCTCTTGATGTGGTCCAGGTGAAGCGAGGGCAGCTGGGCCCCACACACCATGCACACTAGGCGTCCCGGCTCGGCCTCGTACTCCATCAGGAACTCCTGCCGGAACCAGGCGTGCAGCGAGTCATTCAGGTAGCGTTCTAAGGTCTGGGCCGAGGGACCCGGGGCCTCCTCCTCGTGGGGTTGCGGGGGGTCCTCCCCAGCTCCCACCATGGAGGTGGGGGACATGCTGGGAGGCTGCGGATGGTGCTGGGGAGTCATAGCGTCAAGGTGTTCTGCAGAGAAGCGAGGGCAGCACATCATTTGAATAGTCAAATACACAAAACCTGTATGACTCACTGTATGTGGCATTACTTGCAATGCAGTCGCTATAAATGGCTTGTTTTCTTTTTTCCAAAACAAAATTGAAAAATAAAATGTTATAGCACTGACTGTGTCTTTTGTCTTTTTTTGTTTCGTTTTTTTACTGCAGAAGCCAAACTTAAGTAATAGTTAGTTTTGCCAAACTTTATTAATTGTTAAGTTTCTCTAATCTGAAAACGTTTCCTCTTTTTTTGCATTTTGCCCTTTCCCCCAATTTAGCAGTTAATTTCCTGTGTGCTGTGGTTCCTGTTGTGGCCAACCCCAACTGCTGTCCCAGGGAGGGTGTAAATAGCCCTGAGAACCAACGGTTCCCGAGCCATGTGGTCCATAGTTCAGGGTCTACAGTATCTCCTGTGTCCTTTGCGTGAGGCAGTGTGATGTACAAATACACCCCCTGGACTGTCTGGACATGACGCTAGTATGTCGCAGGGATGAGTGCCAAGCAGAGGGGCATTGGGTACAATTTTTATAGTTTTTTGTATGACTCTGCCGGGGATTGAACCTCGACCTCCCAATCTCATGGCGGACGCTAACCACAAGGCCACTGAGCTGGTGGGTGTATATACTACATGTCTCCTCTGATACACATGGAGTCACCACCTTCTTTTCACCCAACAGTGAGGAGTTTCACTGGGAGAGCTTAACACACGTGGAGGTTCACACTCTCTCCCCTACATTCCCCCCCATGAAGAACAAATGCCCCAACCAACCCACCTGGTGTGAACACTGCAAACTGTGTGTGTTGGAGCACCCAGCCAAGCCAGAGACAATCTAACCTCTATTCTGATTCTTGACATAAAATAGTTACAGGCAGGCTGCCAACATGTGTGTCTCGACTGACTCTGGGAGGGAAGAAAACAAAATATGCTTCTTGAGTGCAGCTGTTATGATAGAGGACTGTGTCAGCATTATTCTTTTAGCACATTTGAGAATTAATCCAAAATGTTTTCCTCTCAGTTGTGAGTTCCTTTTTCCCCCCCAATTTCAAACCCTTTAAGAAACAATATTATGGGGTTGCCGATGTCTGAGTGGTTAAGGCGCGTACCACATATAGGCTCTGATGCAGCCTGAAAGCGAGTCCCAGGTTCGATTCCCGAGCCCGGCGGACCTCCCCGACAATCTCCCCTGTTTCCTGTCAATCTCCACTGTTCCATCGAAATAGAGGCAGAAATGTATTTATAAAAAAGAAACAGTAATATCTTAGTAGATATCTTCGTAGGTGTATGATCATATTTTTTATGGTGATGATGTGATGATATAACTGTTACCGTAACGTCCAGGCTGCATCCCTCCCACCCCTACACATCACCACTGGAACACTGAGTCATCCTCCTCTCCCACATAATCGCATACACCCCTCCTCAAGCACCATCTTATCATGAGGCAGCCTCATACTGCCACCAAGTGTGAGATGCTGAAAATTCCCTGCCTATCAACAGCTGAGCTGGCCTATACCCACTGGTTCTCAACGTAGGGTCTGGGGACCCTCAGGAGTCCTGGGAGGGTTTATAGGGGGTCTCCAGCTAAATGAGATTGATATTTAGGAACCGGATGGACACGTACGGTCTTTAATGAACACCGAGGACTTAACAGTCTAGATTGGGATCCCAGAGATCAAACATGATCTCAACTGGGCATCCGTGGCCTAATATATATCAAACTGGGGATCCTTGAAATTAAACAGGTTGAGAATGGCCTGTATACACACCAGTGGGGTGCTGGACAGAATCTAGCTGTTGGTCTTCCGTCAGAGGTGGGGGTTCGTCCGTGGGGGAGCCGAACGGCCTCGGGCCCCCTTCCAGGCTCAGGTGACTCTCCCAGCCCGAGCGAATCACCTCCTTGTCGGCGATGCTCCACAGCAGCGAGTCCGGGTGCTTCTGCCTGATGTGCCTCTTGATGGTGCTGAGCTTAAGGGTGGCCAGGGAGCTGCCACACACCATGCAGATCATGCCGTGGCGGCGTGGGTCAAAGTCCATCAGGTACTCGCTCCGCCAGTACTCGTGGTAGTAGCGGCGGTGGTCCCGGCCCGGGATGCGGCTGAGGCCCGGGCGAGAGGCTCGCTGGACTCTGGGCTTTCGACCCGAGGGCCCGGCGATGGCGGACAGGAGTAGGGGCTGGTCAGGGTCCTCTGTGACGCTCCAGTAGCTTGTCTGTGGAGAGCTGATGGGCGTGACCATGTCGCCATGGGATTCATCCTCCTCCTCCACGTGGCCATTGGTGAGACCTTCTTCCTCCTCCTCTGTGGGACAAGAGAAAAAACAGGGGAGGTTGAAAAAAAACAACAGTTTGTTGTGTCCACATCTTCAGGGCACAGTAAACATTTGACAAAAGGGAAGCAAGCACAGGATTGTCATTACACTAATAACCTGTCAATTGATGCATCATTCAACAGCGTTATAACTAATCAAGGAAGCAACTGTGAGGGGAATTAGATGTCGTAAAGACATGGTGAGATGTGCAATAATTTAGTTATTATATTATATATTCTGTTTCCGCGGACATTGTAGGGGGCGGCGCCTCGCCGCTGGCTTCCGCTGGGTGGCGACTGTGCATCACAGTCAGCCTGCCAGCACGCTATTTACCCTTTGTTTATAGGAGCCACTGAGACAAGGGGCCATGCTGTTACATGCCATTGTCCATGACACGGATTAACTCTGTGACAATGGCTGTCGGGGCGGTCGTCGTGGCTTTGACACAGACTCCCAAAAAAACACACGCACATTTTATTTACACAGCATTTTTACCTCCTGCAGAACAACAGTGTCCCAAGTCAATCTCCTCTTGCGTCGCTTCCTCCTCTCCGCTTATTATTAATGAGACCAGATCTGTCTGCTCAGCACACTGCTGTGGCTCCACGGAAGGCTCGCTAGTGTCCCCCGTCTCTTTCTCTTCCATTCCTGGGCGATCTGTTTGATTGTAGCCTTCAGATCGCCTTCACAGAGCAGCGGCGAACGGGGAGAGCATGTTGGAAGGAACATTCAGGCTGGGGCTGCATGCGTTTTCGCAGCAGGCAGGCTAGACTGGAACGTCCCCACCGTGCTGTATTTAATGTGTTGCCCCTCTCGTCCCCCCACAGCCAGCCGCTCCACTCCGCTCCTCTGGAGCCAACTTAACTTTTCATAGATCGACACACCGGGGTCCTCAGTCGCTCTCCTTATCCGATGTCCGGGGTCCGCGGGTGTGGGCTCTTCTTGTTTTAGTGTGGGGAATGTTTTAAGCGGGCCTCTCTCTCCAGTATGTATTTTAAGGCTCTGCTTGTCTTCAGGGTGGGGAGCCGTACTAGGGGCCCCTGGGGCTCCTTAAGGGGCTCCTGGGTAAATTTAAAGAGACAGTAGCGGCTTTCACACAGGCATTGACTTGACACGCGCACCCGGGGGCCAGATGGACCAGGCCTTAAATACTCACAAGCTCATAAGCAGGTCAAAAACAAGCTTTCCCCCCTCCTCAATGTGATCTGTTTATTTCAGCCAACCATTAATTAAAACACAGCCGACTGTGGCGCGCATATGATCAAAACAACCAAATTGAATTATGTCCACGTCCACTTGTGCCTTTCTAAACGATTCTGAAACAAAGCTCCAAAAGTCAATCGAACTTTTTTTAAATCAACATAAATCAATGGACCTTTGTCCTTAATGTTCCAACTTGGAATAACAAAATACTTCAATTAGCATTTTAGAATCGTCATAGTTTACAATTCACTGAGTAATATTTAATTTATACTAACTTGTAGTGTATCAATCATAAATATTTTTACAACAATTACATTTAATGTGAATATGTTTAGTTTAATGTGTCTCACGGTGAGCCTACTACTATGCATAAAATAGCCTAATGAACTCACAAATTAGAAGCCTATCAGTAGTTAGTCGACGTTTTCCTCGGTTATTGTCTGATAATTTGCTATTCATTAGTAATAACAGGGCCTCTGGTCGACACAGTGCTAGTAAATAGTATTGTACATGTCCACTGGTCGACACAGTGCTGCCAGTAAATAGTATTGTATATGTCCACGCCACGCAGTTTACACACAAGCAAACCCAGGTCCCACATCCTGGTACTTTTCACTGCGTTGTCAAGGCAGCTACACAGAGAGAAAAGGCTGCCTGGCGGAAAGTAGCTGCAGTGTCCTGGCAGAAATATCTGTCCAAAAAACCCTCCACAAACTGTCCCGGAAAGTTAGGTGGTTTTAAACTAAAAGGTAACGAGTGTGCATGTTTTTTTTCCACATGTTTTCGAGCGTCCTGCGTTGATGCGAGCTCGCCTTTATTGGGGTTTTTAGCTCTCATTTTAGACAGACAACAGACACAGACAGGCGCCAGTCCGTGTGGACAGAGGAGGAGGAAGATCTTTCTTGTCCATTGTGCGCTGGGAGACAGCGCTTTAGGCACGATTTACGCTCAAAACGCCTCAAAGAAATCCGTTTTTACGCATGTATTTTCATTTGCCCAACGGCTGGTTGTGTTTACATTGCCGTTTTAATCAAACGTAAATAGAATAAAGAATGAAAAATGGCTCTCGACAGATATAATTTGTGATAGAAAGGGACAGGTTTAAAGGGACAGTGTCATTCTGCTTCCTTCCTGGTTGTAGTAGAACATGCCCGCCACTTAAAACACACATTTTGGCCGCATTATGTGATGTTTTTCTACCAAATGTGCTCGTTTTGTGATAATGTATTTGCAACCGTGTGCGAACAATATTCGGTTATCCTAAATGGAAATCTTGCTTCATGGTGAAGCTTCGCGGTGCGTGCTTTTTACATATACGCCGTTTTCTGTTGTCACACGTATTTCAACGGATTCAACACAAATGTTGAATTACATGTAGGCCTAGATGCGAAATCATGTTTTTACTATTTGTCAAAGTAACGTTTTGTGTTACCATTTATGACCAGGGATACTGTAGCCTACTACTATAGCCTACTATACTACTGAATATACTGTAACGTGCTTGCATACATACTGTAGCTAATCTGCATTTATAGCGTTTTAATAGCACTGAATTATGCATGATAAAATAACAGCATACAGAGAACTGCTTTAGATTTGTTTACTATTTTAAAGACATCTAGTTTACACCAAAATCCTAATTTCTTTGAAGCATTTATTGCAATGGCTCAGGAAGCACTGTATAAAATATATTTATTACTCCTCCTGCAGAACTTCTCCATGCTGATGTGATGTCGGAGAGGTTTGGCTGCTGGCTAGGCAGAGCGAAAACATCTATTACAACATAATGTGTTAGCTCACAACATGTAAGTGGACTGCACTTTCCCCCTGGAGAATGCTGGACTGAGTAGCACTGAGGAGATGAACTGAGTTGAATGGACGAATGAAGAAATTCCTGGTATTTTAGGGTTTGAACTGGTGGGGCTGTACAAGCAACCAGGAGCATGCCACCCACAAAATGCAAAGGGGAGACTCGCAGTTTAACATCCCAGCGCTATAGACCCGCCTCAGAGTTTGATGATGCCACCCTCACCCAAAAGAGGGAATACTGGCGAACCAAGAAACGGGAGCAGCGGGCCCGGCTGTCAGGGAGTAGAAATGTCTCTTTGGTATCGTTGGTACCCAGTTTATCAAGTTCCATGACTGTCTCCTCTCCCCCACTGCAGAAAAATTATGGACCCCCAAAAGTTGTTAATATATCTCCAGTGTCTAGTAGAAATGGAGTGAGTAAGATCTCAGTGGAAACCAGTCTGAGCAAAAAGGTGAAAGCTGCTGTGGTGAGCAAAGACGCAGTGAAATGCCTATCAACAGGCAGTGCAGTGAGCAGATCCATTACCTCATCCAAACCCAGTCGAGCTCTGCTCAGCAGTCCCTCCCCAGTGCCTCCAGTCAGGGTGATGGTGCGACCCCCCAACTCTGCGCCATGCCAGCCACAGGGCAGAGTGACTATTATCAACGGCAGCTCCTCCAAAGTGACACCTCAACAAAGGCGCGTGGTTATGCAGGGCATGTCGATGCCCAAAGCACAGCCTAAGGCACAAGCCGCCATCTGCATTCAATCCAAACCTTTAACCACCAGTGTTGCCACAGGCGTGATGCTCGTGTCTTCTTTGTCCACCCCTGTTCCTCTCAAAGCAGAGGGAAAGCCGGCCAACTCAACACCTCAAGTAGGAAGAAAGAGTGCCTCAGTCACCACCACCAAGAAGCCCACTGGCATTGGCATCATGCAGGATGCCCCAGCATCTGAGGAGGAAAGAGCCGCCAAGCGTAGAGAGCTGTGGCGGGTCAAGAAGCGAGAGCAGAGAGCAAGGCACGCGGCTAGGCTAGCTAAGACTAGAGAGAGGACGCAGAGCGCAGATGTGGTGCCGCAGAAGCAGATGGTGCACAGAATGAGCCAGCCAGGCAGTGCAGTCCTGGAGCATCTTCCATGTCTATCATCTGGTAGAGGAGCAGGCCAGAGACACTATTTAACCAAGGTCAAAACACCATTTACAGATGCTGGACGCCTGCTTAAGAACGCCAGAGCATCAGCTTCCATGCCTAAACATGCTGGCTTAACTGTCATGAAGGAGAATGAGGGTTTACAACCACCTAAGCTAATGACGTTTAAACCTGAGCAGAACCAACAGGCTGTCCAGATTAAAGTAGAAAGCCCACATGTGGATGATATGACACAGACAGCTCTTGCATCTCGCCAACAAGCAGTCCAGATTAAAGTACAAAACCCAGACGTGGATAAGATGGTGCAGGCAGCTCTTACATCTCATCATGTTGTTCAGAAGCACCCAGCAGAGCCAAGCAGGAAGTTCCCCCTTCACATCCAGTTCTATAACACTAATCGAGGAATCGCACGATGTAGGATGACCAGACGGGGATTCATTGAAACTCAGAGGAGTTTCCTGGGTCACAGAAGCTTCAGGGGGCGGTCTCCATCCCACGCTGCAGTCTTCAGTGCTATGAGCCCTCCCAGAATCGACCCCAATGAGAGCCCCGAGCAGACAGCGGCCAGGAGGCGTGAATACTGGCGCGTCAAAAAGCGAGAGCAGCGAGCGAAGCAGTCTGCGGAGGTCAAGGCCACGTTGAAGGAGAAGGATTCGATGATGAGACGTGTGAAGCGGTACCAGAATATACTTGAGGAAATGAGGAGAGCCAGGGCAGGGGCCTGCAACGTGGTGACCCAGCCACCCGGATGCACCATCACCCACGCCTCTGAGACCATCGGAGGGTTCATCAAAGAGGATGGCACAGTGACCATTAATATTCCCCAAGTTCCGATAGATCCTATAGCAGCCATCAAAATTGAAAAAGTAGTACATCTGCCCAGTAATGATGTCACTGCACAGCCCCAGCTCCAACCTCATCATCAATCTAAGCCTGGAGGTAATGCTAGTTACAGTGTGATGTTATCGGACTCCATGAGACGAAACCCGCCTCCGCCGCCACCTCCACCTCCACTCCGGCCAGCTCAGGTGAAGGTCTCCTTTCCACTCGCAGGCCAGAGAGTAAACAAGCCCCCGAGGTTGCTGTTGAGCAGACAGAGGAGTCAGCTTGAAAGCACAAATAAAACCGCTGCTAGTTCGCCCCCCTTGATCATACAGCGTCCAGGTCAAATCAAGCTCACTCGCCCTCCGGCACCACGGGGTGCGTTCTCCTCTGCGGCAGGGCCGAGCCTGGGCGGCTGCGTCATGAAAATGTCTGTCTCAAGCGTCACTGGCCGCCTCGAGCCCTCTCGATCATTAGTGGCGATCTCTCTGGATCCGGAGCTGACAGAGGAAGAGAGGATGGCGAAAAAGAGGGAGTATTGGAGGTTGAAGAAACGAGAGCAGAGGGCAGCACGCACCACTAGGTTAAAGCAGGGTGTATTACAAGCCAGGGTCAGCGCAGCCTTACAGAGGAGGAGGATCCAGAAATTGACACAGGCTCAAAATGTAGGAGTGAGCAATATGACGCCAAGCAGAAATGTTCCTAACCATGCAGTGAATATCCAACCTCTTCCCCGCCGCGCGCCTACCACACCGCAGTCAGACGAGATAAAACAAGAGAGAGACTCGACACCAGCAGTTGACCTAAATTCTCAGCCAGAACAAGCCATCTGTCCAGATATCAAACCCCCATTGCCACCTTCCCTGGGACCCCAGTCAGAGCCCGACCCAGCCCAAAGTGCTGACAGCCAAGCCACCACTCTCCTCGCCGTGGCCTCCATGAAGAAACTCCTGGAAGAGACGCTCAGCACGGTCAGCGAGTGCAAAAGTGAGCCTGCTGATGTTGAAACGGAGGCCTGTGTGCTGGGGGAAGACTCAAAGGACGAGATTAAAGCATCTCTGCTCTCGCTTGGAGATGAAGAGAAGGTGGCTGCTGACCTCAGCTTTCAAAACAAGAATTGGCAGGAAAATGTTTGCCCAGCACCTGAGCTCTCATCAAGCCCACATCCCAAGGCCTCCCCCCAGATGAATGAAGTAATCTCTGCTCCGCTCTCGTCCACCGTGTCCCTCTCAGAATCGTCATCTCACACACCCTCAAGCCTGCGTACCGCCACGGTGGCCTTAAACGGCCCGCTCTTATCCTCGCCCCGGCGGGCACAGAGTCTGAGGGCCAAAAGAGTGGGCCATCAGCAATGCTGCTCCCCAGAGCCCCCAAAGCTTCACCACCTGCCCTCAGATCAACAGTGTGAACAACGGCGTCAACGGTACGAACAGAATCACTCTCAGCCAATGCACCACCAGCAACAACGACATCAGCAACCTCCTGGGGACGAAGAGGAGAGTGGCGTAAACTGTCTGCAGAAGAAGAGGGAATACTGGCGGCTGATGAAGAGACAGCAGAGAGCGAAGTCCAAGGCAAGGCAGGGAGACGGAGGGGGACAGCGGGTCAGTGACAGACGACTGTCTCCAAAAGCCACTCAGGTGAGTGAATGTAGGAAAATGCCTAAATGGCATCTCTATATGGACTTGGACTGGAAATGACGAGGTAGATGAGAGATAAAAGAAAAAAAGGTAACCATTGGTACCAATTTTGAGTTAAATACGGTTCTGTGTTACATTTGTGTTCTTTATGATGCTGTGTACATTATTTGTGATTTTCTGGATGTTAAAGTAAATACCTGCTATGTCAGAGTGCAGGTTTGTGTCTCAGTCAGTAGTTGACCTAGCAAAATTGTTGCCTCCAGGCTCATTGTTAGTTGGGCAAGGTTAATAAACAAAAGAAGTTTACTTATCATGTAGCCAGGGCCACTGTTGACTGTTGAGCCTGAAACCTGAATCATCACACCCCAAACCCCTCTGGCATTTGACGCTTAAGCAAGGGAGGGAGGGGGGGTGTTTCACTTAGAATTCTTTTTACACAAACATGACCTATTGCTCAGTTGTAAAATTTACATTGAAATTCATTAGATTGACTTGCTGAATGGTAACATAATGGCTAATTTATACCTTGTGACCATGTCAGTCACCATAAATTAAAAAAAACTTTATTATGTCACAAGTTTGGTTGTAAAACTCTTTGTCT
Source organism: Gymnoscopelus microlampas (assembly GCF_963454915.1). Classification (NCBI taxonomy): domain Eukaryota; kingdom Metazoa; phylum Chordata; class Actinopteri; order Myctophiformes; family Myctophidae; genus Gymnoscopelus; species Gymnoscopelus microlampas. Next base: position 15,004,722 of record NC_139956.1, on the reverse strand, counting down.
TTGTCTTTCAGACTCCAAATCTAGTCATCCTCAATAGTGCAAAGTCAGCTCAGGGCATCAGTCCATCATCCAAACCAGCCCTCCAAGTCAAGCCCAGCACTGCGACTCTTACTGCAGTGAATAGCATCCCCACTGTCCTGGTTGTCAGCCCCACTACCTCTAACACTGGCCAGCCTCCTGACACACTCCAGGTCAAGCCCCCCGTCAGCAGTGTGTCCATCTCTCCCATCAAGCAGCAGTCGTTCCAGACATCTCCCACCTTCAACACTACTTCCCTTCCTATACGAAGTATCGCTACTGTCCCCTCGCTCAGTAACCACATGGATGGCAGACTATTATTGGTTGAAAACCAACAGGAAACGGCATCTAATCCGCCCAAAGTCAGAAAGTGGACACTTCAGGTGCAAGAAAGGACAGATAGAGACACGGCTCCGACTCTCCCGATGCTCACCCCCCCAGACAACCCGCTGTCCAGCATGAACCTGCAACCCATCGAGCCCCTCGGACAAGCTTCCTTTTGCACATCCACTCCCTTAAAAATCCCCTGCCCTCGACCTCAGACTCCCCCGAGTTTTGGATCGTCTCCAAGTAAGCTGGTTCCCATCAGCACCATGGTTCCACCAAAGCCCATTCCAGGGGAGTCTGAGGAGGATTTCCTGAGGAGGAAACGCGAGTACTGGAGGGTGAAGAAGAAAGAGCAGAGAGCCAGGAAGGCCATTCGGGACAGAGAATTGTCCCATAAGAGAGCCCCCAACAACTGGAAGCCCATCCTGCCGGCCCAGGGCCAGCACCTGGCTATGGAGACTGAGGTAAGAATTTGAGAGGTCTAGGGTTGTAGTAATTGGATCATAGTCTCTATTGGCAGTTGCTCTACACGCAGTAAAATCTGGAGTGTGTGACTCATAAGGATCCATTTTCACACTATCAGAGTTCAATGTGTTACGTTTTTATTTTTAAATAAGTGTTGAATAGCTCCATTATTCCCATAGTAATCTTTACAATAGAGTGTTTGTACAGTAACAGGAGCCTCTCCAGCTCTTTAGTAAACAGAAAATCCATTTCAGGTCAGGATACCAATTGCATATAACCAGGAGAGAGATCTCATACATACAGCATACATGATAAACAAGGGAAATTGGAAGTAAGAAAATATATATATAAATTGGAACTGGAACACTATATCATTTAAGATGATAAATGGGTTGTCTCTCCTGATTATATTAACCCATTCAATCCAGGAACGCATCTGTGTCATTTTATATTTTAGCTAGAGCCATTATTTTATACTTTGGCTATTCAAAAATAGCAGATATACAAGATCATAGCACAGCACACAAGCTTGTAGTTCTGCTATTTTTGAAAAATCATGAACAGTTGTGCAAATCTTTGAATATATATCTTTGAAAGCGAACATTTATAACTCAAATCTTTGCTTCTGGGGGGTCCCTGAACAAAATATTTTGAGATGGGGGTCCACGACCAAATACATATATTTTGACAAGAAAACGTTTGAGAACCACTAATATTATAGCAACATACGGTTTTCAGAAAACTGTCAGCATTTAGAAGACATTTGTAGATGTGATTGAATGGGTTAAATTGGTGACCCACCTGAAAATGTATTTTGTGTTTACTAAAGAGCTGGGGAGATGGGGACACACCCCTGATACTGAACATACACTCTAAATAGCAATGACAACTATCAGAATATAGAGCTTTAACTGTTAAGCTTTAACTGTGGGGAGGGGTGAGTGCCAGCATGGGCATTGGAGGGTTCCCAGTTCAATCCCTGTCTCTCCCAGGGTTAGTGTTGAATTGTCCTTGAGCAAGACACTAAACCACTAACTGGAGCAGGTTGGTGGCTTGCACGGTTGCCTCCACTGTTGGTGTGTGAATGTGTGCGTGAGTGGGTGAGTGTAATGCACATTGTAAAGCGCTTTGGATAAAGGCACTATATAAATGCACCATTTAACAAAAACATTAGTAGTTTTAACCCAAAATATCACTTACAGCACCTTTTTAAATGAACACTCTGAATTTTACTGTGTATGTAAAGTTATTACTGTGCTTCAAACGTTTTCGTCAAACTCACATCCTCCTCTACTCTATCACCTCTGCAGGATTCGAGCCAGTGGGGACACTCCTATGGGGACTCTGAGCAGCAAATGAGGTGTGACTCGGTGACTCTTGCATTAGATTGTTGTCTTTGCAAGCTTAATATTATGATGAGCTTAAAGGGATAGTTCACCCAAAAAACGACTTATTTTCTATCAATTACACACCCCATGAAGCCTTGAATTCATGGAGATTTCTTTTGTTTTTGTCACATTCCTAAGCCAATAATTTGATGACCAGCAGAGTTTCCGGTAGGCGACTCAATGGAAACTCTTTGAGTCTCTTCTGGTCATCAAATGATTGGCTTAGGAATGCGACCAAAACTAAAAAAATCTCCATGAATTCAAGACTCCATGGGGTGAGTAATCGATAGAAAATAAGTCATTTTGGGGGTGAACTATCCCTTTTTAATACGTGATGATGAGTGAAAGTAACTTTACCCTGTCTTTCATAGCACTTCCTCGGAGGCTGAGCTAGGATACTACAGCTACGGGGCACCAGTGGAAGGTGCGCTATTAACTTTTATTTAAATGTTAGGTCACACTTTTAACCACTTATTCCCTGCATACTTCATTGACCGGGGTCCTCCCGGGGTCTATACTTGGTCCCCTCCTTTTGATTTTACTCTACAGTCTACACCAGTGGTTTTCAACATTTTTTTGCATCAAGGACCCCCAAATTGACACATATTAGCCCAGGGACCCCCGTTTGAAAAGATATGCCAGGGACTAAACCATTTTGATTTCTTGGGGGTCCCAATCTACACAGTAGTATCATCGTCAGTCTTCATTTAACTCTGAGAGTGTACAAAATGGAACCAAATCCATTTGGTTCCATTTGTACACTCTCAGAGTTACAGACACACAAGGTTCAATTTGGTTCCTAACTATTAATTTGTCTGGGGACCCCCTGGAACCCCCTCAAGGACCACTGGTGGTCCCCGGACCACTGGTTGAGAACCACTGGTCTACACCAAATCTCTTAAGAAACCCTTTCATTTTCATCACTGTGTAGATGATTTATTGATTGATTGAGGTGTTTATTAAAGAATAAGGGCATACAATGCATAGTAAAAGCTGTCATTGTCCTTTTGTCTGCATGTTTTTCCACCGCCCCTTCAGATGACTCCGACGCGATGTTCTCGGAGTACGACGACAACAACAACAACGAAGACGGCTCCGTCTCAGACTCCGTGTGGAGGAACCGCTACCTCATGGACCACGACCCTCTGAACCAGCTGCTGGTATGCATGGTGTGCGGGGACCTGCAGTACTCGCACAGCCCGACGGTGGTGAGGGCCCACATCGAGGAGGCCCACCCGGAAACCCTGAGCCTAGACGCCCCGGAGCGCAGGCGCATCCTGGAGGCCTTCGACGAGCAGGTCTCCCAGCGGGAGCGCTTCTTCACCAGCCAGCTGCGGCAGCACGGCGGGGCCCTGGCAGGTATGTGCTGGAGCTGGCGGGGGGGAAGGCAGCTATAGAGCGTTGATTCTCAACCTTCTTAATGTCAAGGACCCCCGGATTGAAATGCGTTAGGCCATGGAGTAGACCCCCATTTGATACAAAATGTTAAAGCATCGCTATGTAACTTTCCTCTTCTACCCCGGACTTGAACCCGGTTTCTGACATTTTTACCATTGAGCTAATAGAGCCGGCCTGCTTGCTTGAGGGATACATTGAATCTTGACCATCAGGTCAAAATGTGTGTCAGATCCTAAGTTATATTGTATTAACATACTCTACCTAGATTGGACAAAATAAAATTAAAATGATTAGACAAAAGTTACATAGTGAGGCTTTAATCACTGTGTTAATTTAACTCTGAAGGTCCTGATACCCCGGGAGCGTTTATTGTGAATAATTTGCATTAATTCAAACTGCTGTTTGTCTCGTGATTACATCCACACAGAATGCGAATATTGCGCGGGGATAAAACAACGGATAATAACTTTTCGAAACAAGGTCGATTTTTCAGTGCGAATGAAAGCATCAACCTGTATGAATCACCTACAAATTAATTGTTTGATGTGAAATATTCGTGACACATTTTCGGATTGTTTATTCGTCACCCTTGAGAGTGTACACATTTAACCAAATGCTCGGAGTTATAGGCCCATAAGGGTCCATTTGGACCCCTGGTGGTCCCTGGACACCATGTTGAGAACCAGTGAGCTAGAGTACTACTCTGGTATTTAATAGTTTTGTGTCATAAAATGACTACGTATGTGCGCCATGCAGTTCTTGTTATAGGCAAGATTAGTGTTCACGCTGTTCGCCTATTTGGCAGAGCATGATCAGCATTAGCTTTTGATGTTTAATTTTCCCACATGTGCATCTCCGTTACTTTTTGCTTGGTCATGTATTTCGTAAATACTAGAACAGTTCAACTTGATGTTAACTGCCAAACAATCTGATTTTCATTTTGACTTACTTGTTTCCCCTGCTGCCTGTTTTTCAGAAGCACAAAGGAACTAAATGTCAGACCTCCATAAGTGAATTCTGGATGGGAAGAGAGAAAAAAGACCGTCAGCTTGCCTTTTGTCTTATTTATTAAACACATTTTCAGTCAGTCTAGTCACCTTTTATAGAAGGTCAACTTGAAAGTGAATGCTGTATCAGGAACACACACCAACAAAAGAAGCTTTACCTCAATTACCACACACACACACACACACACACACACACACACACACACACACACACACAGTGTTGTGCCTGAACGCGTTCAATGAACAATCGATCATGAACTCGTTCATGTTTTTGGCGAACGTGAACTGAACATACTGTATTTCCGCTAGATGAACGTTATTGTGAACGCGTTCATTCTGGCGTTTGTGAACGGCACTCTCTCACAAATGCAAAATATAAGGTGCTTACCTGCTTGCCCCAAATGTTAACTAGGTGTCCGGAGCATTTGTGCAATGTATTAGTCCACGTTCTTAAATAAAGAAGTGTTTTAATCCTGTTTGTGGCCGAACGCCATTTCCCCCCCCTCGTTTACTTCCTGTTTACATTGAGTGTAATTCCGGCTTTCACCGGATGCTCCCCGTCACTACCACCCATTGGGAACTTCCGACAGAATCGGCCACAGACGGGATTAAAACACTTCTTAATTGAATATGGACTAATACAATACATTGCACAAATACTCCGGACACCTAGTCAACATTTGGGGCAAGCGGGTAAGCACCTTATATTTTGTACATGTTTGGAGAAATGGTGACATTTCAGGGCAAACTGGGGGGGATGGTCGCTAAGACTCACGTAGAGAAAATGTTAAAATCGATAAAATACATCTACGATAGTCTTGATTTCAGGCTAACGGCGAATATGAATCTGACATATAGTTTCAGTGTTAAAACGGATAAAATAATTGCTGTCTGTGGTTCAATATGGGCTGTGGCAATAATTTTGACAAATAATATATAGCTCGCAGCAACGTATTGAAAACAAAAATAACTGTAAACTTGTTCTTGTTTCAAAATTTTGAATTATGAACTGAACTAGTTCATTTTAAAATTTGTGAACTGAACTTTGAACTAGTTCATGTAGAAAGTGAACTTTCCCAACACTACACACACAGACACACATACACACCGCACAATACTTAAAACCTTTTATTATTTTTTAAAATGCTGACAATTCCTATAATTTTTTTTGTATAGAGTTTTTACTGCACAAATGATAATTAAAAAAAGCTGGTATTCAGGTCCAAGACCGTTCTATTCCCTTGCTAGGGGGGTCTTTGCATGGGGGTGTTGTGTATATGCCTGGGGGTTCTGATGCTAATGTTTTGCAGATGTTTTTTGTAGCCAGTAATGCACCATACTGTACTTCAAAACACTGAACTAGCTATTGTTCTTTGATGATATTTTGTATTCAGTTACCTTTTCACTGTAACTTTCTGAACTATTTAAAGAATGACAAATACTCCAGCTATTCATATCAGCTTTGCCATGTGATGTTGTTGACCCTTAAATAAACATTCTGCACTGTAAATATGACACAAAATGCTATTACTCATACTGTACGTGGTTGAGAAATGCCAAATCTTTTACTGTACGATTGGACTATTCTACCCTTTTTTCTTTTTTTTTGAACAATCAGCCAATGCAAATCTAACTTTATTTAATCCTTATTTATTGAATCCTTCAATTACAATCAATGACATTGTTGGTATATTTAGCTAGTTAATTCCATGTTAGAGATCTCATTAGTGAATATTTAAGATCCAAAGGCCTTCTTGCATGAGTAGTTAAATGGATGAACATTTGTATGTTACACATTATGTCAGGAATGCATTCCACTTTGTTTTTGTATCAAATCTTGATCTCCTGTATGCTGAAACAATGTCCTATTGAGCACAATGCTTTGAGAGTCAAAGCCAGAGATAGAAATGTTGCTAGAGAGAACATGCCTACACAAACATAACAAACTGTAAATATCCTAAACTGACCAAGCTATTTTAACTTACAACAAGAATGTAATTCTGACTTGATTACTTGTTTACCTGCTAAAAGGGAATGTTCAAATGCCTTTTCGGTACTAATAAACCTTTTGTACCTTTGCAGTGGTTCTGATTCAATGAGAAGGCCTCTTAAATGTGGAAGGCTTTGCAAAACAATCCCAAGAAAAAAGTAATCAGGTATTTATGAAACAGCAGCTCATCCGCCAAATAACGCAAATTTATCTACGCCACCCAGGATAAGTTTTGCCTCATTTATGACAAGTGCTACAAGTGCAAATAGCACTTATTTTTCCTATATTAGTTTGTCTAATTTATGTCTGAGACCATGCTTGTTTATCTGAAAGTGGCTGGAGATAATACGTAAATGTCTGCATTTGGAAGAGGTTGCCGAGGTGACCATATTGTTGGTGAGGTTCAAGGCAGCTAGAGGGATTAATCTGCTTTTGCAGATAACGTTGCAATTAACGTTGAGAAACAAAGAGACATCTTCATGTGAAGGTAAACAAAAGATTAGTCTAACTGAATGTATTATAACTTTACTGATAAAAGCAGTAGAGGTAAGAAATAAAATGCTGCACTGTTATTCAAATTTCTCAATATAATAGAATCATTAAAATACCAAAGTGAGAGGGTGGATAAGTGTTTGACAAACTGTACCAAACTGAAATGTTTGGTACACTGTACCAAACTGAAATGTTTGTCAAAGTGCCCTTAAGCAGGACTAAACAATAATGTTGCTTAAGGTCAGGGTAATGGTCAAATGGAGTATGATTCAGTGGGTGACAAACTGATGTGCATATGAATGATAGCAACCATTAACCACCATCATTTCAAAACAGCACTGTTCACGGCTGGCTTGAGCGAGGGTTTTGCTGCGACCAGCTGAGGTGGGGCTGAGGCTGAGCAAGGTGCTACAGTATGTGCATAAGATTGGCTGTGAATTGCTGGGTCTCTCACCATGTGCGGCATTATGGCCTTACTGTACCTCCTTTTCAGATAAGTTTCGTTTTGGAATAACAACCTTGGATTTCCAACCTACATACCAAATGTATCTACTGAGCAAACACAGCCCAGGGGTTATCCAGACTACGGGCCACACAACAAGACCCGACAGGTGAGCCCCCCCACACACACAAACATCTGTGTCCTTCCTTATCATGCACATTCACCGTTAAGTGGTAAACCAGTCTAAAAACAATATTTTAAAGGCATTTATGACCACAAAAGACAGCGAAAACAACAAAGTGATCATTTATTTTGGGGATGTAAATGAGACTTTGACAATTAATTCTCATAGACTTGTTGGAAACATTATCTTCATAAGTAATTATGGACAGTATTTATACTCACTACAGCTTACTCTCGTTGTTTGACATGAGTTGACTACAGCTATATGCGGTAGAGTACAATGACAATGGATTAAAGCCTCACTATTTCACTTTTTTTAAATGAATAAAATGCCATCTTGTACAATATAATAATACAATATAACTTATACAATCGGGGTGGTGGTATTTTGTCTCCCTGCTCTTCTATTGAGACATTGTGTCAAAGGTCATGTCTCACCTAGACACAGGACCTGACACGAATTTTGACCTGATGGTCAAGATTCAATTTATCTACTGAGCAAGCAGGCCAACTATTAGCTCAATGGTAAAAATGTCAGCACTTGCGCTGGAAACCGGGTTCAAATCCGGGGTAGAAGAGGAGGGTTACATAGTGCTGCTTTAATCTGATTGCTAGCAACACTGATTACAACTCAAGTCTAATTTATACGTCGTCGTATGACGGTGTTGCTTGACAGAAATAACAGATTTTCAAGAGAAAAACAGTTCAGCTTTATCGTCTGTGTAAACACATTTGTTTTCTCCATTATGTCCTCCAGGTGTCAACCATGACACCCGAGCCTGCTTGTTAACAGTCCTGGGAAGATTCACTGCTTAATCCCCTCGCTGCGTCGTGGCTCCTCTTCCACGGTGATGTCGAGCAATGCCTCGGGCTGCGTCCGCTCTTCCCCGCCCTGGGTGTCCGTCTCCGCCTCGGGCTGGTAGCCGTGACCTGCGTTAGGATCCCCCACTCCCTGGAGCTCCCGTGGTCCAGATTCAAGGCGGAAGAGGGTGGGCACACGGCCCAGGATGGGGTTGTTCTCCTGCAGGCCCGAGATCCACTGGTTAAGCGTGGCCTGGTCTCCCTGGTTCGTCATGCACATGGCAAACACGGCACCCTCGTCCACTGGAAAGAAAGAATAACACTGTAAATATGCTGTTTTGTTACATGATAGTACAGTGACGAACTACAGGAAGGAAAATGCAGAGAGAGGAGCATAACATGCTTCATGGGTCATGAGTCGGGTTTCAAAGCCATGATATCAATGGCGGCCATGGTGATTTCCCCATGAATTAAAATAACTAAATGGCCACTATGCGAGTATGGTCAATGCTGGGTAATCCGGTCACTAAATGCCTCAACCACCATCTCTGCAATTCTATTCAGAAGCGTGGTCCATATGGGTTTTTATTGACTCCAAGACCTTCATGTTGATGAGTAAATAATGTTTTATTATGCCAACATAGAAGTGAATTGTTTATGTATACAACTTACGATCCTCCACATCAAAGGTTTCTTCATCTCCCAAGTCGCGGTCTAAGTCCAGGTCAAGCTGAAGAGGATAGTCAAAGCACCTCTCTGGATCGTAGGGCTCCTCCACCTGACATATACACACACACACGATCAGGTAAGACAATTTCATAGTTTTGCATGAGATCTACACCGAAAGTCTACTGTATATCATTGATGTGCTGCGAGTTGACTTCCTCCCATGTACCTTTGTAGAGTTATTTTAGAAAAATGGGGAGTGAGTGATACAGCTCCTCAAATCACCCAATAATAATAATAATTATAAGCAAAAACACATGGGGTTAAGCAATAACACATTGGAAATGGAAAATTGGTCATACAATAAGAGCAAAACATCTCATCGATACTACACATCACATACTGTACTCTATCAAGCATTAGATCAAAAATGCATCACCACTCAGATGACAAGCTCAAAATAGAAGGGTATCCCCACCTTCTCCTCGAGTGGCAGAGGGTCTGCCCTGAGGATGTAATAGTACACACAGGTCTTCCTCAGCCACAGAGGGAAGGGGCCCTCCACAAACACTGGCCTGCTGGGGTTGTGTTTGGCTAGCAGCTCCATCTGGTCAGGACTTTGGGTACCTGTCATCAGGCAGAGAAGTAGAAGAGGAATCAATCTTTATTTTAAATGCAAGTCTAATGTCTCTTTTCGACTACGATGGGTAACCCAGAACTTTCCAGAACCCATGAAATTCTGCGATAGATTTTTTGTTTATGTTTCCATTACAACCAGAACGACCCCTGATGGATGAGTTACGTTGTTTAAAAACAGAGATAACTGATCTACAAACTCACAACGCGGCACGTAGTGACGTATCTGAAACCAAGCCTTAGCTTGTGGAAACAAATCCTGAACCCATGAAATATGTTCACTTAGTTCTTGAGGTGGAAAGAGACATAAGATTTGACTTAGCCGCCTTAAAAGAAACTTGAGAATGGACCTTTGTGTCTGCAAGTAAGCCTGGATATCAACAGCTAAACACGGCCACACGCCTGCCCAATATTACTCCAGAATCTTTTGTGTGTGTGTCTTTTCCAAGGAATATGATGAGGAGTCATATAGATTCATTGTGTATACTGTAACAAAGGCTGCGTGAATCAATATATATATAGAATATTATGAATGAGATATGAAAAGCTTCCATACCTACAATATGAGGAAGTGTGACTTCCTCTCCTGACTCAGTGATGTCTGTGCACGGCATCTACGAGAGAAGAGATGGAAACATGATTATCTCTTCCATCTGGCAACACATCTACATATTGTCTGCATAATAATACTGAACTAATACTGAAATAATATTATTATACAATTTGATCAATTATCATCATCAAACGTGGCTGTATATCAGATGATTATCATGCACAGGGAAAGCATCCAATAACTGCTGCAAGACAAATAAGCTTCAGAGACACAGCTTTTAAACAAATTAAGTCTGAAAAGGCACTTATAAACAACATCAAATTATGCATACTGGGTTCATTGTGTGTTAGCCCACTAGCCCTGGAAAAAATGGAACAGAGCTTGCAAATCTCTACAAACATGTTTGCAATGCACAACCCGGATGCCTGAGTACAGACTTCTCACTAACTCTCAGTTAGTGAGAAGTTAATGAAATTTTGTATAATTATGTTTTGGTGTCTTATAATCGCATTAGGGATGGGTCCTGAAGGATATAAAATGTCTTTCATTCATTCACTTTAGCGCGATGGCTTCTTAACAATGATATTGTTCTAATTGTACAGTGTGTCCTTGGCTTGAAAAGACATGTGGGGCTCAGTGATGCTGATCAACTTATTTACATCAGGCTCACAGTGTGGTTCTTCAAGGAAATGTCTAATACCGTTAACTCAGTGGTTCTCAACCTGTGGGTCGGGACCTCTGAGGGGGTCCCCACGTGATTTTGTGGGGGTCCCTAGATGACAGTGAAGTGACAATTGAAGGACTTTTTAATACCTAAAAAAAGATACCATGAATATACGGTGCTAAAGTGAAAAGTCATGTAATTTAGAGGTGCCATGGATGAGAAAATATATAATGTATTATAGAGTAGGTGCCCTACTGGACGGAGAAATTGCGTTATCCCAGTCAGTAATATTGAATACCGTTAATAGGCTTGTTCCACTCTATGAGAGATGAGATTTAGGCTACAACAACAACAACACACACCAGACTATCACCACTCAAGAGCCATGCTGTACCTGGTAAACGATGACCTTGGAGTCAAGATCGTTAGCGATGCGTGTGAGGCTGAAGCGGGCCAGGTCCACGGGGTCTTCATGCAGCTGATGGGGCACAGGGTAGGGGTTCATGTGCTTGAACTTGGGGAACCAGTACATGATGCGCTGGTACTTCCTGTAGGGGTGGCCCTTCACTCCAAAGATCTGAGCCAGCAGCACTTTGGTTTCCACGTTGGGCATGATACCTGCCCATTCATATACGCACGCGCGCGCGCACACACACACACACACACACACACACACACACACACACACACACACACACACACACACACACACACACACACACACACACACACACACACACACACACACACACACACACACACACACACACACACACACACACACGTGAGTAAGGGGGAAAGATGTGTGAGTGATACATTTCAATGGTTCAGGTTTTAGAATTGATTTAAAGATTATATTGATTCCTTTCAAAGGTCTGCTCTGTCTGGATAATAGTTAAACTACTTCTCTGACACTGGAGTGAAACCTAAAATCCTTCTGATCAATCTAGACTGAAGGCTAGGGGCAGTGATAAGGTCTCCACTTTTGTGATAAGCTTTTGTCAACTTTGGAATGAACATGTGAGACCTGCTTTAAAATCACATAATCTAAAACTGCCTGTGGAAACACACTTTTACAGGCTCTTATGTTATTGGTCTTATATATGCTCATTCTTATGTCTTTATTGTGTTTCACTTTATTTGTAAATAAAGTATTTTGTAAACATTTTTCTAATAATACATAATAACGTGCTACTGTATACAGCTAAAGATGTGTGGCAAATATCACTACTACAACTACCCATTAATATTGTTCATGACTTGGAGGTCCATACTCAATGCAAACTAGGGCTGCTATTGATTATTTTCTTAGCAATTATTCTTATCAATACCTTGTTTGAATAATGGAGAAGGCCATTATTATTATTTTTCATGTCAATATTGAATTGCCGCAAATAATCATATTTGTTTTATAATTGACTAAATCTAGAAGTCTGATTAACCAAGTAAACCTTGTTTTATACTTCGCCTTGTTTTTAACGATGTTGTGCTAAAATAATATTTATTATTGATTATGTTATTTAAATGTATTATTTTGTATAATCGATTAAATGGATTAGTTTGACACAAACACATAAAGACAAACAGATATTAGGAACACGTCACACACACCATAATTCTCCATCTGCTCCAGTAGCTGCACAGCACACTCCTGCTGCCGGGGGTAGTGGTTGAACATGCGCTGGATGAAGTTCCTGGGCACAAACACCTCCTTGGGGAAAACATCCAGCAGCCTATTGTAGACGGCCAGGTCTCGCTCCACGCCAAAGTCCACCATCTTGCTCAGGGCGGCGTAGATGAACTCCACATGACCCCGGCGTCGAATGTCCTTCTTGATGAAGACGTCCACCACCTTGTTGAAGGTGGCCTTGGTCTTCACCTCCTTGTCAACGCGCTCAAAGATGTCGTCATGCTTGACCAGCGACTTGTCCTTCTTTTTCCCACCATCACCCTCCTCCTCCTCTCCTCCAAAGTGTGCGGGCACTGTCTGGCACGCTGGGCTGCCATGGAAACGCCTCAGCAGCTATGGGTGAGATTTCAGTGTAATGCAGATTGTAAAATGCTTTGGAGAGAGGTGCTACGTACTGTATTACTTACATTATTGTATTATATTTATCAGTACTTTTAACAGATTGAAAACAAAAGAATGTATGTTGCAGCTACGGTATATATACACAGTCTGTGCTCATAATATTCTGATGATCCTCCTGGCTGCATCCACTGACATGTGTTAGTTTGTAGACTTTGTACAAAGGTTATCCTTCCACAATTAATTTTTCATATCAAAGAATTGATTAACCACTTAAACATAATTTTATACTTCATCGCACAATGGTGTCGTACAAAAATTGTTAAAATAGCAGATCTACAGGCTCACGTGTTGTGAGCTTGCCTTCCAGATCTGCTATTTTCACTATTTTTTAAATTATTTGAATCTGTTGGCCTATAGAGCGTGCCAACGCGTCGTCACCACGGGGGGCGTTGGCATTGGGCGTGGCATTGGGCAATGTTAAGTCAACCTGGTTTTTACCCCTCAAAGATGTCCGCCGCTACCAAAAGACACTTGTTGACGCCCCTTTCAGGGATTTTGGCACGCTCTATAGAGGGATTGATACCCAAAATAGTGGCTGAGGAAGGATTCCCAGCTTGCCTCGGGCTGCGTTGAGTATTTTTTACATGAGTACGTTGTTGTTCACTATGTGAATGTGTTGGGGGAGAAACGTGTGTCATTACCATTTACTAAACACTGCATGTGATGGAAGTAGCCGTTATAGCTACAGTATTTGGTTGTTTGCCTGTCAATTTGGCAAATAAAAGAGTTGTTATGTATCGAAAGCCATTGTCATGGCTCTTCCTTCAGAGCAGAAATACACCCGCCATTACTTTATGTTTACCTGTCCATCGTGTCCATCTTTGCGGTGCAGCTGTAGGGCCTTTGTGAGGGCTGATGCAGAGGCTTGGTTTGACTTGATCAGGCTGGCATGATGCAGGGACACAATCCCCACCCTCTGAAGCCGCAAGAGGCAGCGAGTACAATTCATGCTGGTTCAATCTTATGGACCTTGAGAGGCAGAACATGGACCAGAACATTGCAGTGTAGTAAGTGGATACAAAGATGTAATTTCTTGGCAACTCATGCATAATGATCCATTGTCAGGCATCAATATGAGAAAAGGTGAAAAGACCATAACATAAACCATTATCATAAAATACTATTCAAAGGGAACTGGTTGTCCGAGTCTAGGACCCTTCGCAGTGGTGTCCGGTAAGAACTTAACCGAGATGTCACCCCTGATGACTGGGTTGCAGGGTCGAATGCGAATATACCATAGCCTTGAGAAGTTGAGTCTTAGTTGGAGATGAGCGAGGAGTGGAATAAATACTGCTTGCACCTAACCCTTAACTCAGGGTGTGATGATGACCACCCCTTTATAGTGCTTGGCTGGATGCTCGTGACCTCTCACTGATGTAACAATGAGTCAGCTATATGCATACATGGAGTTTGTGATCATGTCAGACTTAGATAGGTTAGTTAGATACGTAGCTCCATATATGGAGTACCAATATTCAGTGGGTAACTATGGCAACCTATCAAATACCCATATGACGTGGAAGTGAGTGAAAGCCAATTCGTTACAGCCATAACATAAACCATTATAGTCCATGAGCTTCCAGCAGGTATTAGAGCACTAACAGCAATAACAGTTATGTACCACACAGGCAGTGTAAAAAACATAGCCAAGCTTAACGAGATTGAAACCAAACACAATGCAAATATGCATATATATATACAATGTGTGTTTATGGTGTATAACTGTTCCCAGCCAATACTCACCATGATCGTACAGAATGTTTGTTTATGTTATTGCATGGTTAGTCTCCTTCACACAGTCTTTCCAGGGGCACCTCCATGTTGACACACCGGCCGTGGTCCAGCAGCTTTCAGCTTCCCCCTAAGAAGCAGAAACATGTGCACGAACATTTGTTCCGCCGTCCTTTTCAGAAGGTAGAGTCCCATAGCCCGGAGAGACCATCGAGCGCAGTTCTGATTGGATATTAGTTAGTATGACGTCAGGGCGTCATACATACGGTTGCCAGGACAACCATCTGGCTAATCCATGGTCCCACCCAAGGAAGTTTATTTAAGGAAAGGTCGTCGTCGTCATTTTCTAGCTTCTCTATCCAGCAGCTTATGAACAAACACTATTTCTGAACAAAATGCTCGGCTCAGGAAAATAAAAGAAGACATATCACACATTGTTTTCTGCTGTGTTGCTTTTCAATGTGTACACAGTACACTGTATAATTTACACATATTTAAGAGGTTCAGGAATATAAAAGAAGACATATCACAGTCACAGGTTGTTTTCTATTTCGACCTTTGTCATATAATATATATAATATATGACAAAGGTCGTTCAGAAATGGTGTTTGCTCTAAAGAGGTGGCTCTAAGCACAGCAGCCATATTGGAAAGAAATTGCGCCTCTTCTTACTTCCTTCACAGGTGTTACCAATGATACTAATGAAGGCTCTGTTCTGGTCACTAGGAACACTCCATTTTGTTTCCCAAATGGCCCCTTATGGTGGGTGTGTAACTCTGAGAGTGTACAAATGGAACCAAATGGACCCTTAAGGGTCCATTTGGTTCCATTTGTACACTCTCAGAGTTTGATTGATTGATTGATGTACTTTATTTAGTAAGACATGAGAACAACAGTACATGGAAGTACAAATTCACAATACAAGGTCTACTAAACTGGAAGACTCATAAAAGCACAGAGCTTGTTTCAAATGAGTTCCCCATGCACACAAATCATGATGACATATAAGAGACAGACAGATATACACAACTACTATAGAATGTCATACAATCAGTTTACAGGTTACTGGTATGAAGAGTGAGAAATATGTACAAAAGGAGAAGGAGAGAGGGGGGGGGGGGGGGGGTAGGGGGGTAGGTTAGGTTAGGACTTAGACAGGGGCCATTTTCCAATTGCAGCCTCCTGAAGGTGTATCTTTAGGGCTGTTTTGAAAGAGAGTAGGGTTTTACACTCCTTTACTCCTTTTGGTAGGGCGTTCCACATTTTTGATGAATAGCATGAGAACGAGTTACTTCCCTTTGTTGAGCCAAAAAAGGGTTGGACAAGGTTTGTGGAGCTGCCTCTGGTATTGTGATCGTGGACATCATTAACATTTTGGAAGTATTTTGACAAATACAGGGGGATCCCAATGTTGTGATATATCTTGAAGACCAGGCCCATAGCAAGTTGCTGTACTCTGTCCGCAACCCTAAGCCATCCAATCCTATCAAAATGATCAGGGGTTAGATGGATTTTGTAGTTGAGGCCAAGAAGTAGCCTTACA
This sequence comes from Gymnoscopelus microlampas, assembly GCF_963454915.1. NCBI lineage: Eukaryota > Metazoa > Chordata > Actinopteri > Myctophiformes > Myctophidae > Gymnoscopelus > Gymnoscopelus microlampas. The sequence continues at coordinate 14,988,326 of NC_139956.1, read as the reverse complement.
AGTTTGTTTTGGGATGTTTTGGAGCCTTGTTTTTAAGGCCTTGGTGGTGTTGTGATACCATGAAGTACATGCATAATCGTAATGACCTTGTATGAGGGCCACTGCAAGAGTCTTCAGAGTCTTCTTACTGACTTTACGATCAATACTCCGCAAATAGCGTGTTTTTTTGTGGACCGTTTTGATCGTTTTTTCAGCATTTTTGTCACCAGAGAGGTCAGCCTCCAAGATAGAGCCCAGGTAGGTAATTTCGTTTTTTCTTTTGATGATATCATCACCCGCTTTGATCGTGAAGCTCTCTGCCTTTCTGAGGTTAGGAGTGGACCCAAAGAGGATGCATTCCGTTTTGCCCAGGTGTAATGAGAGCTTGTTGTCGGAGAGCCAGATGCAGATCTTGTTGAGTTCAGAGCTGAGAGTTTTCTCAACCTGCAGCCTGTCCCTGTCCGAGACTAGCAGGGCCGAGTCATCTGCGAACAGGAACAGGTTGCAGTCGCAGGCTGACGACATGTCATTCACATATATCAGGAACAGTAAGGGTCCTAGTATACTTCCTTGGGGAACACCACAAGTCACTGGGAGGGGGGGGGACTGGGTGCCGTTTACTTCCACCACTTGCTCCCTCCCTTCCAGGTAGGATCTCATCCAGTTCACTGACGTGTCATCAAAACCTATTGCTCTGAGCTTATTGATCATAATCGGGTGATTAACGGTGTCAAAAGCCTTCTGGAGGTCCAGCATGACCATGCCGCAATATTTGCCCTTTTCAATCTCTTGTTTGATAGAGTCGTTCAAATAGAGAAGGCATGTGTCAGTGGAGTGGTTTGTTCTGAAGCCAGATTGGAATTTGTAGATTAGATTTTTCTCGGCAAGATACTTGTCGACCTGTTCATAGACTATTTTTTCCATGACTTTCGAGATGGAGCTTAGAATAGAAATAGGGCGGTAGTTGCCAGGGTCTAATTGGTTTCCTTTCCAGTTATGGGGGTCCTTGAAAATCAGACGACCACTATGCCACACCAAATGGAACAGAGCCTTAATTAGTGTCATTGGTAACACACCTGTGAAGGAAGTAAGGAAGGGGCCCAATTCATTCCCAATATGGCTGCTGTGCATAGAGCCTAACGGTGGGAGCCGGAGGTGTGGGACATTGGCCATTCCCATCCAGGGAAGTGCACAACGCCACGCTGCCACACGGTGGCGGCAAAGGCTTGGCAAAGCGACCCAGAACGTCAGCGTAGAAGACGCTTCTATTGACAGGAGGGGGGTGTAACCACTTTCTGACTAAAAGTTGTGCTACAAGTTTCAGTTTGCAGCTCCCAACATCTGTCGAAGCAGAATTGTCCACAACGCCCCCATATTATCACACACTAAAGACGTGAACGGTCTACGGATATTCCAAAACGACTTTATTTTATTTTTTTCATGCCAAACTAATCTACTGGATTTGGTGTTTTCGCTGCAATTTTTGATTTTCTTTTTCCTCCCTCTCTCTCTCTCTTTATTTCAGTGTATTTTTTGTGTGTTTCTCCTGGCATCACTGGACGGTTCCACAGCCTCAGCACGAGCTCGGGAGCGTGACCCTTCTCCTCAGCATGGAAAACACCTGAAAACAAACTCGACCACCAGAGAAAAATAACACTTTTCGTCAAAGTGCTCCACGCAGGACCATGATGGACGGCTCTATGAATAGTTTAGGTAAGAGAAACACAATTAACACACATGTAGATATCCCCCCCCCCTCCCCTCCCCTCCCTCGTCCAGTGGTGGAAGAAGTACTCAGATATTTTATTTGAGTAAAAGTAGCAATATCACAATATAAAAATACTCTGTTACAAGTACATGTTGTTACTCTAGTAAAAGTGCAAAAGTATTGGCATCAAAATATACTTAAAGTACCGAAAGTAAAAGTACTAAAAATGTTTGAAAATAGCAGATCTACAATCTCATCGCAAGTTGTGAGCTTGACTCTACAAGCTTTTACTCCACAACAATTATTTGACAACTTTAGTTACTAGTGACTTTGCAGATATAAATGATTATATCTGCAAAGTCACTAGTAACTAAAGTTGGCAAATAATTGTAGTGGCGTAAAAGTACAATATTTGCCTCTGAGATGTAGTGGAGTAGAAGTAAAAGTATTGCAAATTGAAAATACACCAGTAAAGTAAAAGTACCTGAGTAAATGTACTTAGTTGCTTTACACCACTGCAATCAACCATGTAGTGAGAATCCCCCCCCCCCCCCCCTTCCCAGATTTCATCAATAGAAAACAGTTGCTTTGCGTGAGGGTCTGGAAAGTGTGGAAATTATAGTGTAGTTGTCATTTACGGAACATGCAATCATCCAAGCTGCTGGGGTGTCATTAATTATAGTTACTGAAGTGTCATTACAGTATAGTTATGGTGGTTTAAGTGACAACTTTATATAATGAACCTATCTATTTATCTTGGCCCTATTTGCCCTGGCATGATATATATTTGTTATCATAGGAGTATTCCCAGGTCACTGTGGTTCTGCACTCTTTATATTGTTGGCACGTTTAGGGTCTGAGGAATTGAAGCGTATTCTTAAGTTACACTTGCCACCAAATACCTGAAATAGCCTCTGATGTGTTTCTGCTAATTATGTTCATGTGCCAGTTCAGCACTGTTCATATGGGGTCAGGTGAAATGTGACTCTTGGGTGTGACAAACAGGCAGCCTGCTGTAATGTTTCTCACATATCAGTGTGTGTGTGTGTGTGTGTGTGTGTGTGTGTGTGTGTGTGTGTGTGTGTGTGTGTGTGTGTGTGTGTGTGTGTGTGTGCGTGCGTGCGTGCGTGCGTGCGTGCGTGCGTGCGTGTGTGTGTGTGTGTGTGTGTGTGTGTGTGTGTGTGTGTGTGTGTGTGTGTGTGTGTGTGTGTGTGTGTGAGAGTGTGAGTGTGAGTGTGTGTGTGTGAGAGAGAGAGAGAGAGAGAGAGAGAGAGAGAGAGAGAGAGAGAGAGAGAGAGAGAGAGAGAGAGAGAGAGAGAGACAGACACTGTCTGTCTGTCTGTCTGTCTGTCTGTCTGTTCTGTCTGTCTGTCTGTCTGTCTGTCTGTCTGTCTGTCTGTGTGTCTGTGTGTGTGTGTGTGTGTGTGTGTGTGTGTGTGTGTGTGTGTGTGTGTGTGTGTGTGTGTGTGTGTGTGTGTGTGTGTGTGTGTGTGCGTGAGTCAATCTCTCATGAGTGAGAACAGATACAGCAGATAGACACTCTGGTGTCCAGCCATCAGCAATGTTGTATTTGTACACAGTTTGAGCGTTTGGCAATGTCTCTAAGAAACAACACACACTGACACTAAAGAGAGAAAACAAAAATCATCCTCTGTGGAAATGAATGTTATGTTATTCATGAGCATGACCGTGAGGTGGAGGCTGTCTTTAGAATGTGTGGTCTTCTTCAGTGCTCTGTCAGAGGTCCGCTCACTGCAGCCATACTGCCAGACCACCGGCGGTGTTGTGAGCACTTCAAAGGTGTGAGGAGAGCATCAAGCAAAGCCTGGAAAGATTTAAAAAAAAAGGAAAGAAAGTATGGGCTGCTGGAATCATATTATATTATCATAGAGCCTTGTTGAATTCTCCTTATGATCCAATGTCTTTTCCTAAAGCGCCATTTCACTTTAAAACACTTCTGGGGTCAACTGAGCATGCATGCGTACGTACTCTGGCTTTTGTGTGCAGTTTTTAAGTTGCTTGATTCAATATTTAGATATTTGATATTCATTAGATTAGGCACACCCCCCTCCTACAGTGTATAAGCCCTTTCAACTTCAATCTCCATTTTAACCATGTTACTCCCATATCCCTTGGTCAGGGGACTGATATTGTACTTCTAATGTATGAGGAGGCTGTGTTTATTACTTTTTTCATTTAAATGATTATCATTATCATTATTTTGTATTTAATTTATTATTTTAAATAAAAACAATAAAAAACATCCCTCTCACACATTAGAAGAACAATATCAGTCTCCAGAACCAGGGATGTGTGTTTTAATTGAGTCTAACATGGTTAAAATGGAGATTGAAGTTGAATGTGGGGGGGGCATATCTGATTGAATGAATATCAAATATCTAAATATTGAATCAAGCAACTTAAAAACTGTCTGGGGTAAAGTGAAATACCCCTTTAATGTATGCACGCAGCAAGTCATTACTTTATTTCTGTCCAGTTACTCAAGCATTTGGAAGCAAGTCACACACACTAATTACATTACAATGTTAATAAACTCGCTTTTATAGAACGTTTCATACACAGAATGTAATGTATGTGTAAGAACATTCTGTACAAGATTGAGAATATGTACAGTGTCAAACAATCAGACAATTGACACAAAACTGACAAATAAATAACCAGGAACAGCTTACATGCTGGAATATTATGGCAACCCTACTGTATTTGAACTAATTGACCCCCCCCCCCCCCACCTGGAATTACATAAGATCCAGTTGCTCCACCCTTCCAATGAAAAATGTTAATGTGAGCTATATTGCGGCTGTACAATGGTGCTATTGTTGCACATCTGTAGACCTTGCTGGTCCCACCTTATGTGCTGCTGATGTTGTGTTTACTTGTCTTGTAAAACGTCGGGGTGGCGAGGCACACGGGGGAACAGTAAATATCACACAGAGACATCCGCCAGCAGCTGTCGGACATGGGCCCCGAGCCTCTGGGCTGGGAGGAAATTGGGCTTGCGAGAGCCTGGAGCAGAATGCAGTAAACAGTACAGTTGTAGAGGACATAGATAAAAAAGTTGCTAGGTTTGATGTTTAACTGGTATCATACTGTACTTACTTTGTAGCACCAAATGTTTTTTTCTTGGCACTCTAATTACATGACCATTTACCCTGTCGTTTATTGAGTAGGGTTCATGCATGCTATTTACTCTGATCTTGCACAGTCGCTCTGGACGAGAATCCCACCCACCACAACTCGTCTCTAACTATAGTTTTTGTTGCCTCTATCTCTCTCTCTCTCTCTCTCTCTCTCTCTCTCTCTCTCTCTCTCTCTCTCTCTCGCTCCCACACATTTACCGGTTGCAGCAATTATGCATGACGCAAAAACTGAAGTTGAACCTTGGCCTAATGCCTTCATATAAAGTGCCACCCGTCAATCACCTGGCTAATTCAGTAACTACGGTACGGCGGGGTTTGAATTGTGTGATTTAAGCTTTGAGTTGGAGTTATAATGAGCCAGCTTTGTCGTCTGTCTATTCCTTGCTCCTCTGTCACACTCACGAGCCTAATTGTCGTACGACAATGTTGCTTGCTGAAAATCAGTCATTTGAACTCATTATAATGCTGTTCTCAGCTGACTGTGTGTGCAGCCAGCGCAGCCACCACTCTTCTGCTGTGTCCAATCTGTTCTGTGTTCATTGCTTTGCACAAAAGCATGAGAACAATGTCAGCCCAATGTTTTTTCAGCACTAAACTGTCATTATAGGGGAGTGTCTGCAGATCAGCTGTCACATAGCTACATCTGCGGTATAGCTAGCCTAGTAGCTACTTCTGTGTATTTCCTAATATTGGTGCAATTTTAGATCTTTTCAGCAGAATAGGGTAGTTATTTTTTGCTTGTGTCAGGAATATTCCCTATTCCCTCAACCTCTGTCATGCTCTGTCAAACACTCTCTACCACTGCTACTGTATCCTGTCAGCAGTGATGGAAGAAGTACTCATATGTTTTACTAAAGTAAAAGTATCAATACTGCAATATAGGTTATAGAAGTCCCGTATTCAAAATGTACTTGAGTAAAAAGCACAAAAGTATCGGTTTCAAAGTACCAAAAGTAAAAGTACTCATTGAGGAGAATGTCCCATTTCACAAGTTCAAAATGTATAAAAAATCTTTTGAAAATAATTGTAGATCGGCTTCTCAAATGGCCGAAATATATATAGGGCTGAAGTGGTTAGTGTGTTTTGTAATAGTAATCAAAATCTACAAAGTAACTAGTAACTAAAGCTTTCATATTATTGTAGTGGAGTAAAAGTACAATATTTTCCTCTGAGATGTAGTGGAGTACTGTAGAAGTAAAAGTACTGAAAACTGAAAATACTCCAGTAAAGTGAAGATTCCTCAAATGTGTACTTAAGTACAGTACTTGAGGACATGTTACTTTACACCACTGCCTGTCAGTGAAATCATGTTATTGTACGGCCTCTGGCTCTGACATGCTTGTCTCTTAACACCAAAGTGTGCTTATTAGTTGTCGCCCACCCAAAGCAGATTTACAAGCTCACATCACTCTGCAACCGTGTAGATCGGCTATTTATAAATCAGGCATAATCAGCCTGGTTGATGAGGGTCTGACAGTTTGTTTCTCGTCACATGACATGATTTCAGGAGATTTACTGACAAGCCCTGAGGTGGCACGCAACTGTAGCTATTTGTCACTCCTGATTCATAAGTTAAAGCAACAATCCGGAGCTTAATTTAAATAATAGAACCATTCTGTTTGGAGTGTGTTAATGCAGTATAACTAGTACATTTGCAGTGGTTGGTGGTGGCCTCCCTACTCTTGAGAAATGTAGACCCTGGTGTGTTGGGTAGTATAGCTACTGTTTGACAAGTAGATCTACCAGAAGCTCATAAGCAGAGCAGAGCGGTAGATGTTTGGTCTCCCACGAAGGAGACCCAAGTACGAACCCTGGGTAAGAAATTAAACTCATTTTAATTATTTCACGTTGTGTAAAGATCGATTTCATGTCTCGTAAACATTCAATTCAGTTCATTTCCATTCACTTGTGTTGTAATGTATACCACCATTCAGAATCGTAAGCTAAACTAAAAAAGCATGTTGGGTTGTGTGGACAATATACAGCACAACAGGACCAAGTGTTAACCACATGAGTCCTGGCATCCCTATTCTGCGAAATTAGGCGAACATTTTGCAGAAAATAGCAGGCTGCAAGCTCACAGCATGTCACAACCGACCAATGCGTTGATGCTTGAAGAGATTTGGTGTAGAGGGAAAAAGGAGTGGGCGTACAGTATATACCGATTAAACCCCTAGGGTACCCCAGTCTATGAAGTACTGCACTACTGTATATAGGCGTTAAGTGACTGAGAGCTGAGAACGGTATTCAAGTGAAGTCACACTAATGTGTAAATTGACAAAAACAAGCAATTAACAGGAATGAGATCAGGTGCAAAAAGATTAATGATAGCCTGTGGTGATTAAATGAGAGGCTATAAACTTCAGTTGCTCCTCCCTTACATTCACACTCCTCTATGAGCTCAACGTATTGCAGAGATTTATGAGTGCACGAGTAGTCAACAGAGTACCTCATGCTCTTGTTATCTGTAAGCAATGGCAAGCTGTGTCTTGCATAATATTCCTTCCTTTCTAGTTGATCCAGATGTGACAATCAGATCCGTGGCACAGTGTTGACCCAGTGCGCTGAGTGCAGTGCTTCGGGAGTGGATTGAGATTGAGAATATCCCCAGGCTTTTGGACGGGGTATTTTTAGATGTGTTTATCCTCCAGAAGTCGTGTGTTTTTAGCCTACATACTGTACTGCCTGGGCTGACTTTTCACCTGCATCTACTGCGGGATCAGGAGCTCTTTATTACCATTAGAGCCCGGCCAATGCCAGGTTTTTGGGTCTGATGCCAAGCCAGATTTTTGGGGTCCTATAGTCCTAGACCTAGACTGCCGATTTGCGAGATTTTAGCTGATATTTTGTCCAAACGTGGAAGATTTTCTAATCAATTTGAAAAATAAATATTTGATTTAAAGTTTCTATTTGAGAACATTTAACTTATAAGCAAACAAATAAATACAAATAAACACAAATAACTAATTTGATATGATTGTTGCATTAAGAAAGAAAACTTTAAGCCCATTATAGAGCCCCGTATTTAGCCTAGTTTCAACACAAAAGTCAAATAATATAATAACCTCTATTTCTATTTCTATTTCTATGTAAATTCTATTTACAGCTGTCTCCCTAGTCCATGGCTGTTTTTCAGTTTACGCTGTTCCCGGGTGCACTGAGTGAAATGTTTGTGGCGTCACACAAGTCAGCCCCGCAGGCTGCCACATTCGCTTGCAACCGTGGGGTGTGTTGAGAAAGTGATTTCTCGGTATTGCCTCTCAACCCGTTTCAGTTCAGCCTTACAATGCCAACTATGACAGGGCTCAGTCACCCGTGCATGGGTGTACAGTACGCCAACCACAGGATGCACGGTGTTGTGTGGCAAGGGTGTCTGTGTGTGATGTCACAAAGGCATGGGGGGGTTAGTTAAGCAACCCAGTAGTGCGTCTTATGTTTGGGTACAAAGTACAAACGCAAGTCTGTAGGTGGCTGTGTGTGCGCACGCACTGTGCAGCAGCAGAAAGAACACTCCGGCAGGCAGACAGCTGAGGTGAGCGAGGCAGCAGAAGAAAAGAGAGAGCGACGATGGAGTGGGTGGACTCCGTGTGCATTTGTCAACCATCCGCCGCTGCAGGCTGCTGCTGATGTGCGAGAGGTGCCTTATGCCTACGCTGGAAATAAAACACTTCTCCCGTTCAAATAATGTCATTAACCAGCCTGATAGACATCTGTGAGAAAAAAATGACTTTTTAATTAACAAGAACAGTCTTTTGACCTTCTATGACAAAATCATTTCCGTTTAGCCGTAAGGGGAAATGTTCTAATGCTTCATTTATGCTCTGCCTTACGATGGTGAAAAGGGTAGATCTACAAGCTCATAACGCATCGAATCTGCGACGCGTTGTGAGCTTGTAGAGCTGCTGTTTTAGATGTGGGCCTTTTTAAAACTGTTTTGTCTTGTTGTAAATCTTTGGTCTGAACTGGGCTTAAAAGGATGATAAAAGTTAGCTTAGTTCTTTAGTAAATTGAGCCAGCCTTGGCATATGGCTGCATCTGCAACAAACTGATTTAGCTCTGCTTCTTCCAGTTGGACAAGAAAGAAAGTCCTCTGCAAAGCACACACACAGCTATAACAAAAGAGCCAGTTTGTTCTATTCCAAGACTCTTTGGCTATGTGTAGCCATCAGGCAGCCACCCACTAGACCTGAAATGACCCTCTGTGTCTTTCGTCGAAGCAAATTTCAAATCGAGGGAATGTTTACCGCACGCCCGGATCAATTTCTATGGCTTCATTCGTCACAGTCTGCATATTTATGGTTTCTCCGTTTTCAATAGCAGTAAGTATGCTCCTGGTCCGGGTCGTTTGCTACAATCTGTGAATCACCGGAGAATCATGGCCTGATTCCTGCAAAAGCAATTTATCATGGAGGTGTGTTTGAGCGTGAATAAGTCAGTCATTCATCCTCTCCTAAGTCCTCGGCTTAACTTGGTTTCCACTCACCATGTCTACTATCAACGTGCCAGTTTTCAACTCAGCTTGATCAAAGTTTTACCGAGTTTAACCACTTGAACCCTATATACTTCATTGACTGTGGACCCCCGAGGGTCTGTACTTGGTCCTCTCCTTTTTTCCAGTATACACCAAATCTCTTCACCGATCAATTGGCTATTTTCACAGAATGTTTTGCCTATTACGAGGAATGCTAGGGTTCGTGTGGTTTATCGCTTACTGTACAGGTGGAGAGAGAGAGGGAGATAGAGAGAGATGTGGCGATGGTCCACTGCAGACCAGCAAATGCAGCAATGCTTTCAGTCCAGTCTTCCAGTCCACGTGTTGTGAATCTGCCTCACACACACACACACACACACTCACACACACACACACACACACACACACACACACACACACACACACACACACACACACACACACACACACACACACACACACACACACACACACACCCTCCCCACTTCCCCTGACCTGTTGCCAAATGGCAGTGAGTCACCCGCAGGCCTTGGCTTGTTACTGAAAAATTAAACAAGAAAATCAAAGAAGACAGAGAATGCCGTTGTGTGTGTGTGTGTGTGTGTGTGTGTGTGTGTGTGTGGGTGGGTGGGTGGGTGGGTGCGTGCGTGCGTGCGTGCGTGCGTGCGTGCGTGCGTGCGTGCGTGCGTGCGTGCGTGCGTGCGTGCGTGCGTGCGTGCAAATTGACATGTACTGTATGTATGTTTGTGTTCATATACTGTAGGTGTATACTGTATACTCATAACCTTTTTCTGCTTCGATCATGTGTGCATGCAATACCATCGGCCTCGATTATACAGTATCAGTCTGTGCATACGCATTGGTGTGTGCATATTTAAGTACAGTACAACTGTTTGTGTGTGCGTGCATCAAACAAACATGTGTACATGCATGTACACATGTATGCATGTGTGTGTGTGTGTGTGTGTGTGTGTGTGTGTGTGTGTGTGTGTGTGTGTGTGTGTGTGTGTGTGTGTGTGTGTGTGTGTGCGTGCGTGCGTGCGTGCGTGCGTGCGTGCGTGCGTGCGTGCGTGTGTGTGTGCCGTGCGTGCACGCCGGCATGTGCGTTTAGCTGCTGGATGTGTGTCCTGTTTCCCTCTGCACAGACTCAAAGAGACTCAAGTGGTGCACAGAATCTGCTCAGCCCCGGAGGGAAAGAACATATTAACCGTTGTTGTTTCCTTCCAGGCTGAGACGGCCTTCCTCCATCTGCGCCTCCTAGTGTGTGCGCTGCACGTCCATAAATACCAAACTTCCACTAAAAGCAGAACTCCAAAGAGGACTGTCCTCTGGCTCTTAATTGGTTCCTCATGAGGACACGACTGCAGTGTTCAGTCCAAAGCACCTTGATACTTGTATTCCAACGCGTGTCCTTCACAACGATGCCGACCTGCCCTTTAAGACCTGAGGCCGATTCTACAAATGCCTTCTAAATCAATAGTTCTCAAACTTTTTCGTAATTCAAAATTATTCGGCATTTTTTAAAAGCTTTTTCCAAAAGTTTAAAAAAATAGCAGATGTACAAGCTCGCAGCGCAGCACGAAGTGACACGCTGTGAGCTTGTATATCTGCTATTTTTGAATAGCCAAAGCTAAAAAACTAAAATGACGCAGATGCTTTCCCGGTTTTAATGGAATAGATTAGAGAAGTTATAGGAACATTCTATGGTCCCTCTCGGCTGACAGTAGCCCTCAAAGATGAATAGATTTGTATTGTTGCTAAATCTGTTATTTTGATCAAATAATTCAAGAGTTGAAAGAATTTGTGGAGACTGTGAGTTTGTCTGGGATGTAGCTACTCGTCCCGTCCAGTCGATTCAAAGCTGATGTGAGGCCTCCGAGATGATTATGGACTTTATTTAAAAACACAAGGGGTTTTGTGTCATATGTTGTTACACTGCTCCTCTTGTCCTGAAGAATAATACAGACCCTAATTATGTCGTCGGTCAAGTCAGCTTTGTACAGGGCTAACCTGTCGCCTATCTTTATGGCGAGGTCTGGTCACGATTTCCAATTTGGTGACACCACACCCAGCACTGCTTCGAAAGATGCAGATCTGTACTGTTAGATCCCTGTACTTAGTAGACTGGTTTTAGTCTCGATGAATGGAGTGTTTTATTGAAGGTTTTGCTGCGAGTGGCAGTTGGAGTGCTAAGGTTAGCCACAGAATCTGTAGGGCCAATGGGGATAGGCTAACGTCTCATGATCGCTAACGCTTCTGGCATAGGGCGTAGTATCGGATGGATGAGCTCCATGTGATCTGATTCCTGGTACCCAGGCTATATGGCCGATGACTGCTACAGTCTTTTTTTAACCAAGTTTTTCTATTGGCCACAGATGATTTAGTGCTTTAGCAGCTGAAAAGTTACGGAGAGATATCGTTTGTCATTTTACCCCGCGCGCATATATTTCACCACTCAGGTGACATCACTTGTCTGTCTGCAAGTTGAACCGGGTTCCTCTGAAAGACGGGGATTATGCATTAGAGCCGGTTGTTTATTTATGTGTTAAGTTCACGATGCAGGCCTCGCTGACAGCTAGGAAGTTATTATCGTTCTCAATGGACCACGTCTCCTGCAGTCGTTGTGTGTAAGCGTGTGCGGCGTTCCCCCATTTGTATGCAGTTCACTCAGCTGTCCAGTCCGATCTACAAGCTTATTAACACGTAGCGACGCTACACGTTGAGAGCTTGTAGATCGGCTGTTGTCACCGCTCGACACGTCATACGACAAAAGTATAAATGGGGCTTAAGTAGTTAAAATGTCATGAAGGCACTGTACGTTTGAATATTACATATCATATTGTAACTAATATTACATAGGTTACACATAACAATTGTACACTTTCTATTGTATTTATATACTGTAGTGTGCTACGGTGCCGGCTTGTGATGTGTATATGATTACTGAAAACATAGCCGTAAATCTTCGTACAAAACCATGGGATCCGTGCGTGCTTTTGTGGTAGTGCAGAGAGATTCTATCTACAGTGGCACAGAAACTTAGAAGCCGCTTCTTGTCTAGAAGGGAGTCATGGAGGTAGTGTTACGTTGCTCCTGTATGGCCTTTTGTCTCTCTAAACCCTCTCACTTGCTTTTCATTTTCACCTGGCTCGTTTTGTGGTCACACGCCTTTAACTTCATTCCTTTGAGTCTTCCATCACCGGAGATCAAGTGACTGCTGAAAGCTGAAATACATGAACACACATGTGTACACACACACACACACACACACACACACACACACACACACACACACACACACACACACACACACACACACACACACACACACACACACACACACACACACACACACACACACACACACACACACACACACACACACGTCTGTATTACTTAATTTGTGAGGACCATAAGTTAACTGCTGCCACTGTCACTACCTTTGTTTGCCAACCCCTAATCCTAAACCTGAGCTCTATTCCTAATAGCGTTAGTAGCCTCTTAAGGAGTGAGCAAAAATCGAGTGTGTAGGATTTGGAGGAGGACATTTGGTTCTCACTAGAGTTTTAGGTACACAGAACACACATGTGCCACTGGATCTCTCCTCAATCAGAAAAGCCACTTTGATGGAACACAGCCCAGAACCAGTGATGGAAGAAGTACTCACATTTTTTACTTAAAGTAAAAGTAGCAATACCCTTTTGTAGAAATAGTCTGTTAAGTACAAGTTCTGTATTCAAAATGTACTTGAGTAAAAGTACAAAAGTATTGGCATCAAAATGTACTCAAAGTACCAAAAGTAAAAAAGTCAAAGTGTATATATATACATATACACATATATATATATACATATATATATATGTATATATATATGTGTATATGTGATCAATAGACCCGTCCATGAGACCCGTCCACGCCATGTTGATTTGTAGATACTGACAGTTCTCCACCATCATCCTGGCTTTGATCACCAAACAGTGAACCTCAGACTGCTGTTAATGTTTGCTAGCTTTTATTAGGATAAGATAAAATAACATTCTACAAGATACAATAAAAGCGAACTTTATTGATCCCCGAGGGGGGAGTTGAGTTGTTAGAGCAGCCAGTAACAGGGTAATAGATAGAGCTACGATACAAAGACAGGATATAGCGGACGGTCACATCTGCTATACGCACGCACACCCATCTCATTAAAAAACACAACATCTACAGATACAGAAGACAGAATCTCAGGAAACAAATGTCCGAACTTGGCAAACTGCAACGTGTGCAGAATGTGTTCTTCAGTGGAGATTGAACCAAAATAAATAAACACATCTGGTGTATGTAAAGGATTGGAATCTGCAATCCTTTACAGTATTAATTAAATAATTTCCTTATTTATTATTCTGCACCGTGTAGTGAGCCTTTATTTGATACAGTGTACATGGGATTACATACGCTTGATACATGGGAAACACTGGGAGAAAGTAGGGGAGTGACAAGCAGCGGACTTGCTGTCAGGCATTAGAGCCCATGTGGTATGCTCACTAAACAACTCGGCTATCCTCTGCCCAGAGATCTTTTACAGAATCTGTGTCCAGAATGTTTCAGCCCACACAGTGTGTGTGACCCAAGGGAGTCTCCAGTAAGCCAACGGCACAGTGAAGCCGCTGCCCCTTGGTGCTCCCCTGATACCAGAGTTGAGAGGCCAGTGAGCGAGGCCATACGCGAGTGCACGTGCTGCTGTAGTCTGAGGGGCCAATGCACTTCCTCACTGTGATGCCATGTAATTTATCTTATCTTATCCCAGTGAGCGATGGCTAATCATTTAACTGGAACTAATCATGTAGCATAAAGCCATAAAACCTTGGTTCCGGTCCAAAATACAGCTCATGTAGTGCTATTCACAATTCAGTACATGAGAACCACCTCGGAGCAGCCGAGACCTCCCCGCCCCCAAAACTAGTCTTCTACAGTAAATACCCGACAGCTGGAGCCACGCAAAAAAACCCAAATCAAAGAACAAGAGGCTTTGCCTCCGGAGGGAGAATGGGCCTCTCACGAACTGAGCATTGATGTGTTCATCCATCACAGCCTGACATCGAGACTCAAATGAGCTTCGAAGGGTTTCTGAAGGGATCTTGTTTATTTGCAAGAGAGCCTTGGGTCTTTGATGAAGCTCATTGATGGATGAACACTCTTTTCTTTTTCTCCCCCGTCACAGAAATTAGCGCAGAGGGCCTATAGCAGCCATCACTGCGAAAAGAGCTATTATAGCATGTTACTGCTTTTCTAAGACCCGCGTTCAACCCACATTGTTTCCCAGAAGCAGCCCTCACTCACACAAGAAGGACTGGATTATATGTAATTGTTTATTATCAAGTTTTGCAGACAGCCATTAGGCCTAGATAGAGACTCGACCTTTTCTTTAGCCTGAAGCCTGACTTATGCTTTGTTGCGCATGCATGGGGAAGACAGCAATTCAGCCATCTACGGTGAGCGAAACCAAGTATAAATCGGTCATGAGTGTGCACTGGAGAGACTTCTGTGTGTGTGTGAGTGCGTGCGTGCATGCGCATGTAGGTGGATGTGTGTGCACTGTGCATGAATGTATTGTGTACACATGCTTTTCTACATCTGTGTGTGTGTGTGTGTGTGTGTGTGTGTGTGTGTGTGTGTGTGTGTGTGTGTGTGTGTGTGTGTGTGTGTGTGTGTGTGTGTGTGTGTGTGTGTGTGTGTGTGTGTGTGTGTGTGTGTGTGTGTTGTTTTATACATGGGCGCATGTATGTATTGTACACATGCATGTGTGCGTACTTTCTGCATAGAAAGAGTGCCTGTAACTGTATGTGGGTGTGTAACATGTGTGATTGTGTGTATGTGCAGGTTTGCCTGTGCGTCTGTGTATTGGTGGTCTTTTCAATCCGCAGACAGTGGAATGGAGTTCTTCTTTTCACTTTTCATTTCCTGCACCTCTTGACCGCAGTTGTGCACAGAGACAAAGCATATTAACAGTGGGAAATTCCATTGAATATAACTCTACGGGAAATTCCCATTGAGACGCCTCTATCGCTTCACCAAGCACTTCCCTTTTTTTTCAGCGGTTGCTACGGCAACCATGGAATGACCATGTCAGAGTGCTACGCAAAATGTCAGAGTGATAGAGATAGATTAGGTGTGAAATGACACCAGTGATGATGGACTTATGTTACTTTAAAAGTAACTCTCTCACAGAGGAAAAGGGGACCCAATGGGTCCATTTGAGTAAATGTTTACACTCTCAGTTCAATCAATCAATAAAATGAGGATTTTACTTTGTGTAGGTGTGATTACGCACGGCCAGGTGATTCCGAATTTTAAAGCAATATACTGCTTAAAGTAAAACAAAACAAGAGTCGTTCTTTATCAGAAACACAGATTCAACCTGTAAACTTACGGGTCCAATTGCAGTTCCATCTGTACACTCTCAGAGTTACAGGGGTCCTTGGAATTAAAACGTTTGAGGACCACTGAACCAAAGGATATAGGCACTGATGTCAGAGTGGCGCTATCAGGGCTCTGTCATGCAGGCCAGAATCACTTAGTTAGTTGCACCATCTCCGTTCACTCCATCAGGCCAATTATTTAACGGATCATATAAATAAAGAAGATTATTATCATATTTAATATTCAATCATTTATTCCCCAAACCAAGGTACAGAGAATTGCAATTTGTTTAGGTGTTCTCCGAGATAACAACAACAAAAAGTAACGCTTGCCATCGGGCAACCATCAGTTACAAACACACTACTGTATAGTTCCAACTTCCAAACACTGAATCCCCTCAATGGGTGTTGTAGGATGCCCGATATACAGTACATGAACCAAACAACCACATGACCTGTAGTGTCTCTGACCCCTCAATGGCCTCATTGACGCAACTCTTTCTATCTGTATGGCTCTGCTGCCTGCAGGCAAGAAAGCAGTTTGCGTCCAGCTGTAGTAATGATGACAGTCCCATTACAGTGCAACGGTTGCACCTAATTAAAACACTGTGAGGAAAATAAAGAAAGACGTCAGCGATGTTCCAAACATGCCGTGACACCGGCCTGGTCCGGAGGCCTCCAGGAGCTTTAACATCACACAGCTGGCAGCGGCCACACTTTCTCTGCTGACGTTGACGCGGTGCCAGCTAGCTAGCAGCTTCCAGGTAAATTTGGCTTCCAGAGAGAAAGTGGGCATGGACTTCCTGATAATAACTGCACTGTTTTGCCAAGAGCGGAAAGGTCATGCGGCATGCTGTGTCTTTCTTTCTCCTTCTCCTTAATCTCCTCCTCTGCTATGTCCTCCTACAAGCCTCTTTCGCTGGGTATTTACCGCAGTGTGTGAGATAAGATCAAATAAGATAGGACATGACAAAACTTGGATTTTCAATAGGAAATTGTGTCTTTCCGGTAGCCTGTATAGACAGGAACGAGTGAACAGGATAGGCTATTGATCGTGTTACAATAGTAGGAAAGTGGATTTAGCGACATGCTATCAGTGCACGAGTCTCAAATTAACACGTTCTGTAATAGATGAATGGGCATAGATGTAACAGGTGTGTGATATTTACTACATTCATTCGTTGAAATGAATCCATCCTCAAAGCAGTTTACTCCTGCTAAGTGCAGTAAATAACCAAAGAAAATGTACTGTGTCACAATGTTACATGGTAGGCATGTACTGTCATAACTACTTACAGTGCAATGAGCAATGCACAAGTCCTGTATACACGCTACTGCCCCCATTCTGCAGTTTTTCTCAGGCCTTGTAGGCTGGCATCCAATCTGCTCAGTCGTATTGTTTCCTGCATGGTCCAAAGAACATGACTCACGGCTGAAAACTTTATTTCCCTTAACCCTTTACTAGCCATCAAACACACAAAGGCCTCATATACTCTTGGGAGACATAATCCCTGTCTTAAAACCCGTACTTCAGTGGTTGGAGTCCAATCTTGAGTGCCAGTGACATTCTTTTTGGAGGAGAAGGTTACAATAACACTTGCTCCGTGCGATTCCCGCTCGTGGGTTTAGGCCGGCTATGCTCCCATAAATTGAGTTGATGAGAGTTTGAGGGTTTTTATGCAGTTAAGGAGTGGTGGCAGAGCACCTCTCACCCACTCATTACAGCCTGGGCAAAGCATTTCCCCACAACTTCTCAAGCACTTAACTGTTGCACTTTGTTGGACCAGGATGCAGAAATAACTCCGTAAACGGTTGAGCAAGAATCCAGTGTGCATAACGATCGTGCAAATAAGTGGAGAACCAACCAGTCGAGCTAAATGACTTGACGGTCTGAAAATATCCCCTCTCTCTCTATGTGCGAGGCGTTGACAGCTTTGTTCCATACAGACACACAGGAAAGAAAGAAAGTCATTCCATTGACACAAACATGAGAATTCATCCAGTACCCCGCCAGCCAACTCCTGTGACAGGAGCATGCACGTGTGAGCCAAGAGTTTGCACACGCACGCACGCACGCACGCACGCACGCACACACACACACACACACACACACACACACACACACACACACACACACACACACACACACACACACACACACACACACACACACACACACACACACACGCATTGATTACACATGCATTGATTAACCACTTTAAACCTGTCATCCCTATTTTGGGCATGTCATGTCATAGGAGAAAACGTTTCAAAAATTAGCAAAAATAGCCGATCTGCAAGCTCACAACGCATCACGACGCATTGTGAGCATGTAGAACGGCTATTTTCTGCTATTTTACTATGTGGTTAACCTCTAACCTTAACCCTCACCATTTATTGGTGAGAGCTACCTAAAATTAACCTAACCCTGATTCTTATTTTACATCTAAAATAAACACTTGAAAAGTTGTGGAGCAGCTAAATTGTCTTTGCAGATTTACAAGAACCGACACACACACACACACACACACACACACACACACACACACACACACACACACACACACACACACACACACACACACACACACACACACACACACACACACGCACACAAACGTGCACGCACACAACTTCAGTGCACTGGATCTATGGCTCCAGTCCACTCACAATGAGGTCTTTGAGGACTTGGAGACTATTTCTGAGTAACTCTCAGTCATCTGTCCCTGAAAAATTGGACGGTACGTATATGTAAACACGCTCTCACAAACCCCTGGAATGGAAGAATACTGACTTGAGGGAATGCCAAAACAAGGTTGTTTGTCGAGTTTATTGCCGTGATCACCCACCACCACCCTCACGTAATGCAGGGCCTTAAGTTCGGTATTTATGCCTAGAATGTGTGTCATTGCTCTTGCCAACAACAGCATACCAAAGCAGCTGCATTCCCCAGTCTGTCGTCCAATGAGCTTAGAGCGGTGGTTCTCAAAGTGAGGTCTGGGGACCCTAAGGGGTCCTTGAGGGGGTTCAAAGGGGTCCCCAACAAAATTAGTTGATATAGCATCAAAATCACTTTTTTTTGTACATTGGCTATTCGGAAATAGCAGATCTACATGCTCACAACGCATTGCGATGCGACGTGTTGTGAGCTTGTAGATCTGATATTTCCCCAAAAATCTTGAACAAATTTGGAACTGTTCTGAAAAACTGTAACACCACAATTTTTTCATGGAGGGTCCCTGGCCTTAACATGTTTTCAAATGATGGGGGGGGGATCTGCGGCTAAATTACAAAAACGCTTGAGAACCGCTAGCTTAGAGCTCATTTAATGTCATTGCGTCTCCTCATTGGCTGTCTTGGTGTGTGTGGCCCTCCAGACGACGTGTCGGCAGACAGCAGCGCGGACTTCCCTGACCGCACGTCCATGATGGAGGTGAGGCTGCAGGCGCAGGAGGATGAGATCACCCTGCTGAAGTCATCACTGGCCGACGCCCTGCGGAGGCTCCGCCTCCACGATCAGCTCCTCCCCTTGCTCAAGCAGCAGCTCATCACAGGTGGGTGGCGACCTTTGACCTTCTCTCCTCCTCTTAACCCTATCCAGTATCCACAAGTTTCCTATAGGGCGTTGTGGGCATCACATCCTGTCGATTTGATCAGGTATCAGGAATCAAATCGACAGGAAGTGATGCCCTAGGAAACTTGTGGATACAGTCCCCTATTCTGGGCATGTCATCGTACTAGGTGAACATTCGGCGGAAAAAAGGCGAACATTCTGTGAAAATAGTTGAACGTTCAGAGAAAATTGCAAATCTAGAGGCTCATAGTGCATCACATTGTGCGCTTGTAGACCTGCTGTTTTTACTATTCGACATATGACGAAGTATATAGGGTTTAAGTGGTTAAACCCTATATACACTCTGACCAGCTTGAACCACTTCATTGTAAAATGGTAAACGGTGCGTTTCTAACCAACACGCTTCACAGTGTGCATTACCACACCGATGGTTGAGGAAACCACGAAAGGCACCAACCTGCTCATCGGGAGCAGATAGGGGTTCAGTGTCTTGCTCAAGGACACTTTGACACTAACCAGAGGGAGTCTTCCCATTCCCAAGCGGCTGCTCTATACTCCTGAGCCAAGCTCTTGTTAATACTTATCATTGATTCAATATGTATAAAAATGACACTGAACCACTTTCACTTTCACTTTTAAAATGTTTCTAAACTAGCAAAAATAGCAGTCAAATCTACAAGATCCGTATAGATAGTCAAAACATTTACAGCACTCAAGTAAATGTACTTCGTTACTGTTGTGTCCACCACTGCTAACCAGCAACCAAACCAAACCAAACTGTCTCATCCAGTGAACCCAGCCGCAGCACGGGTGCTGAACCAGGTGTGCTGCCCAGAGGGCTGTACCAACAGTCGCAAACTGTCGTCCAGCTCTGCCCACCCTGCCTCTAGGTACTGGACACACGCACACGCACGCACACACGCACACACACACACACACACACACACACACACACACACACACACACACACACACACACACACACACACACACACACACACACACACACACACACACACACGCACACACGCACGCACGCACGCACGCACACACAGAGCATTAGAGATGGATGATTATATGATCATGACTGATAAATGTTGCATATTATTCATGTACAAATGTTTCCTCAAAAGTTGCAATGTAGCTTAATGCTTACAGTATTTTGGAATAACAACTTTAAGGAAAAAAACGTGTTTTTTTTAATAGGATGTAATGAATCAAGAATATTATGATATTTAATTTTTCATTAAATATATCTTTACTATAATACCATAATATAATATATTGACAACTTTTTCACTTTTTGTAGTTTACCAACCAATAAACAATGCATTAAGGTGTCAGTGCATTGGGTAATGATGACATGTTTGCCTGTAGTTTCCTTTCCACCTGTTAACGTCAACCATGTCACAATCTCTAGCCAAGTCTCAAACAGCACGGTGACCAATGAGAATGGCCACATAGGAAACTCAGTGTCCCCGGAGCTCGGGCCCAGACCCCTCACACTGGACAGGTCTACCCAGACCGAGCCCACTGCGCAGGGGCAGGACAGGGTCCCCGTCCTGGGTCTCACCAGAGCCGTCCAGAGTCTGCAGCTGGAGGACGCGCTTCCCGAAGGCGTGCCTCTGGCGGACGGGGTCCGGGCCAAACTCCTCCGCGTCCAGGGCCTGGAGGAAGACGAGGAGGAGGCAGAGGAGGAGGCGGGAGGCGAGCAGGAAAAGGAGATGAGCTGGACGTCGTCCGTGGAGGAGCCCATCCAGCCCACCACTATCAGAAGCCTCCAGAGGGAGGAGGACTTCCAGAACGCCAACAGCAGCCAGGAGGAACAGGGCGGCTCCGCCTCGCAGACTCCTGCCTCGGGCTCCCCGGCCCCCGCTAAAGACCAGAGCTCCGGTCAGCGCGCCGGGGGGCCCCTGTCCCCTATCCAGGAGGGAGAGAAGAAGCTGTTGTGCGTGATCTCAACCGCCTTCCCCCTTTTTTTAAATACTCATATCTTCATCTAGATCACCCTCATCTTCTCTCTTATGCATGATTGCATGGCTTTTAAAGGACAAAAATCACCTCTGTCTCAACCCTGGCTTGTTTTCATACTGTACCACTTCTCTTGTGCAAGTACGACTGCTGCAAACCCCAGTGTTTTTGGAGCCTTTGATTGAGCAACTTTGATTCAAGGTTGCCAGGTTGTGGTTACACCGTGTTTACAGCAACAAACAGCATAACAGCATTTCTCAACCAGCGGGTCGGGACCCAAAAGAGAGTCACAGAGGTGCTCTTACACGGTCCCAGACAAACATATCTTTAACAGAGGGATAATGATTTTTTTCTGGGGTTCTTTTAACACCTTTTACCCTATATTGACTGTGGTCCCCCAGGAGTCTATACTTGGTCCCCTTCTTTTTTCCCTCTACACCAAATCACTTGCCGAAAATAGCAGATCTGCAAGCTCTGCACAACGCACTGCAATGCGATGCGTTGTGAGCTTGTAGATCTGCAATTTTTGTAGAACGTTTGACTAATTTCCCTGAATGCTTGTCTATTATGACATGCCCAGAACAGAAACGCTA
The DNA here is from genome assembly GCF_963454915.1 of Gymnoscopelus microlampas. Classification (NCBI taxonomy): domain Eukaryota; kingdom Metazoa; phylum Chordata; class Actinopteri; order Myctophiformes; family Myctophidae; genus Gymnoscopelus; species Gymnoscopelus microlampas. The sequence continues at coordinate 14,966,465 of NC_139956.1, read as the reverse complement.
CTGTAGGTTTCCTGTGGTTAAAGAAATTGGTTCCCAATATAGAATTGCCATTCAAAACCAGTTTAGGGATCCAGAGGGTGACAACAAGTTCTGCCGTCACAGTTTGTCCAGTCCCCTCGTGGCCCCCACGTTGTTCCTACCGTTCTTCCTGTCCCGTGTGTTTGAACAAGAGACAGCATGTGCGGGACGGGGAAACATAAGGCCTTAATGACACATAGGGGCAGCAACGCTCGCTCGTACGTGCTGACGGATGTGTCGCACACATACAGTACGCACACACACACACTTTATAGTTACACAGAATTGGCTCCAGTGGAAAATATGATGCGAGGGCAGCTAAGCACAGCTCCCTGTATGTACCGTATAGCACAGTGCCGAACTCTGATCGGCTGCAGGGAGACTCTGCACACAAAGGGCGCCGTTGACATGTCAACGCCTCTTTAATGCGGCGTTCCAGAAAAACAAAATGGCCAAAATGGCGGCTCAGGTCCAAGCGGCTCATGTCAGGGACGGACGCTATCCGTCAAAAATGAACTCTGCAGACATGCACCCTCTATGTCAAGGGCTTTGATTGTTGCCATGAATGCAACATTGATAGTTGCGTAACAGTGTGATGATGAACAGTGCATGCAGTGTGTGTGTGTGCTGACGCAGGGCCTGTCTGGAGGGCGTGCTGTTGTTGTTCAGATGGGTTTTTGCAGAGAGACAAGCCAGAATCTTTCATTGAATCTTCCATGTTCTTCAACCTGATTGTACTCTCTAACCTGATCATCAGTTCTCTAACATTTTCCCTGTTCAATAATGAATGGGCTGACATCCTAACCTCCAATTGAAAAGTTTGAAAACTACTGGGTTCTCAAGCTTTTTAATTCCAAGGACCACCCAGTTTGGTATGCATTATTAGGGCACGGGCTTTGCAAATGGAACCAAATGGACCTGTAAGTGTCCATTTGGTTCCTACTGTAACTATCAATCATTTTGCTGGGGACCCCCTTCAAGGACCCCTGGCGGTCCCCAGACGGCACTTTGGGAAGCACTGCTCTAACTTGATCATCAGTTTTCTAACATTTTCTCCATTAAATAATACATGGGCCTACATTCTATCCTGCATACGGTGTGTTTGCGCGGCTCTAATCTTGAGCATGTGCGTCCTCAAACGGTATCATCTGTTCTGCACTTAGCAATTAGGAAATAATTGCTACAACTCTGCAGTTTTGCTGCTTTTGTTTACTTGTGGCGTGCGCGAGTCCGTGGGTGTTTCTCTGTTCTGCTTCCTCGTCGTGGAATTTGGGAGGGCTGCCGTCGATTGGTGGAAAGTAACCAAGTTCATTTACTCAAGTACTCTACACTGTACACTCAGTGTTTAGGTACTTTTACTTAAATGGAGTATTTCCATTTTTCAATACTTTATACTTCTACTCCACTACATCTCAGAGGCAAATATTGTACATCTACAATTATTTGACAGCTTTAGTTACTAGGTACTTTGCAGATTTAGATTAATATAACAAAACACACATTAACCACTTAAGCCCTCTGTTAAACTTTGGCTATTCGAAAATAGCATTGCAGCTTGTAGATCTGCTGTTTTCGAAAAAGTTTGACAAATTTAGAAGAAAGAAATTTGAAAACATTTGTGAAATGGGCCATTCATATTACTTACTATAATTTGATGCCAATACTATTGTACTTTTATGAGAGTACATTTATGAATACTGGACATTGAGTATATTTATACATTTTGGTATTGCTACTTTTATTTAAGAAAAGTACTTCTTCTTCCACTAATCGATAACATGTGTTCTCCATGATCATGCTCAGCTCTTTCATGCCCCTCTATGGCAACCAGAGGTACTGGGAACAGTTACAGTAAATGTCCTGTCTTCCCCAGACACCATTTATCACTACCCCTGTTTACATGAACATGAACTACACTACATTACAACCACACAAACCACTTTACTTTATCCCTATATATACTGTAATTAGTCCCCTAGGCTATGGGTCTATACTAGGTTGGTCCCCTAATTTCTTTCCCGCTACACCAAATCTCAAGCTCATAACATGTTGCGTTGTGACTCGTTGTGTGCTTGTAGATTTGCTATGTTTGCTAAATGTTCGGCCCAGAATAGGGATGCTAGGTTTCAAGTGGTAAGCCTTGCAGTATATTATACGAGATATATTATACCTCGCTGTGCGACGAATAGTGGAAAATCTGCCATCTATAAGCTCACAACGTGTCATGTCACGATACGTTACTTATACTTTTACATAACAGTTTTCAAAAATCCTGAGAACATTTTTAATGACTAGGAATGCCACGTTGAAAGTGTTTAACATTAAGTATTGAATTAATTTCAGTCTTGACTATACTCATACTCAAGTAAAGAGTATTCTCATACTGTACATACTCTGACTATGCTAGCTATCGATAGCTACATGGTACACATTTTGCATTTCCAGTAGATGTTTAGTGAGGGGGCTCAGCAGCTGAGTTTCACTTCCTGTATGAGTGGACAGTGACGTAGCCGCCCACTCTTCAGTGGTTCTTGTCACATGACGCTTCCCTTGATCACTGGTTCCAGTAGTCGGGCATGTCGGCAGGAAACCGTGGGTGTGTGTGGCAAGCCTCTATTGTGACACACACACACTAACTGTGATTCAGCCGTGATTCACAAAAAGACGGGGTGCATGTGGGTGAAGCCTGATTCATAGTTAGTTGCATGCCGGTGTTGTGTAACGAAAATAGCTGATCTACAAGCTCACAACGTGTCGCAGTGTGACACGTTGTGAGCTTGTAGATCGGCTATTTTTGGCGCATGACACCTGCACGTGACTACGTGTAGCAGGGCTTTGAGAGTGCAGGAAGACCGGTGTGAATGTGTGGTTGCTCGTGTGCAAGAGCACATCGGCGTGCATGCGTGCACTGCTTCAATGCATGGTTATGTGTGGGATTCATGCTGTAAGACACCGGCGTAGATCAACCCTCTCAGGCAAACCCCCTAACTACCCTCTTCTTCACCTCTCTCCTCTCCCAGGGTTCGTCGGAACAGCGAGAAGCTGGCCAAAGACACCCTGGAGAAGACAAAGAAGCGTCTCGACAAGAAGGCGGCTTCCTCGGCCAACCTCCTCACCCGCTCCCCTAGCCTGGAGAAGTGAGCCTTCCCTCCGTCACTCATAACTTTCACGGCGTATTTTCACGGCTCACATTTTCCGATGGCCGCTTGAGCCTTACATATTTCACAGTCACTCGCTGGAAGGCCTATTGGTCTTTTATATCCCCGCTATCCCATAACAATAAAATTCCCCTATCCCGTAAAAAATTGGGGAGTGCCCTATTACTTGATACCGAACCCAGAGGTTGTGTTGAGTTTGATGTGACTGAATTTGCGGTTTGATCGGGCTGTGGAAAAGAGCGGCTCTGGGGTGCCAGAATGTACTGTTGAGACGTGCTGGAGATGTCTCTGGTGTAATTCAGCCAAACATCTGTGAGGGGAGGTGCAATGCTTGATAAACCCCCCAATTACACAACCGCCCCTTAATGTCCGAGCTGCGCTTCTGCTGAAGTGCTCTTCCTAAATAGCACAAGGCATAGTTCCCTCGCATCCTGTACATTCAACTTAACTCAACTGAAACGTTATTTATAGAGCACTATTTATTTACAACGACCATGATTGACCAAAGGGCTTTACAGAAAATCAGAGAAAAATGAATGAACCATAAAATACAGCTCTACTTTATACTTCACTTCATGAGATGGTGTCGCATGTCAAAAATAGCCAATCTGCAAGGGTCGGCAGTGACTCAGGAGGTACAGCGGCCGGTTTGATGGTGGGTTGGTGTTGACAGACATTGCACCTCTAACTGCTCACAATGATGAAGCTGGTTGGTGGGTTGTATGGTTGCCAGCGTTTGTGGGTGAATGTAAAGTGCTTTGGATAAATACACAAAAAATGCACCATTTATCTTGTAGATTGGCTGTTTTTTTAACATTTTGGACAGTTTTTGCCTATAATGACATGTCCTAATTAGGGACCCCAGGTTGAAAGTGGTTAAAAGACCATACCGATGGTCTGGCATGTTTAGCCCATTGACTTCAACTCACGGTATGCTGCCAACCATTTCCCAAAGCATACCGCAGTTTGTTTGATTTTCATGGAGATGGATGGTTTCATTTCAGTATGGTATGAAAATAAACTTGCAGAGACTTGAATTTTGCTTAAGATAGGTAATCCAACACACTGAATATCATTGCGTGGATTGATTTGAAAAGCCTTGCTGAAAACTGTCCCTTGATTTACAAATTCAAATTCAAATATCCATGACTTATTGACCGAGCAATGGTGTTTTATATTGCATATGGCACGGTATGCAGATACGTTTGGTAATGTTTTAATGACTTCAGAGAAAATGTAAACAAAACAAAAAAATCTAAACAAAACCTAAAAATTAAACCATCAACCGAAAAATGGGTTATGTACACATATGTGTGATATACTGTATATGGTCGAAGCTGTGAATAGATAGACATGTACTGTACTGGTGTACTGGTGTCTTTTGAAGCCTAATTTATGCTTCATGTTGCTTGAAAAAAAAAAAAGGTATACTTTTGCCCTAATTGTCATTCTTCTTTTGTTTCCCTACAGTCGAGCCAAGGAGCTCATCGCCACTGCAGGTGATGTATCTGAAACCCTCTGTCTCTGTCTCTTGGCTTAGTTAGGATAGACACCATAATATTGACCTATTTGCACAAATTACAAGCCTATGGTTAGCCCAGACCCAATTAATTACATTACACACTATTCCTCTGTTAAAGCTTTGTCTTTGAACCCTTTCTGAACATTCCCAATGCACTGGTTCAGAACCACGGCTCTAAATGTTACTGTACTTTCCCAACCAAACTTTAACTGCTGTGCACATGTGTAGGAATTCCTACAAAAATGAATGCATTATCTTGCCGTCTGCTATCCAGAGCCACACTTGTGGTTAGCGTAGCTTTTTATGACTTCTGGACTTTAGTGTGGTAAGCTGTTTTAGGCCTCACTGCGAAAGCAGAGCTTAAGAGGACATTCACTTTCTCTCTCTCTCTCTCAGTATCTCTCTCTGTATCTCTCAGTCTCTCTCTCTCTCACTCTCTCTCCAATTGTTGTTGTTTTGTTGTTGTTTTTTTTTAGCCTTGTAAACTTGTGCAGCATTATTACAAGTGGTAATGGTGTGCATTACATTTAAATGTATTTAAAACAATGTCATTAGCCATTTTTGCTTCATTAGCACAATGGAGAGAGGGGTACACGTGCAACGGGGGATCACAAGCTGACTTTGAACAAAGGATGTCACAAATAGATCTGTACTTACTTGGAATGGGCACAAAGTGATAGAGCCATCAGAGCTGTGATTATCCTGTCATGTCTCTTAGCAACCTTAAGAGATATGACAAGACTAGGAATAGACTAGAACCCAAATCTCTTCGCCCGGGTTTTAACCTGAATAATGTGCAGCAGAGAGCAGGCTGGTGGAGTTTTTCCAGAGCCTTTGAAGGTGAGCTCCTGAGACACAAGGACGTTTTATGTCACATTTTAGTGATTGACTAACATATGGCTACCACGCAGACATACCTGTACAGTATATTGGTTCATTCGTTCTCATGTTTTTGTTACTTAGACTAGTTTTTCTTGACCACAATGTTGAAGAATGTCATTTAGATAGTATGGAATTTAAACAGATGCTAGGTTCATTGTTTACCTGGTATCCTATAGTTTCAATGTAGAGATCGTTATTTCGATAGTATAAGACTGATGCTAGGTTTCTGGTTTACCTGGGATCCTGGGTTTCTTGAGGTACTACACTGTCTTTTCTGCATTTTATGTATGTGATTACCTTGCTTATAGGTGAGGTAAGAGTGTATGCTAAACACATTTTCAAATGTCCTCCTCACTTTAGAATGATAGGATCCAGGTTAGAAATCTGCCAAATGGTCTTTTGAGCCTGATTTACGGTATGCTTCGGCAACAAAGTTGAAAATATGTTATTTTTGTCTAGCATAAATCAGTCTTTAAGCCCCAGTGGGGAGACCATTGGTGCACATGCAGTGCATCAACACTTATTTATTGTGTTTTCTTTTTATTTAACCGTTATTCAATCAGGAGTTCCACTGAGACAGAAATCTCCTTTTCAAGGGTGCCCTGGCCAAGAAAGCAATCAAGCAGGGATTGCAACATAAAGTACAATAAAAACACAAAGCAGAACATTAAATACATTAATACAAACTGTAGTTGAACAGCTGCAGACCTGTTTTTAGCGTCTGAAGTAAACTTTTTAAAATCATCCAAAGGGATCAAGTGCTCCAGTTTAATGTCATTCTGGAGTTGATTCCAGGACCACAGAGCATAAAAACTAAAGGCCATCCTCCAAAATTCTGTGAACGGATGAGGGACGGATGAGGGACGGTAAAACAATGCAGAAACAGTGTCTTCTTGGTCGTTCAATCAGTTAAAGTTCCGACCACGTGATTGTAAAATCGAATCTGGCTCAGGTCAGTGGTTTCGATGCTATATTAACTACTTTTGCAAGGGACCCCTTGCAACCCCCTTCAAGGACCCCTGGGGTTCCCTGGGCCACACTTTGAGACTCACTGGTCTATATAAAACAAAGAAAATGCAGTAAAAATAGAAAACTGCTGAAAGAATCACAGGTCATCTGAAGTCCATCGCCATGTCTTCGCCACACCCTTAAAAGCACCAGAAATATCACTCAGCAGGACGGCCGCCATGATCACAGACCAGGGGAGGATTTTCTCTTTTTTTTCCCTTTTTAAAAAAAACGTATTCTCCCGGTCACTTTTTGGTACAAGGCCTGGCCAAGGCTTTCCTCAGTGAGACACTGGAGGGCCTGTTAAGGGCCGCAGCCACTCCCCTGGAGTCACGTTGTCACATTGTGGTCAGCCGTGCCGCCGCAACACTCTGCCTCGCCTGACGGAATGATGGATGGTCGGTTATGCCGAGAGCCATGGCCAATTTTTTTTTTTTATTGAGAATCCCCTCAACCCCTCCTTTCTCTGTGACTTTCATTCACGATCTGATCCACTCTACCATCATCACACACTCCATCTATCTCTCTCTCTCTCTCTCTCTCTCTCTCTCTCTCTCTCTCTCTCTCTCTCTCTCTCTCTCTCTCTCACACATTCTCTTTTTTTATTTGGGAAAGGTAGTATCACAGAGTACACAGAGAATATTACATGCATATATCTGCTTTTTCCCCCCTTTTTTAAATGTCCCCATACACTTAAACCCTATATACTTCAGCTCCCCAATTCTTTCCCTCAACACCAAATCTCTTTGCCGAAAATAGACGATCTACAAGCTCCCAACACGTTTGAACAAGATGCGTTGTGAGCTTGTATGTGAGCTATTTCTGCCGAATGTTCACCTATTATAGCTTGCCCAGAATAGGGACGTTAGAGTTTATGTAAAAACGCTTGGGTACCGAGGCTACGGTTTATGTGGTATAAGAGTTATGTAAAAGTCTCAGTGCATGTGGAAATGTGTCCCAGTCCTTAGGGAAACTTTCACTTCTCCATCTTCATTTACAAGAATATATTGTACTGTATGTCCAAGTATATGTAACCTGGCTTCTATATATATACAGTACATGTACTCTATACACTGTATGTATATATTTCATCTTCATATTCATGCATACCTCTATTTCAATCCGATTTTTCACATTCTCAACAGCATTTGCACAGCTGAAGTAATTACACTGAACGAGCCGTAAACATCTGCCTTTGATTTGAAGGGTTTTCTTTGACTCACTAATGGCGAGATAAAGAGAGATCCTGCCCATCCTCTTTGTTGAGCTGCTGTTGCAAGCGTTCCACTTCATGCGCTCAACTCATGTACAACTCATGTACAACTCACTCGCTGTACAACCCATGCGAGTTGTACAGCATGAATGCTCGACGTGGCCCCTGGATGATTTTTACGTCCGTTTCCCAGCTGGGGGTGGATGTACGGGTCAAGACCCATTCTCCCTCTGGTGTAAATTTGAATCAACAGGGGGGCGTGTCCACACCTCTGCACCGCACTCTGTACATTTAACAAAAGTCAAATAACAGTCATCTAGGTAACAGGGGGCTGACATGGAAACATAAAAACTCGGGGAATAGGTCCCCGGGGGTCCCCTAATGCCAGGACTGGGCCGGCTTCATAGAAACAAGCTGTATTTCAGAGCTCAGATGATCTCAGTGTTTATTTGTCTGGCTTCTGTCTTCCCCTCAACTGACTCTCTGTCTGTCTGTCTCTCTCTCTCTCTCTCTCTCTCTCTCTCTCTCTCTCTCTCTCTCTCTCTCTCTCTCTCTTTCTCTCTCTCTCTCTCTCTCTCTCTGTGTTTCACACACAGGATCCCCTGGGTCTCGCAGAGCAACCTACAGCCAAGGTAGGGCAGTCTGTTATGTCATTCACCAAAGGCTCAGAGCAGTAAAACATTAGAACACGCACAAAGGCTCACTCGTTCCAAACAGGGATGAAATGCTGGGGAGATTCTCAGGGCCCTTCATGGGCTGATAGGAGCCCTTTAGGATGCCATGGTCTACCCAACTATTAAGTTTAATAAATATTGACTACTATAATGTATCCTATGTTTTATGAATTATGATCTGTATAAGCAACACTGGGGAGTAAATAGCAGCTAATAGACTCTACAGTATGAGAGTTTGGCCCCCAGAATTTGTCCATGGAATTCTTGGTCGAGAAAGAGCGTCAGCAGGTATACAAAAGTGATTTAGTGTGGGGAAGTTCAATATCGTAATTCACTGACTTCACTGAAACGGGAGTTATGTGTTTCGCTCCGCAGAACAATCAATCAAGATGTTCATCCGAGGCAGACCAATCACCATGTACATCCCCTCCAACATCCAGAACTACGAGGACCTGAAGATGGAGCCGCCGTCCGAGAAACTAGAGCTGGACTGGGTGTATCCTTCCTCACGTGCCATTGCAGCATCCCCAGACTCCCAGACATACAGTATTTATGAGGGACTCAGGGGTCACTTGAAATTCAGCCAGCCAGTATTGATCACGCTCTTACTTTCATGGGTGGTAATGAATTATTTGGACGCGAGCCGTGCGGTCTGTGTTGCCTATTAGCCTATGTTGTATTTGTATTCAAACATTGTCAAGGACCCCCAAATTGATATGCATTTGGCCGCGGACCCCCATCTGAAAACATGTTGTGCCAGGGACCACCATAACAGAAGATTTGTGTTGTTAAAAATAACATTATTCCAAAAGGTTTTTCAAGATTTTTTCCAAAATAGCAGATCTACACGCTCACAACGTGTCGCATCACAACACGTTGTGAGCTTGTAGTTCAGCTATTTCCAAATATCAGAAGTCTAAAATCGGGTTAATGTGGTTAAATTGATTTTGATGCTGTACTGCTGTAGCAAATTTAGCTGGGGACCCCCTTGCACCCCCTCAAGGACCCCTCGGGTCCCCGGACCTCACTTTCAGAACCATTAGTTTGGGGAAGCATGTCTCCGAATCAGCCCCGCCCCCCTCCCCGCTTTGTGTCCTTGAACAAAAGACAGTAGCCTGGTCAGTGGGAACGGTATCATCCATAAATCAGCTATTAGCAGTGAAACTGAGGGTGAAATTACTTTGCACTTTTAATGACTTGATTTGGACGGATGATGGATCAGACGAGACGCTTGGATGATGTCAACCTTGACCCGTGTATTTTTAGCTACGGTTACCGAGGACGAGACTGCCGAGCCAACCTCTACTTCCTGCCATCGGGAGAGGCGTTGTACTTCATCGCCTGCGTGGTGGTGCTCTACCACGTCAACAACCGCACACAGCGGCACTATCGCAAGCACACCGACTGTGTCCGCTGGTCAGTGGCTCCCATTTCAACGTCTGACTCCCATGATTGATATTGATATTTAATTTACACTTTCATGATGTACTGTTGCATTATCTGTATTCTATCCTATTGTTTTTAAGTGCTTAAAATCTTTGTTCTAGTCTTTGTTTTAAATATTTAAAAACATTTCATCCTTAGATTATTTATTTGAAAACATTATGATTATTGGGGCGTAAGGTTCATGGGTAAAGTTCCTGTCCACCACCGTGGAGATATGCAGTTTGAATCCTCCATGAGTAGGGGAAAGCTGGGTTGGATTGGGGTTGGGGAGACTCCTCATTGTCACGAAAAAATACGTCGTCACGTGGTTGTCTACACTCTCCCCAAGACCAACTAAATTGGTTCAGCACTCAGCAGTGACAGGGATTACATGGGGAACTGGAAATTGGCATAACGACGAAATTGGGAGAAAATTATTTTAATTATTATTCGAAGTAGCAGTAGTCCATCCATTCATCCATCTTCAACCGCTTACCGGTGTTGGGTCGCGGGGGCAACAGTTCCATTAGAGAGCTCCAGACTTCCCTTTCCCGAGCAATTAGCCACTTCCTCCTGGGGAATCCCGAGGCGTTCCAAGGCCAGTGTGGAGATATAATCCCCCTATCTGGTCCTTGGTCTGCCAGAGCGGGACGTGCAGCGAAGACCTCCCTAGGGAGACACTCGGGAGGCATCCGTACTAGATGCCCCGAACCACCTAAACTGGCTCCTTTCCAAGTGAAGGAGCAGCGGCTCTACTCTGAGTCCCTTCGCGGACGACTGAACTTCTCACCCTAGGGAGAGGCCGGCCACCCGTCTGAGAAAACTCATTTCGGACCGATTGTATCCGCGATCTTATTCTTTCGGTCATGACCCACACTTCATGACCATAGGTGAGAGTAGGAACGAAGATAGTTATCATATTTATTTCATTACTGAAATATTGAAATATGTTTTTTTTATGATAAAGAAGCATGTACAGTAGATAGAGAAAAACACATTATGATCAATAATATGATAAATCATTTAATATAATTTATAATATTTTCCTCTTGCTGCAGTCTGACACTGCATCCAGACAAGGTGCGGGTGGCATCTGGGCAGGCAGCAGGGGTGGATAAAGACGGCAAGGTGACACTCTCATCCTGTTTATGAACCTGAACAAAATGAACCTTTTCCATGCACTGTACCATATGTGTCTGTATTGTATGAGCCAAGTCCCTTCTCTCTCTCCCTCTGTGTGTGTGTGTGTGTGTGTGTGTGTGTGTGTGTGTGTGTGTGTGTGTGTGTGTGTGTGTGTGTGTGTGTGTGTGTGTGTGCGCGTGTGTGTGTCGGGGGTTAGCCTTTGCAGCCTTGCGTTCATATCTGGGACTCATCCACCCTCGTCACCCTGCAGCAGATAGGCATGGGCACCTTCGAGAGAGGAGTGGGATCTGTGGCCTTCTCTTTCGCTGTGAGTGATGTTGATCTTACATGTAACTTCAGTCGCATGAAAGAGTTCTTATGGCGTGGCTCTAGCCGTCTATGAGAGGGTCTGTCGGTCATTCTGCTAGTAGGCCACAGAAGTATGTCCACTAATTGTTTTTCACATACGTTTTATACTTATTGAAGTATTAGAATGGAAGTCTGATCGGCTGAAACCTTGCCGAAATTTGGAGTCATACGTCATAGATAGAGGACTGACATCACAGGCTGGTCCCATGAAGTCTGAGATCCACGTTGGAGCCACGCTATTCCCATGTAGATCCCGAGATCCACGTTTGTTTTAGTTTTTTAGCTTTCCAGAGACAAAATAAATGATTCCACTTGTGTGATAGATTCAAAATAAGACAAGGCACACTGTCCAGTGTTGTTAGCGCTTTCAAATTCCCATTATTCACAGGGCGGCTTGCTCTAATGTCATGTACTCGGGTGTTGGGAAACCTTACCTGCATCTCTAGGATTGGTCTAATAATCTAGGCTAGTCGTGATCATTAAATGAAAGACCATTCTAGACACATGATTTGCATTTACAGTGTATGTTGTTGATTTAGTTTAGTCTATTAATGAATGAATATTATTAAAATGTTGGGCTAAATGCTTTAACCACTTACAGTAAGCCCTATTTCAAAAATAGCCCATCGACAAGTTCACAACGCGTTGCATTGTGATGCGTTGTGAGCTTGAAGATCAACTATTCTTGCTATTTTCAAAGGTTTTTGAAGACTTTTTTTATGATTTTGAAAATGTTTGGCTACAACGGTGTGTCCAAAATTGTGTTTAAAGTGTTTAAATGGTGGCTACAACCGCACCAACAGCGAAAAACAAACCGTTAACATCTCTGTCTTTCATTTCCCTCCTTTCTCTCTCTGACACACTTTGTCACTCACTATCCTTGCTGCTTGCTGTTCGCTTGCATCATCTCTCCATCTGTCATTTGTTTTCACACTTACACACCCGTCTCACTCTCTATCTGTCTCACTCTCTCTCACGCTGTGTGTGTGTGTGTGTGTGTGTGTGTGTGTGTGTGTGTGTGTGTGTGTGTGTGTGTGTGTGTGTGTGTGTGTGTGTGTGTGTGCGCGCGTGTGTGCGTGCATGTGTGCGTGCATGTGTGCGTGTGTGCGCGCGCGTGTGGTGTCTTATTCCAGGACTCAGGAGCGTTCCTCTGTGTTATCGATGATTCCAATGAACACATGCTGTCAGTGTGGGACTGTTCCAAAGGAACCAAGCACACCGAGGTTAAGGTAAAATAACACCGTATCCAGATTTATGCACTGGCAGTAGCACCCAACATAAATAACACAACATTCCTTTATCAAAGTTGCTTTTCCCTGTCAGATCCTGTCAGGAAATCTCACTGACACCGCTTTGGGAAACACTAAAAAGTGTTGGATTTATTTGAGCGTAACCTAAAACTATTCTGCACCTTGAACCCAGAAGAACTCTGAAATTATGACACAGCCGCACGTTCGCCATGGTGTACTGTATCTTTAGCCGAGAGCCAAGAGGAGAATTTGCATGCATATGCAGCTGTGCAGCCAAACGCCCACTATAGCCGCATAAAGATCCTGGGATCCCTTTATGGAGCATGTCTGTTTGGAGAGATTAAGGGGGAGGAAAAGAAAATGGAGGCAACATCACCGCGTGTCGTCATGGGCTTTTGTCCCAAATTTCTCAACTTCCCTGAGAGCAATTGCAGCGCTGTTGTCACGGCAACGGTGTAAATATTTTAGACAGGGAATTTGTTCAGCGGTATGTGTGTGTGAGTGAGTGAGAGTGTGCACGTGTCTTTGTGTGTGTGTGTGTGTGTGTGTGTGTGTGTGTGTGTGTGTGTGTGTGTGTGTGTGTGTCTTTGTGTGGGTGGGTGGTTGTGTCCGTGGGCGAACAGGGCCACGTGCTATAGACGCGGGGGTTAGCATAGGTGCATGAGCTCATTTTCTAACTCCAGTAAGTTGTGCAATGTGCCATTTCTTCTTTTTTTCTTTTTTGCATAACTTGTTTTCACAACTTATTTCGCATAAGCGTAATTTGTCACGGCAGCGCGGGCCCTTTGGGTCATGTCCATTCTGTGAGCAGCTGGAGGGAGTGGGAGTGGACGGGCTAACTGCCCGTGCTATGTAAACACGCGTGTTCATCCGGGATAAGATAATTACATACCCCTCCCCTCTACATAGGAGTGGAATAATCCATAGGCCACAGTACAGTGAGGACATGAATGGGACTTTTGTGCGGGAACGTTCTCCTCTATTGCCTGTGTCAACTCCTTTAATCTACCGCTGACATTTTAATATCATTATAATTCAAGAGCTAAAGCAGTTGAGCAGCTGATAATAGCTAGTTTCTTCGTGTGGGACATTAAAGACTTCTGTTCTATTAGTGTGTGTTTCACTGTGTGTTTCACTGTGTGCCCACACACCGCATGTCGCCACTGTCAGGCAGAAACCTCTCCATGCTTCATAATTGTTTTCCTTAAATAAATGCCATATTTTATACCTTATCGTATTATCTACAAGCTCAAAAATGTTGAACGTACCCAAAATTGGGATGCCTTGTTGTTAAGTGTGTCTGTAGGTTTTATAAATATGTAAACAATGAAAAGTATTAACATTCACGTTCATGTACTGCTGTTGCTGTTAGGAACAAATGTCACCATTAGGATAGAGAGATGAGAAAGATCCTGCAAACCCCTGTTTTAGTGTTAGGATTAGGTTTGGGATTTAGTTGTTGGTCAAAGTTCAGGTTGTGGATTAGGGAATGTAAATAGTCAATGAAAGACAATGGAAAGGATAGAAATATAAGCATATCGTTATCACTGTCGGGCAGAAATGTTGTATCTCCATATTTCATCTTGTTGTATTTAGTCATAAATCTACACCCCAATTTATACTTATTTGCATGACAGTGTCATGCAAAAGTAGCAAAAATTGCTGATCTACCAGCTCATAACGCATCGTGATGCAATGCGTTCTGAGCTTGTAGATTGGCTATCCTCGAAATATTTTCAACATGCCCAAAATTGGGATGCCCGGTTGAAAGTGGTTAAGTCTGTCTGTGGGTTTTTATGAATATTTAATCAATGAAAAGAATTAACAGGAGCTTGAAATAATAATTACATTGGATCCATTGAAACAGCAATCCACTTTTTTCCCATTTCCTGAAACTAATGATTTTGGACATGCAAGGTTTGCGCCTGACAGTGACGATGTGCATCCACCCGCCTCTGGGTCGGTAAACAGGAGAACAGTGTGACAAGAGGACAGTGTGTTGTTTTTCCAGAGCACCAATGAGGCAGTGTTCGCCGTGGAGTTCAACCCCGGGGACAGCACCAACATCATCACCTGTGGCAAGTCTCACGTCTACTTCTGGACGCTCAGCGCCGGACAGCTCACCAAGAAACAAGGCATCTTTGGAGTGAGTCAATCCCCTTTTCCGACCCGTTGGCCGCATAGCGAGTCCTCTGTATTCCTTTGCCTCCTCGAGTTTAAAAATCAACATGGCTCTACCAAGTTCCACGGCAGAATTTTATTCAGCACGTCTGATGGCCAAAACCGCCTTGAGTAACATCCAACCCCAGAGCCACATTGGCTCTACAAGCGAACAAACACCATGCAAATCAATGTTGGTTGAGTCAAACTTGGGTCAACACAATAGCTCTGGAATTGTTGTCTGCAAAGAATAGTTGATAAAGAACACCAAAAATCAACAGGAGATTTAGGGTCCTTGGCCCTCTGTACTTGGACTGACCAAGCTTTACATGTTGTATGAGCTATTAGGTATAAATATACACATTTATAAGTCAACACAATTTGAAAAGTTGTTCGCCCTTGTGCGTGCCCTTGTTCCGTGCTAAAGAATCATAACAGAGAGAATACACTTTTGGGGGCTGAACAAGCACCTCCCCATGCCACAAATGCGAGCCTCAAGCTCCTGTGTTGTTGTTGTTGTTGTTGTTGTTTTTGTCCAGTTCATTGTGTTCTCTCTCTTGTCAGAAATACAAGAAGCCCAAGTTCATCCAGTGTTTTGTCTTCAGCCTGACGGGGGACGTGCTGACGGGAGACTCTGAGGGCAACATCCTGACATGGGGGAAATCAGCTGCAGATGTGAAAACGCTGGGGAAAGGAGCAAAGGGTAATTATAATAGATTATACTGAGACTCTCTACCAGTAGTCACTGTAAAGGTACTGTATAGTTCACTAGCAAGGACCACACCACCAATAAGATTGTGTTTATAAGGATTTTATTGAATAAACGAAAATGAAAACAAATGAAACAGAACAAATGAAACAAATTGAAAGGCGAGGAACTTTGGCTGAGTCTTCGTTCTTCCAAGTGGCCCTATGGAAAGGAAAGAGTAGAGAGAATAGCAAGAGTAGAAGGGTGGGAGAGAGGGGTGCAGAATGCAAGATCAAAGAGGCGGGCAGAGGATTAGGTGAGCAAATATAGGTGGAGGTGAATGACTTGATTGGAGGATGGAGGATAGGAGTGCCAATATGTAGAGCTCGCCAGATGGCAGATTTATGGGTCCGATGGTCTGATTTTGGAAAGTCCTAGGCCACCGATTACCGATGTTTTGACCGAAATTTAACATTTAACTTATGAGCCAAAATCCAAACAAAATAAACACTGAACTTTATATTATTCAACTACTTAAGCCCAGTTCAAACATCTCAGCTCAAAACGCGTCACAACGGCAGGTTCAAAGTGGTAAAAAATCTGAACACATTATTTGCAGATAAAGATGTCGTAAAAAACGTCAAATAATGGCCTATATATCGGCCAGATATATAGGCCCTAATAGTATGGCCACCATGTGCTGCTAGAGAGCCGTTCCTGCTATTGTTTCACTTCCGCCTTGTTGACTAACTAGAATGCCACACACTTATCTCCCATCATGTTTTGGTCATTTAGGTAACCCTATTAGCAACAGCTGGCTCAGAGGGTAAAGTAGGATTCTGTGTTTTACTCAGGCAGGGACACGGCTTTGGAGGGACACGCTGCCACCTGTGAGGCAGCCATACCTAGCTTAGAATCTAACCCTGCTGGTCCTGAACTAAGGTATTCCTACAGATGAATCCCTTTTGAAAAGGGGCACATTTGATCATCTGTCTTAGTATCACACTGTTGGGTCTATCGTTATATTAACCAACAACGTGTCACAATGTGGGAGGATGGACCCCTAGGGGGACCCTGGTCAATAAAGTAGGGTTTCAGTGGTTAACAGGACATTGAGTGAAGCGTACCTGCAATGCAGTTCAAGCGGAGCTGCAAGAAAGAAAGCCGTGTTTTATTTCATTTTAACCCCAGTGTAAGTTTAAAGGCATGGTATGTAACTTTGCTCTGTGTTTACATAACAAAACAATAAATAAATGTTTGTCTCTGACAAAACATAGACTCGGCCACGCCCAAGACTATGTTTTGCACCCTGTCCGTCTGTGTCCGTGTGTGTGTGTGTGTGTGTGTGTGTGTGTGTGTGTGTGTGTGTGTGTGTGTGTGTGTGTGTCTGTCTGTCTGTCTGTCTGTCTGTCTGTCTGTCTGTCTGTCTGTCTGTCTGTCTGTCTGTCTGTCTGTCTGTCTGTCTGTCCGTCTGTGAACTGTTAATCTCTGGCACCGCTGGCCCGATCAACATGAAACACACACTCCCTGGATGCCAGAGCAGAACCTCTGCCCCAAACTTTTCAGATCGGCCTGTTATGGCGCCACCAGCAGGCTTATTTTTGCAAAACATTTTTTTTATATTACTCCTACAGATTTTGTCCAAACATCACGCAAATCGGTACACATTATCTCTATGGTCGTGTGATCAAGGTGTATCTGTCCGATTTTTCATATTCCATCCTGATTGACGAATTCCGAACATTGCTGGCCCACAATAACCCCAGAGGAGCACTTTTTCTAGTTAACAATCATTTCCCTCTATACCACCAGTTATCAGCCAGAGTAGTGTGGTGGTGCAGAAACACTGCTCTCTCGCTGTCTTTTGGTGTTTTCACTGTTTGTTGAGATAGTGAAATGATGGGTAAAAAATGTATATGCTTTTTTGTTATGTAAACACAGGGCAAAATGACATATTATGCCTTTGCGCTTGCCTCTGTGTTCCCTTTTCCATCCTCTTCCAGAGACCTTCCAGATCATGCGACAGACTCGAGCCCATGAAGGCAGTGTGTTCACCCTGTGCAACCTGCAGGGCGGCGCTCTGCTCAGTGGCGGGGGTAAAGACCGCAAGATCATCCGCTGGAGCGCAGACCTGGCACCTGAGAGAGAGTGTGAGGTGAAAGACAAGTGTGTGTGTGCGTGCATGCGTGTGTGTGTGTGCGTGTGCGTGTGTGCATGCGTGTGCGTGTGTGCGTGCGTGTGTGTGTTGATGCTTGCAGTGTTGTGTAGATCCAAATTTGCATTCAAATGCTGTTCATGCAAATGTTTGTATTGTTGCCTCCCCAGATTCCCGAAAACTTCGGTGCAGTCCGTACCATTGCAGATGTGGACGGGGAAGAACTATTAGTTGGTACGACCCGAAACGCTATCCTTAGGGGCACGTTCTCAGATGGCTTTGTGGCCATAGTACAGGTATGCAAATAACCAAATTACACGACTCCTGTTTCCTTTTTTTTCGGGTTTAACCACGTGAACACTAGCGTACCTATTCTAGGCATATGATAATAGGCGAACATTTGGTGAAAATAGGTGAACCTTTGGCAAAAATAGCAGATCTACAAGCTCACATTGCATTGCAACACAACACAGTGTGAACTCGCAGATCAGCTATTTTTGGTGACATAATTACATGAATATTTTGCGATATTGAAGGAAATGACTTGAAAGTAATAAAATGATATAATGAACAAAGAAGGATAGAATAATGGCACTGTTCGTTTTGTGATTTTACTCTGTGTGTGTGTGTGTGTGTGTGTGTGTGTGTGTGTGTGTGTGTGTGTGTGTGTGTGTGTGTGTGTGTGTGTGTGTGTGTGTGTGTGCGTGCGTGCGTGCGCGTGTGTGTGCGTGTGTGCGCGCGTGTGTGTGTGTGTGTGTGTGTGTGTGTGTGTGTTAGGGTCATGTGGATGAGATGTGGGGTCTGGCCACCCACCCGTCTCAAAGCATCTTCCTCACCTGCGGTCATGACAGACAGGTGTGCCTGTGGAACACGGAGGAACACAAGCTGGACTGGTCCACCACACTGGAGGTAGGACACACACACACGCACGTTCTTTTGAAAGGTGCCGTCACTTAGGTGTGCTAAGTGCTAAAATAATTGTCCCCCATCCTGGTTAAAACATCAGGTAAAAATAATCATAAAACTTTGGAAAGAAATTGTCCAAAGTAGGGAAAATAGCCAATCTAATAGTTGTGACGGGTTGTGAGGTCGTAGATTGGCTATTTTCTTTTGTAATTTATAATAATAATATATATAATATTAATAAATATTATAAATATGAAATATAAATAAATATAATATAAATATAAAATGTTATATAATAAATATATATATATATATATATATATATATATATATATATATATATATATATATATATATATATATATATATATTATAATATTTTCTATTATTTCCACTATTGATTCAATCGGATTAACGGTCCCGGTTTGGGTTTTGGAAAATATGGTCATCTTATGTTAGAAAGATTTCACCATTAGGATAGAGAGATGAGGAACATGTTGCAAAGTGAGGAGATCCCGCTTCTCTTTTCTTTTCAAGATCTTTTTATTGGTTTTTAGTACAAAGCCCATGGGGAGATCCCGCTTCTCAAGGGATTATTTTGGTGTAAGGTGTTAGGATTAGGGTTAGGTTAAGGTTTGGGTCAAAGTTCAGGTTAGGGATTGGGGAATATAAATAGTCGATAGAAGAAATATAAATATAAACGTATCATCGCTGTCGGGCAGAAACCTTGCATTTCCATATTTATTTCCATGTTAATTTATTTATTTCCAATTAATTTACTATTTTATACTTCGTTATATAACAGTGTCGCACAAAAGCAGCAAAAATATGCCATCTACAAGCTCACAACATGTGGCAAGGCTATTGTGTTACCATTTTGGAAAATATTCCCCTATAATGGAATGCCCAACATAGGGATGCCAGGTTGAAAGTGATTAAGTGTGTCTGTGGGTTTAATAAATATTGAACCAATGGCGTATTAACAAGAGCTTGTGACTAAATAATAACTACATTGAATCCATTGAACACGTGTTCTTCTTTCCATTTCCTGAAAAGTCACGGTTTCAGAGATACAAGGTTTGAGTATTACACACATGCACACATGCATGATCATTCTTAACCTGTGTTGTGTGTCTCTTTCAGCAGGAGTACGGCCTGTGTGCAGACTTCTGTCCAAATGGTTCTGTGGTTTCTGTAGGACTTAACACAGGAAGGTAAGGCATCGGAAAATGTATGAAAAGTATGAACTTGTAGATTTTAAAAAGGAGGGGACCAGGTACAGACTCCTGGGGGACCCCAGTCAACTAAGTATATAGGGTTTAAGTGGTTAAAGACAGTCCCAGCTATCACAATACCAAAGCACAAGTCTTTATGACTATGTTCCATCTCTGTAATAATAATAATAATAGTTTATTGTACAGTTTCTTTTCAGACTTCAGTCTACTTTTTTTTATACAAATCCCAGAACCATAATTACTGTGTTTACATGCTCACAAATCCATGGTGACTGGGACTAATTGGATTATAGCATTATGCCATTTAAAGCATTACAGTAATGCAACAAATATTCCAATAGCCCAGTTTATATAGTGTGGTTGCTAATCATGTGGTTTATCCCCTGTATATGGAGATGCAGTGACATTTTTACTTACACATTTAAGAAGCCAAAAGCAATCCGACTAAGACGTTTACACGCCTGAAGGAATTGAAAGAGTGAGCGGAAATCTAGCTGTGTTAATCGTATTATGCTTACTGCGATTAAGGCTGCAATTAAGGTGCAAACCTTGTTTCCATGGCCGGCATGTTCGACCATACTCTTTAATCATAGTATGATCGAATCATTGCTGTGCATGCACAAGCACTCAACAATTGCCACTTAGGCGTGATGAATTAACACTCTGGAGTCTACCTCACTACCTCTCCGACATGTTGTCGCTTTCGAGCAGAAACCTCTTATTTCCATATTTTAACTTTTTGTGTTTTTCCGTAAATTGTTTTTCCGTAAATTAACGCCCTACTTGATACTACAACGTCACACAACAGTCATCAAAAGTAGTAGATCCACAAGCTCGAAACACGGCTCGAAGCACCACGTAAAGCGTTTCGACATTTGACAGTTTTGGACAAATGAGGTTTCCACTCGACAGAGACAATGTTCTCTTTTCTCTCTTGCTGCCCCCCTCCCCATGACAATGACAGGTGGCTGGTCCTTGACCTGCAAACCAGGGAAGTGGTCACCGAATTCATCGACGGGAATGAGCAGCTGTCTGTCATGAGATACTCCCCAGGTCAGAGTTCAGTGCTGTCAGAAAGACTCCCAGAGCTGCAAGCTTTTGGGGTTTTTGGTGTGTGAGTGCGTGTGACGTGTGTGGGAGAGGTCATTTTCAGTTCATTATTCCGACTTAGAAGCCAGAGCCAGGGAAGGACATTGTCAGCTGGGAGCATTATAGCACATGCACATGGAAAAAGTTCTGATGTGAGTGCGTGCGTGCGTGCGTGCGTGCGTGCGTGCGTGCGTGCGTGCGTGCGTGCGTGCGTGCGTGCGTGCGTGCGTGCGTGCGTGCGTGCGTCCGTACACGCGCGCATTGTGCTTGACACTCACACAACCCCAGTTATGCTTTCCTGTGACTGTGCTGTGTGGTTTCACCCTGACCCTTTCATACAGACGCAGCCAGGAAGTCACTTCTCATTGACGCGCTGATGGGAACGAGAAGTTGCTTTTTGTTAAATTGTTATGAAGAATATTAACTTTTTAATTGTTTCTTTTTAATGTGATTCTTTCAAATCTCTTTTGTTGTGAATTTGAGCTCTCTAGAGACCCTCTGGGGTTACATGGTAGAAAGAAAAAACCCTCACAAGTAAATCTGGATTTACAATGGATTTACAATCCATGTGCACGATTTTGTAAATTTGTATATTGTATGCAAATACTTTGCACAACAAACTGACTCCAAGCGTTCAAGACACTGAGCTCATGTTGATGCTCTCCTGTCTTTCTAGATGGAAGCTTTTTGGCTGTGGGCTCTCACGACAACTTCATTTATATCTACACTGTGACAGAATGTGGGCGGCGCTACACCCGCTTTGGCAAGTGCAATGTGAGTGAAGAATTCTGGAGCTCTGGTAGTGGGCACACGTTATGTTAATGGTGGCCTTTACATTCCAACACAATGCCTTGATTGTCTGATATATTCTTCATAGCAGATTGTATCATGCTGTTCCTGTTTTATCTGTCCAAGGGTCACTCCAGCTTTATTACTCATCTTGATTGGTCCAAAGATGGGAAGTACATTATGTCCAATTCAGGCGACTATGAGATCCTTTACTGTAAGTGATCGGCCATCTATCTTTGCTTTCTCGAGGTTGCATCGATCAAACATTGGCACGTTTGTTGTGCATGTTTTGTTGTGCATGAGAATCGATTGATTTGATTATGAAATGTTGGTCTGCAGGGGATGTGGCCGGGGGGTGTAAACTGTTGAGGAACCGCTACGAGAGCAAAGACAGAGAATGGGCGTCCTACACCTGCGTGCTGGGCTTCCATGTCATGGGTGAGAGAGAATTTGCCACAAGATTATAATTTACACATAGCGGAAATAGCAGATCTACAAGCTCACAATGTGGTGCTTTGCGTTGCACTTTTGTAGACCGGCTATTTTCACTATTCGCCGTATGACTAAATATATACCATGGATTCAATTACTGAATCAAACAGAGGCTTTTCTGCCTTTTGAAATGACAATGTCACCTTATTATGCCAACACCACAGGGGCACAGTTGCAATGT
The DNA here is from genome assembly GCF_963454915.1 of Gymnoscopelus microlampas. Lineage (NCBI taxonomy): Eukaryota > Metazoa > Chordata > Actinopteri > Myctophiformes > Myctophidae > Gymnoscopelus > Gymnoscopelus microlampas. The sequence goes on along the minus strand of NC_139956.1, from coordinate 14,944,129 downwards.
AACAGAGCTTCCAGCACATGTTTCAGTTCATACTGTATTTACAAAATGCTAAATACACAGAAAAGAACCCCCCCCACAACTAAACACAATTTCACTAAATCCCTGTGATTGAAAAGAATAAATCCAGTATTGTTGCTGTTGTGTTCTAGGTGTGTGGCTGGAAGGCTCAGATGGAACAGACATCAACGCGTTGTGTCGCTCACACAGTGAGAAGGTGGTTGCTGTGGCTGATGACTTCTGCAAAGTCCACCTCTTCCAGTACCCATGTCCAAAACTAAAGGTCAGGCTCCTCTTTCTTAGCCACCGATACTTACCATTAAACATTAACATTAAACCATTTCAACCCTATATATTTCATTGACCGGGGTCCCCCAGAGTTGAATAGATGTGCATAAGGTGAGGTGCTAGGCTGAATAAAAGATGGTGACTTGGATCTCCTACTTGGTACCTTCATCCTGTCATAGTAGATCATGTTCGTTCCTTCATGTACACACACACACACACACACACACACACACACACACACACACACACACACACACACACACACACGTCACCTGATAGGTGTGATTGGATCTGGCTGACAGGCCGTGCTGAGTCATCATTATTTCGTCTCTGTCGGGTGGAAACCTCATACTGTATGTCCAAAACTGCTACTTTTCAGGATTTAAATTCAAATTCAAAATAGCAAAAGTACTTTTCATACTTTTGTGTGACGCTGTAGTATGATCAAGTATGGCATTAATTTCCGAAAAAACACAAAAAGTTAAGAGTATGGAGATAAGAGGTTTCTGCTCGCAGCAACAATATAGTACATATTCATGGCACTTAATGATCCTGCCCAGCGAAGTGGACTTCTGTAAATCGTTACGTACACCCACCTTGCACATTGACTCCGATGAGTATTATCGTCCTATAATTTGACAAACCTCTGTAGTGGTGCGTGGTGTGTGGTGTAGTGGTGAGGCCAAAATGGGTTCTGCCCGTTTCTCCTCAGTGGCTGGAGCAATTGATCTGAATTTGCACACAGCCATTGACCATTACCATGTGCACCTAACAGCCAAGCCCGTTTTCCGATTACACAAAATCTCAGCTGTTTATTAGCGTTTTTGTGTTCGCTGGCTCCCGGGTTGCCAGATCATGTGCGCATATCCCCCCACGGGTATGGTCTAGTTCTATTAATTGCGGAAACCTTTGCAGAACGAAACAAAACAGAACGAAATATTAAGATTGTGTGGTCACGGTGGTCCTCTCACTTGTTGAACATAAAAATAAAAAAGGAAATATTGGGTCCATTCTGAGATCGCTAAAGAGCAGTTTCACCTGCTAGTAAAGGAGCTGCGGGATTATCCCGGTGTTGTTTCAATGTTTATTTCATTGGCCCAGATTGATGCTTTGCTATACTGGAGCCACTTGAAAAAGAAGACCCCCGTGACCCTAAACAGCGGCTGTCAGTAGGGACACAAACACACACACACACACACACACACACACACACACACACACACACACACACACACACACACACACACACACACACACACACACACACACACACACACACACACACACACACACACACACACACACACTTGCAGAGTATTGTCCCTCGGGAAAGTGCGTGTGCTGGACACCTGCTTCTCCAACTGATTGCCACAGCTGCCTTCGTACTTCTCCCCCTTATGCCGACAGTTGCAATCCTTACTATGAGCCTTTCCTCAATTCACAGGCTGCATATATATAGAAGAGACCTTGAGCTCCTATTCAATAAAACAGCATGTGTGTCTGTCTGTCTCCAGGTGTTCTTCATTTTTTTACTTTTCAATAATCTAAACATCCTCCATTCAAGGATATGGCCTTCACAAAGTGAAGGCCATATCTGCACCCGTGCCATTTGATTACACACAGTTCTCAGTATGTATGCAGTTATAACACACATATCTTTCTTTAGTTACTTGTACAACAATACAATATATTGATTATTGTATAAGACGGTCTCAGATCTTAGCCTTAGCCTTTGATTGTGTTCTGGCCCATCATCTAATGACTTAGAAAGAAATTGCCCCCGAGGCCAAACTTACTTGCTGACCCCTGGCCTAAATATTAATTATTAACTGTATTTCTCCAAACCTCATCTCTTTCGTTCACACCTTGCCAGGCGCCGAGCCACAAGTATGAGGGCCACGGCAGCCATGTCACCAACGTGTGCTTCACCCACAACGACAGCCACCTGCTCTCCATGGGGGGGAAGGACACCTGCATCCTCCAGTGGCGGGTGGGGAGGGCCAGAGGGATGGGAGACAGCCGGGAGAGACTCGCCTCTGCCTCCTCCACCAGCTCCCCGGAACCTGCCACCGGCTAGACAGGAGGGGGGAAGGTGGGAAGGAGCTGAAAACGTTGTTGGAAGAGAGAGAACTGTTTGCTCACAGAGAACTAGAGGGAGAGAGAGAGAGAGAGAGAGAGAGAGAGAGAGAGAGAGAGAGAGAGAGACATGCAACATAGAAAGGGAATTGGGCACCAGTCACATGTATCGTCAGTCAGGTCTCTGTGTAGAAAATACGTCTTCTGGAAGACAAAAGAGATATCAAGAACGGGATATATTACAGTGAAACAGTCTGGTCAAACTGGACAGCGTGATATAGTCATCAGAACATGGAATATTTTTGGTTCTGTCAAACATATCTTGTGAATTTCATTAAGTGGTCAGAAGTGGTGGATTATTACCCCGGTATAGAACCTGACTTTATTTTCTGATGTGAAAAAGTCATCGGTTTCAGTGAACATTCCATCCTGTATTTTCCTTTCTAATTACACAGACTTACCAAACTGTTTCGCTTGTTTGCTCTAAGAATACATGTTCCTAATATGCATATTGTTTTATAAAGTTCTTAAAGAATGTCATTGTTTGGTCAATATCTCAGCTAATATCAAACTCTTTGTGCTTGCATTAGACAGACTGTGACAAACGTGTTAGTTGGAATCAATATTCAAGAATATCCGACCCTGTAAAAGTAGACCAATAAATATTGGAATTGATTGCATTGGTTACTTTTGTTCACTTTTATGTATTTAATAGAACATTGGAAGAACTGTGATATTCTGTCTCACAAGATAGACCAACTTAACACAATAAAATCTAACTGACTCTGACTTTTGGTTATTTTCTTATATTGATTTACATTTGAAAACATTTGCACACAATTTAGCTCTCCATACTTGTCTTTAAAAATCATAATCACATTACTTTATGATATAGATAAAAGATTAAGGAGTACAATTATTTGATTTTGGTTATTCAGCATTGTAGCAACAACAACAACAACAACTATAATACTGTTATTAGTGTGGTTGCCTATAATAGTTGCTAAGGTGGCTAGGGTCTTTGATAATTCTACAAGCTTTACTGACACAACACCTTTGTATCCTGGATGTAGGGAAGCTCACATCCACTGATGTGCTGGGCTGTCCACATGACCCTCTGCAGTGCTTGGCAGTTGAGGACAGTATATAGTTCCCATATACCAGGCAGTGATACTGCCAGTCAGGATGCTCTGTGTGGTGCCTCTAACTTGAAGTCACTGACCCTCTCCACTGCAATGCCAAAGATGTAGCTGGGTCTTGCTCTCTTTTTGGCTTCCTGTAGTCCAGGATCATATTGATTGCTTGATTGATTGACATGTTTATGGACAAAATGCATATGCATAAGCATATATGTACATATCTGTCAAAAGGATAAAACATGATAAAGCTCGAGAGCTTATTTCCATTGTGCTCCTTGGTCTTATCAATGTTGAATAACAGGTTGTCCCTGGCACCATTGTATCAGGTAATCTCCACATGTCTCCTGTAGGCTGTCTCATCTTCGTCTGCGATCAGGCCTATCATGTCAGCTATAAGCAATCATGTGTGTACAGGGAGTAGCCTCCTAGAGAGCAAGGGTTCCCAAACTTTTCAGTACCGCGACCCCACAAAATATCATCATATTTGAACTGGGGACCCCCACCTTGACAAGCACTTCGAATTGTAGGAGTTGAGGCATTACATTTAGATTGACTCGGTTCCACAGATAAATATTGTGAAAATAGCAGATCTACAAGCTCACAGCGCCTTGCGATGTGAGCTTGTAGATCAGTTATTTTCAAAATGCTTGCCGCTTTCTTAGGTAATATTTGACCATTGTTTGACCATTGTTTGACCAGGCTCAGAACGCAGCCCTGGGGGAATCCTGTGTTGAGCCCGTCCGCACCACCTGGCATCGACCCAACAGAAAGTCAAGGATCCAGCTGCACTGGCTGCTTGGTGTTGGGTCTGGAGGGGGAGGTGTTGATGAATGTTCAGTTGTACAGACAGCATAAGAGCTCCTCTTTGGTTAGGTTAAATCCTTGGCCCTTTTCATATGTTCATAATATTAGAAGATGCATTCTCTGTTCCTGACTGATGGTCTTATCCAACAAACCTAAATCAATAGCCAGGTCTTTATTTCAATCTCATCCATTTTATTATTATTATTATTATTATTATTATTATTATTAGTAGTAGTAGTAGTAGTAGTAGTATTAGTATGTGTAATAATGGTAGGACAGGTACTACTGTATAGGCTATAAATTATACTACAAGACATGAGTCTTTATTTTTTGATTATTTAATTTGCATTAATTGCAGCATTTGTCTGAACTTAATTTTAGAACACAGTTTTCTGAAACGAGACTGCATAGATAAAATATAGTTTCATAACGTTTTGCAAATTATCCCCCTGACCTGCAGTATCAGACATGTTCTACTCTACATCAAGGGTTCCCAGAAATGTCAGGCCGCGACCGCCAAAATAATGCTATATAAACGGGGGACCACCCCAAAATAATCATATTTGAACTAGGGACCCCCCACCCTGACAAGCACTTGGAATTGTAGGCATTACATTTAGTTTGACTCGGTTCCACAGATAAATATTGTGAAAATAGCCGAACTACAAGCTCTGACTGCTAGGCGTTGTGTGCTTTAAAAATGTCTTAAAGGTCATTAAATTGTAACTTTAGAAATGTGCAGATAGGCCCTACCCTGTATACACTTACTGTATGTTGGTTTGTTTACTGTTGAGTGAGAAAACAAACATTAAGCTAATCATCTGGAATCTACATTTTGTCTCTGGCAGTACGACGTTACAGGTGTCACTAGAGGGCGCTGCGGTACAAATAATTGTCAATGTCGGCAGAGAGACTACTACAGTATAGGCTACTGTAGTAGTTAAATGTAGGCTACTGTAGTGTACTATCATCATTGGTGAAGCTGTAAAGCTCCACTGACTCATACATAATATGATTTCTACCAATATCACTTTCTTACATTCTTTATTCAGGATTTTGAAAGGCATTTATAAATGAATAGCGGGGGAACAGCAGCAGACAGTTGTTGGATTCACATACAGTAGGCCTATATCTAGTATGTGGTTGACTTGAAGAATGGCAAAACTGGAGTTGCTTCCATTTAAAGAAGTCGAATAGAGTAACATTTGCAATTAAAAAGACACATAACATAGCCTACTGAAATGGCAGCAAAATATGCACAATATCGTTTGTATGTGTCAGTATAAGTGTATAGGCTTCTACACTGTATTTAATGTATATATGAACACATTGCAATGCTGGCCACCGTAGAGACATGCAAACAATAAAGTAGTGGCATTATGTTTAATCCCATTATTTGGACTTGAGCCTATACGGCAAGGGGGAGGCCCAATAATAAAAGTATAATTTCGTATAATACAACTCAATGTATTTGTGTGTGCGCGCGCGTGCGTGTATATCATATGTGTGTGCGGAGATTCCCGACTATAATTTCCGAAGATGACGTTAACCAACAGTGGAGGAGGAGGAGGAGGAGGAGGAGGAGGGGGGGGCAGTGCGCGCGTGCGTATGTGTGTGTGTGAACCGAGCGGAGAGGTGGTGATGAAGAGGAGGATGAAGCTGGGAGCGGAGGATGAGGGAGGAAGAGTGGTGGAGTAAAGAGAGAGAGAGACAGGCTATCAAGGGCTGTGTGTGGTGGTGGCTGTGTGTGGTGGTGGCGGCGGTGGTGTGTGTGCGCGCGCGACTGTAGTGTGTGCGTGCGTGCCTGCCTGCAAGTGTGAATGCGTTGTGAGTGAAGTGAGGAAGACGAGGGAAGGGAAGAGGTCGTTGAAGAAGAAGAAGAACAAGAAGAAGAGGAGGATCGGAACAAAAGGGGACACATAGGGGATTTCAACGTTAACGGAACGACGCGATCGGGGGAGAAAAAAAAACTTTAAACTTTTTTTTTTTTTTTTTTAAGGCTATAACCCTCTTTTTTTTGGCCGGGCGGTTGTCGTGCCGCCGGGGGGTTGAGACCAGAGAGAGAGAGGAGAGAGAGAAGCCGGCTTTTGTTTTCCTTCCTCCTCGGCGCGGCGGGTGGTTTATATTCTCAACGACTAAATGAAGGATATAAAAAAAAACATAAGCGAGTTATTTTTTTGACGCGGAGGGAGGGAGGGAATCCCGGGGTCCACTCCACGGTGTTTTCATAGAAGGGGTTTTTTGTCCACGGGAGAATGGCGGCCAACATGTACCGAGTGGGAGGTAAGAGAGAGAGAGAGAGAGAGAGAGAGAGAATGTGTTTGACATTATTTGAAGCGTCCAGCGTGCTGCTTGAATCAGGGGCCTAGTTTATTTATAATGCCGTAGTACGGCGGTGTCGCTGGCCAAAAAAAAAAGAACAGATCTACAAGCTATCGACGTGTGGCGGATGCGACGCGTCAGTTGCTTGTAGATCTGTTCTTTTTTTCTTTTTTTTGGGAGCTACTTCATCATCCTCGCCGCTCGCGCGACGGGGCTCCCTCGCAGCTTTATTAATTAGCGAGCTAATGCTAACAAGCTATGCTCCCTTTTCGTCGCGTCACACAGGCAACAAATGACGGGCTTTGCAACCGAAAGTGACGACGTGACGTCACTTTCGTCTTTTTCGGTTGGTGAAATCACGTCATTTTTGTCCAAATATGAGGCTCGCGCGACTAAGTAGTAGTAGTTAGCCTGGCTGGGGGGCTAACAAAAGTTAGCTAGCAGCCGGCTAGCTTAGCTAGCTGGCTAGCCCCCACATTGTATGAAGCGGTTTAGGGCAGCAGGTAGACTACGTACAGTAGGAGCTAAAATGCTACAGACCTGTGTTGGAGGAAGAAGTTATACATTTTAAGACAACATTTGTTGTCAGTTTGAGAGTGTCAGTTATAAGACGAGATGTAAGCGACCATTTAAATATACAACCAATGTGTTGCCTTCCAAATCCTTGGAGTATTTTCTCGCACAACAAAACAGACCGAATGTATGACTTATGTGTTGTGTAGAACTATATTTAAGATCCGTTTGAGTCCCTCAGAACATAATATCTATTTTCAAGACATTTTAGACTTTGATTGGTGACATTGTGCTGTGTGCAGCGACACGGAGCTCCGTGCTTTACCGGTAGAGTTTGAACCAGACAGACGACCCTCGCGGGAATAGTTAACTGTCACCTTCTGTCACCCACCCGGCCCCGTCTACTTCCTGGAATGTGACGGCCACCCCGATGCTCGTGTCCCAATAGGTCGGGGGTCTTCAACGTTATTCAGGCCAAGGACCCCTTAGCTGAGAGAGATGAATCAGGGACCCCCACTATTGTATAAAACTGTCTTTTTCATAGATTCCATAGACTTCATTGACTTGTTTGACAGCACTGTCATCACTGTTGAACAAATTAATGTTTTTTTTTTATTTTTTATAACAAACACAATTTAAAAATGTAATTGGCTTCTTCAATAATTCATGTTAATGTCTAATGATCAGATATTTAACCACCTAAAGCCTAAATACTTAATTTGACCGCTGGCTCTGTGGTTAGCTCTTTTTTCGCTCTACACCAAACCTCTGCCACAGCTTGTAGATCGGCTGTTTTTGGCTCATGTTCCCCTCCCTCCCCTCAGAATCCTACCACACAAAGATTTGGAGGGCCCCCTGTATTAACTTTGAGGACCCCCTGTTGAAGACCTCGGGCATAAGTCATATTTCAAAGATCTACTCCTTAGCACGAGGGTGATGGTTGCCAAAAAGATAACAGATCTACTCCTCTCTGAGCTTGTAAATCTGTAGTATTTGGCAGGCGACCCCATGGTACACACTGTGGTTAGCTGCGAGTAGCGTTGAGATCATGTGTCAGTGGTTTGTAGTGGCTGAGAAGTGTTTTATACATGTAGGCTTGCTTGTTAAAATGGGACTTATCCACATGATCTTGTGTTCACTTTTTTAGTATTGGTGAGTCTGACATGTCTTGCTGAAACAGCTGAAGGCTAGCCCATTGATTCCTTCTCATTCCTTGAGAGTAGATGGATGGATACTGTAGGTAGATAGATGGACCTGGTGTTATCGCAGCACCACCATAGGCACGAAACAGAGTAGAGACTCAGAAGTAGTAAGGTAATAATAATTGTAATTGTATATATACATACATCGCAATATGAATGGGTTGGCAATGAAAATGATCTCCTGTACATGGCTGCTGTTTGTACAATGAGGTGTGCTGTCACAGGTTCATCTTGTGTAAGGTTCCCCAAAGAGTAGCTTATTTAGGTCATGATGATTAAATGGTGTGCTTGAAAAGGCTGTACCAATTGTCCTATGCTTAATGTAAACAACCGTTTCACCTGCACTTTGGGATTTTTCTGTCTGCACCATGCACACAATCTCACTTCAATAAGACTTAATTCTCTTGGTTACAAAGCTGAATATTTAATCGCAGTCATTAACTAAGCTGTATACGTGATGATAATAATAATAATACTTATAGTGCTATATAAAAGGCACTGAAATATGAATTATAGCAGGTTACAGTATTTGTGATTTCAATAGCATCATTAGAGGTACTACTTTTTAATCCTGTTACTCAGTTTAAACTAATTGCATATTCTACTACCTGGCCCCTCGATCCAGTTTTCTTGGCCTTGAGACAAGGCCCATGGCATTATTTGGCACTGCAGATGGCCCTTTCCAGCATGTCTGACTGCGGCGCCCTCTGGCCATACATTCAGCACCCTACAGGCTGCCCTTCTGAGCACCTCACTCACCTCACAAAGGACTTATTATATGAGCCCGTCTTGTATACCGTCCACTGGCCTCCTGGGGGAACTTTCCCTCGGAGTGGTCACAGGCACACAAGGAAGCCATTAAAGGCATATTCTTAATCTTTTGTTCCGTCGCTGCGTAGAGATGATGTGTTGCTCAGCAAAGGTGAAAAGAACATAATATGAAGCAATATTTTCAAACTGAGCTCTCACTGAAAGGGTTAAGCCCAAGTTGACAGAACATGATGGAATGTGAAATACAAGGGCTGTTGGGGAATGTGGTGAATTCAATTTTACGGCAGCATAACAATTAATTTAGCCTGTGTAAAATTACATTAAGCCTGTTAAGAACAAGCATGTACTTATATAATGACTCGCTAATTGATTTATAATTACTCCACATTGTAACCGTGAGTGGTAAATTGCTAATAATGTGATAACAAAAGCAACAACAAAATGCACCTGCCAAAATAAACGCAAGTAAATGAGGGATATAATATATTGATCAGAGGTGTTCACGTGTCGATATCCCATCTTGCTTACGTTTATTGTGAGTGAGACCATCAAATCTGCAATGGTTCAAAATGCACACTTGGCATGCAGCTAAAGGTGCACAGTAGTTTTTGGAAGGTGGCACAATGAACCATGGCAGTGGTCTACTGGGAGAAAAGTCATGACATGTAGTTACTCAAGGCACCGGTATGGTATTGGGTGCATTTTACTGCCATGGTTTATGTCCATTCAGCTCTGGACTGTAAAATGCCAAGCAATAAAGAGAAAGCTATAGAGTAATCATGTTAATCTAATGGTAAAGCATTTATGTCTGACAAGAGTAGAGTCTTGAGGCTGATAGTGTCCCCATCCACATGACTCGATGAACATTATTGGTAATGTTTGATATCAGCCCAAGGCTGCATTTTCCAATTGTTGATAATAAAAAAGACAACTTCAGTAAGACAGCGTCACATCACTTCAGTAGAGGTCTAGACAGTTGTCCAGTTGTGTTGTAGCTGTTCTCGTGGCCCATGCGTTTTATTAATTTTGCTTTCATTTAAGCATTTACACAGGCCTTGGGCTATGGGCCTTTATATACTCTGCCAGCAGCATTGTGATGTGCTCTGATATGATCCCAAAGTCCAGACAGTAGCTGCATTAGCATAGATTTGTTTTGGCTGGAGAAGTCCTTGAGAGGACCACCTCATGTGATTGACCCCAGCACTGGAAAACATGTTTATGTCACAAACCTGTATCTGTAACTGCTTCTCCCTGACTGGAGCTAATATTTGTGAGGGAAGTGATGCACCATACTGCATTATAAATGAAGCCAAATGAAATTAGAGGGCATTGAAATTATTTTTAGACGTTAAAAGCTTTGCCACTGATAAACAGCTTCTTCTGAGTGTTTTGTGGCTTTGGCACATCTCATGGTGTTGGTCATATCCTCCTTTTTTTGTGAATTATGTGAATTTGGGGTCACATCATCATATATGTAAAAACAATGGGGGGAATTTCTGCTTACCTAACAATCTGAACTAATACATTTATTTTTTTTGCAGATAGAGGGCAATTTTCCGTTCTTCCTTCAGATTTTAAGGGGCATTTTCAAATTTCAATGTTTTGTTTTTGCTCTTTGCCCCCATCCTGTATGGGCCTGCGGCTGCGCTGGTTATCTGCAAATTGCATTATTTGTCAGGAGGTTTGTGAATGTGTCCACGTTTAAATGTTGTTCTTTCAATAATGGAACCTAAGCCTTTCTTTCGTGGCATTTGCTGACAGTTATCAGCTTTGCGTCAGCGAGTGCCCATATTAAAGGACCCAGAGGAACACAGAGTTGGCAGTACGTGTAAGATCATTATCCTCCCCAGAGATTAGTCAAAGGGCTTCCTCCTGTCTTTGTGCACACTCTCCTCTTCATTCACCCTCAAGCACATCGCACACTGCACCACTTCAGCTGCACACGACCACAGCAAACACTCAAGAAAAGCTCAACCTGTTCTCTGGGTCCCAAATTATTTTGTTAGATTAATTTATTCAGCATGTATTGCACTTGAAAGGTCCACTGAGAACCTCTTCGGAACCGTTTTGAAGTCCCGGTGTCGATTGTGCTGACGAATGTGGGGAGTGAGTTAAGCTGAGGTGTGTGTGTATCTAACAAGGGGCAGCCTGTGTGATCCCTATCAAAGGCCAGTGTGCTTGTCTCTCCCTGCTCCATTGATCTACTAGGCTCCCTCTTCTGCCTCTCACTGATGCACTCAGTTTGGAGTCAGATGGCGGTTGCCCCACAGTACTAGTGGGACAGCTCCATGCTTTTAATTTGTCCCACTGGACACAAGCGCTGCAACATGGCTAATCGGGAGGGATGAAGGGAAGGGGATGAATGCAAACAGAGCTTATGATTGAAGGTCACTCAGATTCCCCCTCTTGTCGTTTGGGCAAGAGACAAAAGGATGAGAGTGTGATGCCCCTCTCCGTGGTCCAATCAGTGTTGCGTAACATCTGTGCTGGTGCGTTCCTCTGTTGTTATCCAGGGATGTTGCTGCTGTAGCGAGACTCACCACCGTAAGTAGAGCAAGAAATGTTCTCTGTGTCTGACTGCATCCCTCTGCCCCTATGGATGTGATGATGCAGGCTGATGATGTAAGCAAGCCGACCACCTTGTCCCTGTCTGTGCGAATACCAGACGCTGCGCGACAACAAGCTGTTTCATACTTGATGCCCAGCGCTGAACTGAACATGTCTGAGTGTTCACAAGCACAATTCACCTTAAACATTTGCTATCAGCTATCGCTATAGGTTAGTGGTGCTACAATAATTAGATTGTTGTTTTGTACACTCCAATGTTGGAAGCCATACCTTTTTAAACCACTATCCTATTAGAGATTATCATGCAGTCCCTCAATAATACATTAAATTGTCGTTTATCATAGCCTTTTCCGGCAGCATTAGGGGCCGTGTCCACAGAAAGCGTTTTTGAGTGGAAGAGCACTTTTGGATATCAATCCAGATCGCTTCTTACTAATTGCACGGACCATTTATTGACACCCACATAGTGTTCGAAGTCGAACCTATCAACCTCTGCTGTATTCGAATGATCATCTGCGTTATTAACACTAATAGCTTATCTGAAATTACGGTAAACATGTTGTGGTTATGATTTAAAGTCAGGTTGTACATGACGGGGTGGTCGGGCTCAGCCAGGAGAATCAAACGTGACATTGATGAGCGAGGCTCCTCTCCAAATGTTGAACCATTTTCTGTTTGAAGCGCCCGGGGCACTCCGCCAAAAACGCTGGACGGCGAGAGAGCTGAAATGTGAGGCGTAAACAGGAGCAATATATTCTTTTCCCCCCTTTTTTTTAAATCAAAAAGCTTTCACAACAAATTAATTGACACATTAATGGATAATAAAATTGTCATTAGTTGCAATTGTAAGCAGTAAAATGGCCTTTTCACCAGCAGCAAAATAGTCTTTTCACCAGGAATGGTAATTGGAAATCATGAGCCCCTTTTTGGCAGTAATTTGACAGTCAGATATTTGGAAAAGAATAGAATCCCCAAACTGTTTGAATTTGTATGCAAGTGACTGTTGGAGCAGAAAAAAAGCAGGTTTGCCAACATTAGACCAGTGACTGCAGTTGATGGCTATTTGACTCCGTTACGGCTTTGCTCAATACTGGACAGCCCTAATGGTGTCACTTAGGGACAGATGCACCCCTTCCTTTTTTACTTTTATTCTCAATATTTTTAGTGTGGCTGAATTGGGTTAGCGGTTTGAAATGAGATGATGTTGATCTAATTTGTCAGTGTGTTTTGTAGCAAAATGCTGATTGTTGCACAGATTGCTTGTTCATCAGACTCTCATGCTGCTCTCAGCCGGCCTGCTGGCCTCGTGGCTTTCACTGTGACCTGCAAATGTCCCTAAAACGCATTGGAGCTCTTCTACATGACCAACATTGGTGGTCATTGGACCAAAACATTGCCATGGTTGAACCAGGCCCAAAAATCATCTTGTGTCTGTCCATGCTGGAAGTTTGAATGTAATGGGGATGTGAATAAAAACGCGATACGGCTGCTCCTCAGATATAACTAAACTACTACTACTTCCAAGGAAAATGGGCCAGTAAGTAGTGGAGAGCTACTTAAAGGAATAGTTCATCCAAGAAATTACTATTTCTATAGTTTACCTATGTCTTTGACTCACTGAGAATTTTAGTTAGTTAGTTAGTAAAACATTACTTAACGATGAATCCAGAATCCAAAAATTAAGAAAGAACTTGATGAACGGAATTAATCAGAGACTCCACGTAACGACAGCAAAACAATATCAAAATTCAAAAATGAACTTTAAAACACCCGGAAGCTAAACCGGCTCATGCACGAGCGAAGAACGCGCATGGGCGTGCCCGTAGAGTTCAACCCAGGTCCATGCGTCTTCTGAGCATGAGCCGTTTTAGCACGGAAGTGTTTTAAACGTTTATGTTCTTGTTCTATAACCATGGAAGAAGAAAATATAGAACGTGAAGAGATGGAAACTAATTAGAATGGTGAAAACTTAAAAGCCTCCAATTCCCCAGACTGGCTAGGCTACCTACCAGACGCTATTTGTATGTGCCGGGGAAGTCTGTCCTCGGAGTAGCTGTTCTCGGCAGCAAACCTGAAGCTGAATTTATGCTTTGGCATGTGACATTGTTGTACTACAGCGCATAAGGCTTATGGCATCAAGCTCACCAGTCTGACACCAGAATCTGTAGACTGGCCTACAAGCGGCCAGTAGCCTGGGTCACTTGACTCCCCAGGACATATGAATTTTAGATTATGTGAATTACCCCCACCCCACCGCCAGTATAGGCTACCTCATTAACCTCAGATTATTAACCGTTAATTAATCAAATAATGAATTGCAAAGCTAACCATTATTGACATCCCTATTATAATCATTTGACATGTTATGAGTAGAGCTGGTTCATTGGTCTCTGTGCAGAGTGGCCAGGGTGGTTTCTATTAGTATGGATGATTCCTGCTACTGCACAGGTCTGATGAGTTATCGTTCAAGTTCAACATTATTCATCGTTCAAGTTCAACATTATTGTTGTGCATTAACAAATAAAGGTAAAGGATTTGTACTCTGCCTTAACACAAAGCACACACTGCAGAGTGACTTGCACAGACTGCACATGTACACAGTGCACACGTATGCATTGCATACATTACACAATATACAGTACACGTGAAGATAACATTACATATTATACAACAATGTGCGGTGCATATGGGTATGTCAGCTGTGTAGCAACCTGACTGCCTGGGGAAAGTAACTGTTACTGAGATGGGTGGAGTCAGAGTGTGATCTGATGCTCTGGTAACCATTCCAGATCAGGCGCAGCACCAGGCTGCTCTCTTTAATCATATATGTATTGATCTGTTTTTCCATCTCCCACATTCATTGTTAATTGGAGAGCTGTCACAGTATGGGCTGGCCTGGTGCTACAGTATTGGCAAGCTGTGCTTTGGGGTGGGTTAGCTGTGGTTGTTGAACTGAATGGCATGTAACGTATGGTGAGTCACTACCACCTGTGTTGCTCAATGGAATAGGTTGAGGCCCAAGTCGATTGTATATTGAGTCACCACAGTGCTGCTTAATAGAATAGGTTGAGGCCAGTCAATGTCTATTGAGAAATGCATAAAAGGGAAGAGACATTTAGTGTAGCGGTTTTCAGGGCTCGCAACATTAGCATACGCTCCTGAAAAATGTAGTCGGTGTGAGCTTTGAAACATAATTGGTATGTTGCATCCTCCCCCCCCCCCCCAGTCCCTTTCTCTGTACATTTGCTAGTTGGTGCACTCAGTATGTGTTTTGTGAGCTTTACTCTGCATGTAAGTAAATAGGTGCTCTTTAGCATTGGAGATGGTTTGGTCATTGGAATGGTGTATGCAGGGATGTTAGTGTGAGTGTTGAGTCCCACTGTGCAGGCATTCCAATGCTTTCTGGACGATCTTCCTTCATCCTCTTCTCATAACATTTCTACGCTTTATGTTTGCTCAGAAGAAGCACCCTTTATTCCACCATTTACATACATTGTGAATGTATATAGAGTCACTATGTAGGGTCAGATTCACATTCCAGTTATATTAAACAAATGGGATATCAGACTTTAAGTGAACAAATAAACACAGTTGT
Source organism: Gymnoscopelus microlampas (assembly GCF_963454915.1). Lineage (NCBI taxonomy): Eukaryota > Metazoa > Chordata > Actinopteri > Myctophiformes > Myctophidae > Gymnoscopelus > Gymnoscopelus microlampas. Next base: position 14,928,854 of record NC_139956.1, on the reverse strand, counting down.
AGATGTGATTGGAATCAGTGTGTAGAGGGTCGTCCTCTGGAGACGTTCGATGATGGGACAGCCATAAGTCATAATTCATATTATGCAATGTTTTCTAACAAAACTTGAACTTGGAGACCATATTTTAAATTCTGGTCCCAAGACATTTCTCTAAGCCCCAGTGGTGGCCTAAGGGTACTTTTCTTGTTTTTACTTGTATATTAGCACTCCAATTAACTATCTTGCCTGGTGTTGCATGTGTGAAATAGGCTGAAAGTGTTATTTTTGTGTACGTGTTGAAACAGTGGGGATTTCCTAAGTACTGATATTTCTCTCATTGATGAATGATGATCTCCAAATATAGAGTTCCACACACCTCCATATGTCTCTCCATTGACCTGAATAAAATAATTAAAGATTTAAAAACATTTGACTTTGCCTATGAAATTCTCATAACACACTGCTATGCAAAGTTTCAGTCCAATCTGACCCTGGGTGTGGGCGTGCAGAAAAGACAGACAGATAGCTTCAATTTTACATTTTGGTGGTTGCTCCTACCTTTTTACTGGTGCTACTCTTTGAAGTTGGGTATGCCAGCCAGTGCTACGAAGTAAAGTTAATTTTGAGCCACATGGTGTCACCTGTCATTTAAGTGGTGCCTCCGATCTTCAGGGGCTTATATAATCGTTAGGTTTCGTATGCAGCACACTTCTTAGTTACCAACATTGTTTTGATGGGTTGTGGACACCGCCAGAGTCCCAATTCCACACACGCCACATGGAACAACATAAGATGTCCAAAATTGTGCACTGATATTCATGTGTGTGTCCTCTTTCTCCTCCAGACTACGTGTACTTTGAGAATTCCTCCAGCAACCCTTACCTGATTCGCAGAATAGAAGAACTCAACAAGGTTAGTAATTTGTCCTTGTCACCTAACTTCATGTACTTGCTGACTCTGACTTTCATCATGTAGTTCATATTAACTGTATGTGACCTTGTTTGCAAGTTGCCTTTCTAACACATGGCAGCGGTAATGACAGACCAAGTTGGTACTGTGTTCTAGCAACATGTCCTCTAAAACGCAGCGCTTCTCAGCTGGTTTTGTTTGCGACCCACATCTGACCTCCCTGAAGTCATGACCCAACGTACCAGATAATGGCATTCCCCCGTAACCAAAATGTTCTTTGGGCTATGACCCTGTGAAAATGTCTCGCGACCCGCTTCGGGGTCACGACCCACTGCTTCAGACACTCACTCTACCAGTTAAATAACTGACACGCTCACTCGGCTGCCGTTTGCGTGGTGTGTGACCTGCACTTGGTTAGCAGTGTCTAGGCAAATAACTAGACGGCAGTACAGGAGGCACTTATATAACCCAGCAGCAAGCGGCAGTGGTGTATGACACAGGCTTGTTTCCCAGTCAAAGGATTAAGCTCATTTATATAACACTCTTACAGTGAGCAACCAGGAGGACTCCATCTTCCCCAGTGCTAATGGGTCGCTGAGCAGGCTGAAGGGGTATCGTGAAGCAGCAATAGTAGCACTGCATGATTATGGTGACAATGATCATCCTGATTATTCTGTTAAATATTGTAATGTAATGTTGTAATCACAATTATTAATCATGATTATTGATAATCATGTTTTTTTTGGTGTGGGGGGGGGGATCATGAGTTGGCGTTAACTTATCGGTATCATATCTGTGGTCAAATGTTATACTGACCTGTGTGAAAATCCCCATCTCCTGCTGGATGGAGATGGGCTGTATATTACAGACACTCTCATTTAACAATCCTGGCTGTCTCAGTAGTGAACGTACAGATCATTAAAGATTTCATGGGTAACATCACTTAACTTCCAGAGTTTTGACTGTGACGAAGACACAGGTACCATTGAAACGTTTGTCGTGTTTTACCTAATTAAATATTGAAAAGAAGATGTGTGCTTCAGTGCCTTTCTCTGTGTAATACCAGTAAGTAGTGTTGGGAACCAACAGTTCCTGAGCCGTGTGGCCCATAGGTTGCCTATCCCCTGTTAACATGGCGTGAGCCAGCTTGATGTACAAGTTCACCTACAACAGGATGTTGAGACAGTGGCGTAACAAGCCAACGCTGGGCCCCAATGTGGGATGGTCAACGCACACCTGGCGCAACTGCTGCGACTGAGCAGAGCAGCAGCTCAGTGGAGTCGGCGGAGCCGCTTCCTCCATGTTCTCATTACAGTCTCCACTAGTGCTGTTAGAGGGCCTGCTGGTGCTAGCAGCAGCCGCCAAAATTCTGTCAACTGTCATTCATTGCATCTCTGTATTCAGTATATATTCATTTTATTTTACCTACGGCACGGGTATACCCTAAATGTCTTGTTTGCTGCCTCATGGTAGTTACGGGTTAAGCCTAATTAAACTTTAGAGCGGGTATCGCTTACCAAAAAATAGCCGCTCTACGCTCCCACAACACGGCACAGTGTATAGATGTAGAACGCAACTTGAGTAAAAAAAAAAAAGAATACACAAGGCCAATTGTTGCCCGGCCAGACGGCTTCACCGTGGAGGATTCAAACCCAGGTCTCCATGGTGGTGGGCAGGGACTTTACCCCCTGCGCCACCCGGATGCCCCCTTGCTTTGTCAAGTTGTGCGTCATTTCTCAGGGACCTCACAGTACTCTCCTGCAGTTCAATACAAGCTGTATGAAATCGTGATGAAAAGTCATGAAAGAGTCCTGAGATTCCTAGTTGCCTGTTTAGACAGAGAGAGCAGCCACATTCAGAAACAACAGTTAAAAAACTAAAACTTGTTTAATGTGTACTAAGCCTTTATTCATAGATAGCTAGAATGTTTGTGTTTTGGGGTGAACTTGTTGGAGGATATTATGGCAATAATGGTAATAACGATTCTCTGTTTCTCCCTTTGCCACTAGACGGCCAACGGAAATGTAGAGGCCAAGGTGGTATGTCTCTTCCGGAGGCGAGACATCTCAGGCAACCTCAACACTCTGGCTGACAGTAATGCAAGTAAGTACTGACTTCCCAAGATCTCCCCTTTTTTAATAGATTTAGTTTTGTGCTATTTATGCCATTTATGAGAGAGATGGGGAGTGACACGCAGCAAAGGCCGTCAGGATCGGGACTCGAATGCGCTGTCAGGCTACATTGAGCCTAGTTGCCCGGACCGCTACACCAGCGGTCTGGGCTTCAAGATCTCTCTGTCACTGCTTGATTCCATATCACTACAGATTAATTGACTGCTTGATTCTATATCACTACAGATTCATTATTTTATGTATTGCTCCTTTAATGCAATGTTGTGTGAAGTGCAGGTCCAACATCAGCAAGCCCAGTGTTGGACATTTAACCTTATATAATTCATTGACCGGGGTCCCTCAGGGGTCTGTACTTGTTCCCCTCCCCTTTTCCCTCTATACCGAATCTCGTCGTCGATATGTAAGCTCACACGTTGTGAGCTTGTAGATCTGCCTTTCTTTCCAATTTTTACAGATTGTTCGCCTATTATGACATGGCCAGATTAAGGATGTCTGGGTTCATGCGGTTAATCCTGATTCTGCGAATAGCCCTGCATATAATCTTCAACGATTCTATAGCAGGAGGATTTAAAAAAGTAATGTTCATTTAGAGTTGTTCCCACTAGACTACAACTGCATTCAAAAACGTCAAAAAGTCTCTTCCACACAGAGGAATGTTTGCCGTCAAGCGAGGCACGCCAGTATTCATCTCGGCGGAGATTTACGGCGACGCGCAATTTCAATTTCACAGTGTGGCTGTTTCTTTCTTTTTTTCAAACGGCCAGAGAGCTCCTCTGTCTCTACGGGAAGTCTCGTCGCACGGTGCTCGATTTAGCAGTCTGAGTGTTACCAACGGTCCCTTGAGGGTACACACCTCACATTTCTAGGTGTCAGCCAGATCTTCCCCTTCTGTACACTGCATGTTCCCCCTGTCAGGAAATGCTCTGTCTGGCACATCCCACCAGTTGTGTTGTCGATGAGCCTTCTCTGCCTTGTGTGACCAGGGGGAGGAGGGAGGGGGGGGGGAGTAGTGAGGTGGTGCTAATGACACGTAGACCACTGAGAGGCTTGATCAGATTCACTCATTACCCCCCAGCCACCACCACCACCCCTCCTCGTCTCCCTGAACCCTCCCTCTGGGCTGCAGTGCTCCAGACAAAGACTCACACACACACACACACACACACACACACACACACACACACACACACACACACACACACACACACACACGCGCACACACACCTCAAAATGGATGCATTAAGGCTGCTTGGAATGCTGATGTTTTTCTTTTTTTCTCTCTTTTTTTCCCTCCCCTTTTTCTTTAACTAGCCTGAACGCCCACAAGCTCTTGTATACGATGTGATGCTTTATGCTGGTTAACCACATGAACCCTATAGCATCCATATTCTGGGCATGTCATAATAGGCGAACATTCGGACAAAATAGCAGATCTACTAGCTCGCATTGCAGATCGGTTATTTTCGGCAAAGAGATTTGGTGTAGAGGCAAAGAAAGAGGGGGGGCCAGGTATAGAGCCCTGGGGGACCTTGGTAAAAGTATTTACGGGTTTCAAGTTGTCTGACATGGATGAGTAATAGACCATGGTGTTACCGGCTGCATCCAGATTCTCTCTAGATCTGAATTGCGTTTGCTTGGTTTGGCCGTCGACTTTGCATCGCCTTGTATCGAGCTGTGTAAATTTAGCGATTCGTACACTATAGTCACTCACTTGGTACACCCAGGTAGTTGTCATTCCCTTCAAAGACAGCGTCCAGTCTTTCTAAAAATGTCATAAGTGATGACACAGTGAGGGCAGTCTGTTGGGAGCTGAAGCACAAACTGAAGTCATGTACTCGCATTGCATAGGCAGAGGGGCCCAGAAAAAGAAAGGGAAACTTTTTTTTTTTTAGGATGTTGACCCAAGCCTATAGGGGACTTGTGTATTGCCTATAGGGGTCTTGTGTATTTATAGATCATTGCTGTCGGGCAGAAACCTTGTATCTCCATATTTCAACTTCAATGTTTTCTTCCCGCTTTACTTTGTGTTAGAGTGTTACGCAAAAGCAGTAGCTGATCTACAAGCTCACACTGCTATTTAAAGTGAGAGTGGTTAAGTGTCTATAAATATTGAACCAATGAAAAGTTTTAACAAGAGCTTGTGACTTAATAATAACTGCACTGGATCCATTGGAACACAGGTTTCCTGAAAAGTAATGATTTTGGACATACAAACAAGGTTTCCACCCGACAGCGGCGATGTACAAAACAGCATAGTCACAGCACAATGTCAGCCCGATGAGAGACATGACATTGGTTGTACTGTCTAATAAAGACAGGATCCACACGGGACTGCACATTTAGCCTAGTTGGGCAGAAATGTTCTAAAGTCAACTGTTAATTATCTGAAAGAAGTTGAACGACCTTCAGTTGAGCCAATCATTCATGTTTTAGTTTAAATGTTTATAGGCCGATTCTACAAATGCCTTCTAAATCAGTACTTCTCACACTTTGAAGATTTTCAAAAATGTTCAAAAATAGCAGATGTACAAGCTCGTAGCCTGGCACGAAGTGACGCGCTGTGAGCTTGTATATCTGCTATTTTTGAATAGCCAACACAAAAATCTAAAGTGACACGGATGCTTTCCCGGTGTTAATGGGTTAACGAATCCAAGTTGGGAGAACAGGCGGAAATTCAGCTATAGTGGGGAGAGAGAGAGGCGACCCAGGCAAGCCAAGGGCCACAGAGTCAAACATTGGTGGGGCGAGTCCCTAAAGCGAACACCAGCAATTACACCCCTCCATTTTACACCCACGAGGCCTCTCGGCATTTCGAAGACAGTCAGCCAGCCAGCCAATCAGCCCTGTTCGTTCCCTAACATCTCTCTGCTCCCTGAACGTACGGATGGAATCCTGCCGCCAGGCGACAATGCAGGTGTAGTGTCCCGTCCTCTGCGGGGGTCAACAACGTCACCTACACGGTTGGAGAGTCCTCTAACTGTTGGGAGAAAGAACAGAGTGAGATGAGACGCCAAGAGAAGGACACAGGGAGAGAGAGAGCTCAGAGCAGCTCAGAGAGAAAGTGGGATAGCAAACGACCAACAAACTCTCAAGTGGTTTGGGAGTCCAGTCCAAGCTGTGTCTAGCCACCTCTGGGATCCAGTCTAGCCGCCTGGCGTAGTTTGTTCTTATTAACGCAGACAAACACACTACTGCTTGTAGTGTGTTAACGTTCGAGGACTATTCTCTTCTGCTCTGTGTTGCTTCCTCCTTCTCTGTTGGGTTGTGGCACCCACGTTGCCTCGCATCACACCGTCCTATATATATTATATATATATATATATATACAGTACAATATATATACACACGAGACCAACCCTCCCGTCTGTCTTCTCTCCCACCTCCTCTCCTAGACCCTTGAAGCCAGATACAGGTCTTCTCTCTCGCTTCCCCTCCTGTCTTCTTTCTGTTTCTGTATGTCTCTGTGCTTATCAACCAGCCCCACTGCACTGCTCAGAACAAAAGGCCCTTGATGCGTCCCGCAGGGCCCTGGCACGCAAAGGGTTAATTCCGACTTGCCTTGTGTCTTTGTCAGTGGAAGAAAGTGTGTCTGCGTGTGTGTGCGCACGCGCACAAACGCGTATTAATGCATGTGCGTGTGACTGTAGATTGAGCGAGAGAGTGTGCTGCCTGCGTGCGTGTGTATGTGTGTGTGTGTGTGTGTGACTGTGTGTGTATGTGTGTGTGCGCACTCGCGTCTTGAGTGCCTGCCTGTCTCTCCCTCTGTGTGCTTTTTTTTTCTCTTTAATGTGTGTGTGTATGGGGGGTGCATGATGGGGGGATGGGCGCCTCAGGTTTGGTGCACAGGGTTTCCTACTTTGTCTGGCAGGGACTAGCCGGACAAGAGGAGGGAGGGAGAGGGTGTGTGTGGGGGGAGGGGGGTTGTGGCGGTGGTGGCAGGAGGGGTTAACAGAAAGGGGTGTGGCCTGAGGTCCCGGCCCTCTCTCTCTGTCTCACTGACAGGGTTTCCTGTGGCTGAGTGCAGGGGTGGAGTCCACGGAGATGGAGCGATATAGACCAGCCCCCCCACCCCCTCCTCCTCCCCCACTCCACCTCGCAACAAATTATGCACCCGCCTGAAATTAGGAATGCGCAATCTAGTGGTCGAACACACATACAGCCGCCCTCATTCCTCCATATCTTTTGAGTGGCTGGAGGGTGGGGGGGGGTTGTAGTGGCTCTTTTTATCTGCAGTGGCAATTGTCGTGATGGTTGGTTATTTGCTGTGACTGTTTGATTACATTTATGGGTGTAGCATTTGGGGCATTTAGAAAATGGAGAACATGTCTTCTACAGAGAGAATTCACTAGCAGCTGAAGTTTGTGACGCTGCTTCCCGTGCAACACACTCAGCAACCAACGCTGTGCAATTATATATTAGTGTGATCTTGCATTTGGGCAGCCTGGAATTGTTTCTCAACCAGGGGGTAGGGACCCGAAATTGGGCCACGATGTTGACCCCTTCCTTTGTTGCCTATATATAAAAAATGGCCGATCTACCAGCTCACAAGTGAGCTTGTAGATCGGCTATTTTCGCCGAATGCTCGCCTATTTCCGCTGAATGTTTGCCTAATATTACATGCCCAGAATAGGGACTTTGGGATTGAAATGGTTAATGTATTTCTTCCTGGTTTTATGTGTGAATCGTGCCAGACCAGTTGAGAAGCACTTATTTATGACGTAGGGTTGAGGCTGATGCTCGTGTGTCTGTTTGGTTGATTTATTTCATAAAGTAGGGTTGAGACTGATGCTCGTGTGTCTGTTTGGTTGATTTCTTTCATAAAGTAGGGTTGAGGCTGATGCTCGTGTGTCTGTTTGGTTGATTTATTTCATAAAGTAGGGTTGAGGCTAGGGGTGTGCCGATACACTAATTTCACCAAACGATACGATACGATATTTGGCTCACAACTTCGATACGATTTCGATACGATACGCACTTTTTTATTATGAAAATATATGGGGGAGAAAAAAAGCAAATGCAAACAAATAATTCTGTTTTTACATTATTCAGACATGCAAACTTGTAGCTTTTCAGCTACAATAGCCGTTTTGAATCCAAATAGGGCAATAGTGTGACACCTGACCCGAAAAAAACAACATGTTGTCACCCTTTTCACCTCGGGGCTGTTTGCATGGCTGATTATTATTATTGTAGTAAAAAAAAAAAAAAACTTTTTTTTTCTTTTTTTTTTCAAAACGATATTTTTTCCCCCCAAAACGATACATATCGTCACGAAAACGTATCGCGATATATCGTGGGACGATATATCGGCACACCCCTAGTTGAGGCTGATGCTCGTGTGTCTGTTTGGTTGATTTATTTCATAAAGTAGGGTTGAGGCTGATGCTCGTGTGTCTGTTTGGTTCATTTCAGGAGACTTTGAGGAGGAGTCCAAGCAGCCAGCAGTGTCAGAACAACAGAAACACCAGCTCAAGCACAGAGAACTGTTCCTCTCTCGACAGTTTGAATCTCTACCTGCTACTCACATAAGGTAAGAACAAGTGTTTGGGCCTGTGTAGCCTAAACTGAACCTGGGATCGAATCCAACCAGTGCCTTACCTCCTGTATCTCCCATTCCCCGCCTCAATCCCAGCTTCCTGTGTATCCAAATAAAAATAAAAAAACAGACCCAGTATTGGATCAGCTACTTTTGAATATCTGGGGCTGCAACTATGAATTATTTTCTTAGCGATTATGCTATTGATTACTCTTTTGATTAATCAACATGTGTTTTTGTTTTCTTCTTATATCAATGAAATGACATGAAAAAAGTTAAACTTTTTTTTTCCGACTAAGCTTTGTTGTACAGCGGTGTCAATCTGCCAATCTGCAAGCTCACAACGTGTTGGAACGCATTGTGAGCTTGTATATTGGAATTTTTTGTTACCTTTTGAGGAAACAAAATAGATTACTTAATTTAAATGTATTGTTTCTTTTTAAATAATCAATTAAAATGGATCAGTTCGATTAACTGTTTAACACCAAAGCAACTCATAATTGGTCCAGTCTATGGCCTCTGTCAGCCATGTGTTAAAGCTGGCCCCACAGAGGCCAGGCCGCCACCACGTCTCTGTAACTCCCCACAGAGTAATCACACCCATTTACTCTTGACAGATGGACAGGCTCACTTAAGTTTTGGCTGCACTTTGAGAGACCTTTTCACAATCTGTGTGTTCAAAGACGTAGAAGAGGGGTTCTCAAACCTCTTAATTTCTCAGACCCCCTTAGCTCTCGAGAGTTATAGACCTGTAAGGTCCCTCAGAGAACCCAGAGGGTCCCTGGACCCCACTTTGAGAACCGCTGATGTAGAGCTTGACCTGCCATATATTGGATTCCCTCATTGGCTTAGTGCTGTGTTCTCATAGTGTTCTCATGTGTTTACATAGTTTGTACTTGCGTGTGTGTTGTTAACCACATGAACCCCTATTCTGGGCATGACGACATAGGTGAAAGTTCTGTGAAAATGGGAAAATACCAGATCACAAGCTCACAATGCATCACATGGTGATGCGTTGTGAGCTTGTTGTCTGCTATTTTCAGAAAAGAGATTTGATGTTGTCTGCTATTTTCAGAAAAGAGATTTGGTCTAGAGGGGGAAAAAAACAGGCGACCAAGTATATACCCCTGGGGAACCCTGGTCAATGAAGTATCTGGGGCTTAAGTGGTTAAAGAAATCTTTATTGGTGAATCTTGTTACCATCAAGTTCGGCTAAAGACCTGCATTGTTCCTTGTCCTACCCTCTGTTTTCGGCCTCTCTTCCCTGCACTGTCCAAGTGTGTGTGTGGTTGTGAAATGCTTCATAAAACTCATTTTCTGTACAGTGGGCAGAAAAACAAAAGAAATGAGAAACATAAAATGGTGACATAACTTCTGTTGAACAAAACCCATGACCCCCCCCCCCCCCCCCCCCCCTTGCATGTCCCTTGGGAACCATAATGTTCCCAAACCGGGTTTTTGAGGATATGGGATCATCTTCATTTGCTTTTGCCATACTGATTAGGCTGTTGGGTTTCTGTGAGAACGGCCAGGGCACATGAGATTACAACAAATACTTTGCCAAGGAAAATGCGGGTGGACCTCAAGAGTTGCAAATTTAAGGACTGAGTTAAAGTCAGGCGCAACCAAGTATAAATCAAGGCACAAGTTTTAGCATATGCAAGACTGTATTATCTGATTCTGTGACAAGTTTATGTACCAAATGCCTTGCATGTGCAGTTACATCCCCAAGTTCGGTCTCATAAAGACAGAATCCATGAGGCATAGTTTTTGATAACAAAGAGACCTTGTTGGCCTCTGAATGTGGCTAACTGTCTTTCCTTTGTGTCTCCTCAGGGGGAAATGTAATGTCACCCTCCTCAATGAAACAGATGTCTTGGTTGGCTACCTGGAGAAAGAGGTAAGACATGTCCTGCACCACTTCTCAGCTCTGCACCTCTTGATGCTGCTAAACATTGTAAACGTTGTCTTCCTCTGTGCTTGACTTTGCTTTGAAAAACTGTCTTCTTAAAAAGCGTGTCATTTTACTTTTCTAGCATGAGCTCTCAACTGAATGATATGTCAGATTATTATGTCCTCAGAATGACTAGATTCAGGTTAAATACCGTTAAAGAACCACTTGTTGTAATGACCTAATGCCAATATTGACATTTGACATTGCAAAGTCAAAGTGTATCATGTACTCAAATTTCAGATTTTCATTCAATTAAACTTTTCACTAATGGAGATACAATTTAGAAAAAAATGTTGATCCAGTTGTGCTTTTGGCTGATGTTTTCAATGTGCTGCCGTTTCCCCCTGTCCAGGACTGCTTCTTCTACTCGTTGGTGTTCGACCCCGTACAGAAGACCCTCTTGGCCGACCAGGGCGAAATTCGGGTGGGCTCCAAATACCAGGCCGAGATCCCAGACAAACTAGCCGAAGGTGAGCCCTGAAGATGGGAGGGGTGAACTCTGACCTTTTTCTCAGACCACGCTGTCCATCATGTGTCCCACTTTGAAAGCGCTGCGGCTGTGGTCGAGGTCAAGTCACTTGAACACACAGAGAATCAGAATCAATCTTTATTGTCACATTACAAGTAAGTGGGTGAAATTCTTGGTTGTGCAGGCTCATCATTGCAGTTAAAAGATAGTCATCTCATAGAGCGAGAGGAGAAGCATAAAGTGCATAATATGACTAAACTACATATATAATCTATAATAAAGTGAGTGAGTGCATAAAAGTGTTTACAAGAAATGTCCCTTTTTAAAGCACATTTCACACTTCTGTGCAGTGTCACCAGACTTTAGTTTCTGTTCAGCAGCCGGATTGCTGCGGGGTAGAAACTGTTCAATAATCTGGTGGTACTGCTCGCCAGGCTCCTATACCGTTTGCCTGGCCTGGCCACAGACGCACATATGTGCAAACATACAAGACAAGTCCGCGGCCCTCGCACTAAAAACGGATTATGCATGAGCTCTGAGTCAGTCTCCGTTAGGAGGCTACTGTCAACAGTGTGAATGACAGGTCTTTATTATGGAAAGACGGGTTGAGATGGAGGCCGAGGAGGCTGTCCTAGTACTGGCAGGGAATACTGCTGACAGGGATTAGGTTACAGAGTTCCTTGTGCAGAAGATGGGAGATCTCTGCACTAAAAATGACACGGACAGTACTTTGCATTTTCTCTGTAGGTGAGAATTATCTCCCATCTTGTGTTCTGATAACACCAGAGACACAGCACCAACGCTCCATCTGGCCAGGCGAGGCAGCGCATCCCTGGGAGAGCACTGAAAAAATGACTCATGACCACACAACAACACATGTTGTTTTCCCTTTCCTCAGTGTCTCTGCCCTACATCTCTTCCTTTCTGCTCGTCCCTCTCTCCTGAATCTCTTCCTCTCTCCTGTGGGTCATTTAGCCGTTTCTACACTCTGTCTCTCTCCCTCTCTTAACTCCACTCCCTTCCTCCACTGTCCAGTCCTGAGTTTACATAGTGTTTTTTTACAATCCCATAAAAGCATTTAATGTATTGTTAATAAATAAATAAATTGGGACAAGTGAAAACACGACGGCACCACAAGATGGAACGATAAGAACGGAGTTGTAAAAAATAATAGTGGGTTAATATGCAGCGCTTACCAGCGAGTGCAAGCTTGGTTTTTACAATGCCACTAGCCAGATGTTTAGAAAAGACCCTTGCAAAGTTTAGTCGGTTTAATGGAACTAATCAATTTAATTGATTAAAACAAAATTACATAATAAAATGAGTCATCATAGGTGACAGAATAGCAAAAAGCCGATCTGCAAGCTCAACGCGTCACAATGTCACATTGTAACATGATATGAACTTGTAGATCTGAAATTTGTGCACGATACCGTTGTAGATAACAATGAAGTGCAAAACGGGGTGTACAGTGGTTATAATCAGACAAATCGATGTAGTCGATTGTAAAATAAATCTGAATTTGAATTTATTAACGTTGATTCGTTGAAAACACTTCTTGATTAATCGAACGAGTAATTGATACGCTAATAAGTGACTGCAGCCCTAGAAAGGTTAGTGGTCTATCGGCCAAAGGGGCACAGTGAAGAGGTATAATGTGAGCAGCGTGTGGCGTGCTGTCCTGCAGACAAACCATATTTAACCATGACCCTGCCAAGGTCACTGCGGTGGCTCAACCCAGTTAAGACAACACAATGTATAATTATGATGTCATGGGTTCACTTCTGTCTGAGTCACATCTCATCACAGGTCCTCTCTCCAACGTCTGCCCTCTCTCTCTCTTCACTGCTAGTATCTAATAATGCAGGAATGTAATGCTAATAACAGCTAGGGCTGTCTCAATCATGACTTTATTGTCATACAGATAATTGCAATTCATGATTTTAATTGTGTTTTTGGCGTTGAACATTGGAACATATGAATAAAAATTACATTTGTTTTACTTACTTTGTAAAGAAATTGTGCAGGGCAGATATGTCAAATAACTTGTATATAAACAATGACCAGTAGGGATAATCAAAATAAGTAATGCACTATGGCCAAAACGGGCCATATGTTTACTAGGTATGCTTTCATAAATGTTCATATAATAGTGGAAATGGCAGATCTACAAGCTCAGAATGTATCTTACCACGACATGATGTGAGCATGTAGAGCTATTTACAGAATGCTTGTACATTTTTGGAAATGTATGAACATTTTTCAACAGATTTAATTTATACAGATGAAGGAAGCGTTTCTAACACGATTATGCAAAATAATTGAATTAACTGAAATAATTGCAATCAGTTGATTATGTAATACTTATGTCTGGCTTAATAACAGAAGATTTTCTCTTTGATACTTGATTGTCACTGTGAGGTTCAAGGTTTCTTTATTTACATCTCGGGTATGGGTACATAAGAGTGTACAATATTATTTTGTTCTAGTTGTTAGCGTTTCCCAAACAAATTTTTCATCATAAACCTGATTGTCCGGTTTATGAGCAAATGGGCCAGAAACGGAGCATTGTTTTTCTATCCTCTATTTCTTGGCGCTTCTGTGTGTGTGTGATGACAAGCACTTGAAATGTTCTAAAATATATACATATATATATATATAACAAAATAAAACCTGTTCCTTCTGTCCCAGTTGAGTCAGATACCCGTGTGCAAGAGAAACTGGAGACCAAGGTGTGGGACCCCGACAACCAGCTCAAAGACCCCCAGATCGACCAGTTCCTCGTCGTGGCACGGTAAGCCCCCTCCCCCCTGTTACATCCTCACTGTTGCCCCTGTCACCCCAACATTGTCAGGAGGTCGGGGGATAGTTATCTTCCAGGAGATGTGTGAACTAGGCTTGCAGTTATTGATTTCTTTCTTGGCGATTATTCTGTTGATCACTTTTACAATTAATTGAATAAACTAAGTCGGTTAGTCTCATTAACCACTGCAGCCCTATTTGATACTTTGTACAATATACTTTATACAATGGTGTTGCGCAACACGTTGCAATTGTGAGCTTGTTTATCCTCTATTTTTTCTTTTGTATTTAAAAAAGAAAAAACATAATTATTTAAATCATTTTTTTTGGTTTCAAAATCGATTATTTAATTAAAATCAATTATTATATTTTACTGAATTTAATCAATTAGTTTGATTAACTCTTGCACCCCTATTTCATTAAAATCAATTAATTTTAATGCATTTAATCAATTAGTACGATTAACTCTTGCACCCCTATTTCATTAAAAACAATCATTATATTTTAATGAATTTAATCAATTAGTTCGATTAACTCTTGCACCCCTAGTGTGAACTAGTGCCGCTTGTGCCCCTAACACAAAGCTCTTTCGATATTCCCTACCCCAGATGATCGTCTACGTTAATGGTTCTCAAAGTGTGGTCCGGGGACCCCCTGGGGTCCTTGAGGGGGTTCAAGGGGGTCTCCAGCCAAATGTGTTAATATAGCATAAAAATCGGTTTAACCACTTTAAACCCCTATATATATATATATATATATATATATATATATATACACACACACACACACACACACACACACACACACACACACACACACACACACACACACACACATACATCGGCTATTTGAAAATAGACGATCTACAAGCTTACAACTGCTGGTCTGTGTGACAATTAGTGCCGTGTGCGTACTGTCTCTACGTGACAGTTATTGCCTGCATAGCGTTGTTTCTACGTGACAATTAGTGCCGTGCGTAGCGCTGTGAGGTCCTAATCAACACATTAACGGGTGGTTTACCCCAAGTGTGTTTTTTGGAGGGAACTGAGCCTCAAGAGTGAATCAGTCCTTTGTTGGCTGCATCAAACTAGTGCTCCATCTACTGGCTGAAACTAAACGCTGCATTGTTATTTTACAAGTCAAATGCATAGACATATTACAGACAATTACCTTTTCTTGGCCATTTCTTGCCTGTCACTGTACTGTTTTATGTATGTATTTTTTAAAGGACCTTACTGGCATACCTACAGTACATTAGGGATGGAGCCCGGTATATTGTTAACCGTGTACACATTTTTTTGTATCTGTTCATGGCTGGTTAACAAAAAAAACGAAAATTGACTCATAACGTATTGAAATATTTTACATATGATTATTCCTTGTGCAATACTGAGAAACTGAGCTAAGCTGCACAAAGTGACCGTTGGCATTTCTCTGACTGGATGCACATTACTTAGAAGCAATATGCATCCTTAGAACTAAGCTCTTCTACCAAAGTGCGGTAAGGCTGATGTGCTGTGAAGAAATGTCTATGCTCTTAACTTAGGGCTTGAGAAGCCAGGTGCGAGAAGCCACATACAGTCGTACATAAACATAGATCATTTAGCTGTTAATAGCGTTGATTTTGTGATTGTTGACATTTGCTCCAAAATCAATAAAACCAAACTTACCTGAATAATTGAGTCAATGTTTGCTACAGTAAACATAACTGCGAGGTTATTACATTATAACATTCGTTTGAATCCCATTCGTAAATCAGTCTTTTCTCCAGGGACTATTCTCGGCTAGACATTCATGCTTTACTATGCATTCAAATGCGACAAGAACAACCTTGTCAAAAAACTAACCTTGTCAAAAAACGATAAAAAGATATTTAGCTATCTCAGGCTTACCTATCTCACGCAAGTTTCAAGACTTGGCAAGCAGATTTGTATACTTTTACTGAAATGAATGGAATTCACTGGCTTTCTCGTAAATCAAACAAACAACGGTATGCTTTGGAAAATGGCTTGAGTCATACTCGATGAGCTACACATGCCAGACCACCGGTATGGTCCGAGGAGCATGGAAACCGGAGATGAAGAGTGTTTAGCAAGGTTTTTTTGTTGTGTGTTTCAGAGCTGTGGGGACATTTGCACGGGCTCTGGATTGTAGCAGCTCCATCCGACAGCCCAGCCTCCATATGAGCGCCGCCGCAGCCTCCCGAGACATCACACTGGTAAGACAAACACAGTTAGGGCTGATTAAAGGGATAGTTCACCCCAAAAAATACTTGTTTCTATTGATTAGTCACCCCATGGAGACTTGAATTCATGGATATTTTTTTTGTTGCATTCCTAAGCCAATAATTTGATGACCAGCGGACCGGTAGGCAGCGGTTCCGGTAGGAGACACAAAGGCGACTCTTTGTGTCTCGTAACGGAACCGCTGCTGGTCATCAAATTATTGGATTAGGAATGCGACAAAAACAAAAAAATATCCATGAATTCAAGTCTCCGTGGGGTGACTAATAGATAGAAGAAAAGGCATTTTGGGGGTGAACGATCCCTTTTAATATAGAGTTTGAGAGACATGGAGAGTCCAGTTACTGAACAAACTCACAGAACAATGAGCACAATCAGAGTATAGAGCTATTTAACACAGAAAATAACTTACCCTACCTTTTTAACCTGGTTCTCCACCACCCGCTGCTGAAAAGATCTGTGAAGCCAGACCGTAACGGCGTACTCTCTAAACCATTGGTTCTTAAAGTGGGGCTGGGTTCCAGGGGGTCCCCAGCTAAATGATGGGATAGTTAGGAACCAAATGCTCTCTTATGGGTGTGTAACTCTGAGAGTGTACAAATGGAACCAAATGGACACTAACGGGTCCATTTGGTTCCATTTGTACACTCTCAGAGTTAAATTAACATTGATTTTACAATAGAAATTGGGGTCCCAGAGATAGAAATACCATTAAATGGGGGTCCGTAACCTAATGCATGTCAAACTGGGGGTCCTTGCAATTAAAACGGTTGAGAATCACTGCTAGAGCCTTAAAAATCTTCTCTTATGGGGGTCCCTGGCATATCTTTTCAAATGGGGTTCTGTGGGCTAATATGTGTCAATTTGGGGGTCCTTGACGCGATAAAGTTTGAGAACCACTGCTCTAAACATCGCTTTCTCCCCAACCCTCCCTCCCTCTGACCCTGTCACAGTTCCACGCCATGGACACGTTGCAGAAGAACGGCTACGACCTGGCCAAGGCCATGTCCACGCTGGTTCCCCAGGGAGGACCGGTGCTCTGTCGCGACGAGATGGAGGAGTGGAGCGCCTCCGAGGCCATGCTCTTCGAGGAGGCCCTTGAGAAGTATGGCAAAGACTTCAACGACATCCGCCAGGACTTTGTAAGTCTGCATGTTAATTGTCCTTAAAGGGATGGATAGTTCACCCAAGAAATTACTTTTTTTCGATTAGTCACCCCATGGAGACTTGAATTCATGACAATGTAGTGAATGGGATCCCACCGCAATGAAGCTCAGGTGTGTTCTCATTACCATCGGACCAATCGACAGCAATATGTTATCATAATGTATGGGTGTGTGACCAACAAGCATAATCGTAATTTTCCGATTAAGTAACAAAAATGCATCAAGGCACCACAGTATTAAACTTGGAAGGGCCCGCCCCTCATCGCTTATTGTTTTGTCATCTAAGTCTTAATTTCTTTTGTAACACTTTTGGTGTGTTCACCTTTCAAGATACTTATCTACTAGATTATGATTATCTACACTAGATGTCGGCGGAAAATACTTGTTTCTAATTTTCTGTCAGACATGCTAGAATCATAACGGAACTCCTCAAATAGTTCTGGTCTGGAACTCATCAAATGGTTTAATTGGCATCCTAAATCAATGCATAAACTGCATAGCTAACCATAGCACCAGGGTGGTCCGAAGTGAGTTATGCAACAGCTAAAGTAAAACAGTAAATTATCAAAACATGTTATAGGCATAGTTAAAACACTTATTTTACCATCAATATCTTTGATACGTTAATGACTAATCTAGCTTTGTGCTGCATTAATATAAAAAAATGCTTTGATCCAGGCCAGGGTAACCAAAAGCTAAACTGGCTTGCCCGGGCTAACAGTATTCTTTTGGGCTGCTGAATGCACGTTGTGCCCCACAAACAAACCGTTTGTATATGTTAATGCCACTTGCATCATTTTCAACCAGTAACTTTCTTAACTCTTGTAAAATCAAACGTTTTGGTCTGAGCTACATTAGGGTTGATTACATATGGATTCAATATTGGTAGCGAGTCTGCTGACAATCAAGAGATTCTTTTTTATTTTTTAAAATTTTAAGCATGTCAGTTTCCACAACATGCGGACACCAAAATGTCTTTCTTTACAAGGAACAACTCCTTTAGAAAACAAAAAATACACAGCTGTTTAACTACAGTACTTAAACCCATGCTTAGTTGACTGGAGTCCCCCAAAGCCCTATATCAGTCCCACTACACCAAATATTTTGGCTGAAATTATGCGTCGCACAGAATCAAAACGCAATACAAAAAATGCAAAAAAGCTTGTAGATCTACTACTTCAGCAGAATGTTCATGTGTTTGTTTTCTTAATATTCTGTTTTTCTTAATATGTGACTGAGGTTTGGTAGTGAAACACGCCTGTTGATTCTAAATAAGAATTTCTATAATTTTTGCCACAAGTTATTCATTTTTGCCATATGAATGGACTTGGAGGCTGAAGTGTTCAGTATTTTATTTATTTAGACGGGACAATGCACATTAATGAGCATTCAATACACACGTTAATTCAGTCAGCTGAACATGATCTCATGTAAACATGCCGGATTTAGCTAGAAGCCAATTTCCATCCGCAGTCCCCACATATAAAAAAACACTACAATACCAACATAACAAACTGTTGTGTACCATGTGTGACTTGTTTCTCCGCAGCTCCCCTGGAAGTCTCTAGCCAGTGTGGTCCAGTTCTACTACATGTGGAAGACCACTGACCGCTACATCCAACAGGTAGACTACACAGTCAATACACTACAACAGTAGTTTTTTGTGTCAAGTACCCCCAAATTGATTGATGTATTTGGCCACGGACCCCCGTCTGAAAATGTTTTGTGTTATTTTTCAAACCCTTTCAAGATTTTTCAAAAATGTTCAGAAATAGCAGATGTACAAGCTCGCGGCTCAAAGTGACCTACTGTCAGCATGTATATCTGCTCTATTTGAATAGCCAATGTATAAAATATGGATAAAGGGGTTAAAATGATTGTGACGCTGTATTAAAAAAAATCCTGGTGACCCCACTTTAAGAGCCAATGGACTACACAATGTCAATACAATACAATAATATACAGGGGCTATGGGCAAATGATGAAAATATCCCAAATGTCCCAGAAATCTGAAGAAGGAAAACACATCTTTACTAGATCTTATTGCTAATGAACTTTATAAATATCTTTTTATTTTTCACATTTTATGAAATGACCATAGATTTTCACCAGCCCAAAGACTTTTCTAAGTTCCTAACTGGTTACAACTTCTACAGCTTTTGTCTTAAATATTCTTATAGACAAAATAAAATGTAATATTTGTTGTATTGTCCCCAATTGATTCAGTGTTTGATGCCCACCTCTTTTTGTTTTACAGAAGCGGCTAAAGGCAGCAGAAGCAGACAGCAAGCTGAAACAAGTGTACATCCCCACCTAGTGAGTAATAGTCAGAACTACATCTAGGGCTGGGCGATATGACTTCAAATCAATATCACGATTATTTCAAACTTTTGCATTGATTACGATTAATTTAAAATAAATTGAAGAAGAAAATAGCTGATCTACAAGCGTTGTGAGCTTGTAGATCTGCTATTTTCAAAATATTTGCATGCCAAGAGGTGAATCAGACGATTATAAAAATCGAATACATTTTCTTTGTGTCGATTCATTGATATATTATATAATAATGGAAATACAAATATATATTTAAAAAATCAACCCTGCTTCTTGATAATTTGATTACCCTACATGAGCATGATTAAGTCAGTTATTGGTTCTAAATATCGGTTTTGATATATTTTTGGTTAATAGCCCAGCCCTAACTACACCATTGAGTACCTCCTTAAATTGAACTGCTGTTTAAAAGAAATCTCCCCCCCCCCAGCACCAAACCCAACCCTAATCAGATCATGGCACCCGGTAGCAAGCCTGGCATGAACGGGGCTGCGGCGGGCTTCCAGAAAGGCCTCAGCTGCGAGAGCTGCCACAGTAAGTAATATGCTTCTTTGTTGTGGGACAGTTGGCCATTATCTGTTTGCTTTTTGGCCGTCGGTTTGCATGTCATGTGTTAAGAGGCCACTAACCTCCTGTTTTCCCTGTGTGGACCCTAGCGGCACAGTCTCCTCAGTGGTATGCCTGGGGCCCTCCCAACATGCAGTGCAGACTGTGCGCCTCCTGCTGGATATACTGGAAGAAGTATGGAGGCCTGAAGACCCCCACGCAGCTAGAGGGCGCCGCTAGAGCTGGCTCTGTATGTGTGATTCTTTATAACTGTCTTGTACACATTCCAAGGTTATGTAAAGAAGGAGAGGACGTATACGTCACTTTGTTGGTGCAGCATTTCCAGCTGGCAGATTCATCTCACTGGGAGGCGAACTGGAGCCGAACGTGTGCTGGAATGCATTGAAGTCAATGAGAGCCGGGTGGACAAGCGCATGAATAAACAGTATTTCTGAATCATTGTGATTCAGAAATTCTTATTTGTCAAATAATCCGTTCAGAAAAAGAAAAGACGTATCCATCAGACATTGTTCCTGTTGTCTTGTTTTTCTGTGTACACTATATATTGTTTTTCTGTGTACACTATATATTTTTTTTATTGAGGTATCTAAAAAGCACAGAGGACTTTTCTGACAGTATGGGCTGTTCTCGCCATTATTGACAGCCCGTCAGCCAATTCTCGAGATGCTGACTCATACTGCCCAGCCAGAAACCGTCTCTGTCCTTTTTAAATACCTCAATACAATTATATGATGTGCATAACAAAAAACAAGAGATCAGAAAACATTTGATATGTCTTCTTATCAAATCAAACTTTATTTATAAAGAACAATTACAACAACCAAAGCTGCTGTACATGGTTAAAACAAAACAGAGCATCAACAAATAATATGCATTTACACTTATGCCAATCTAGGAACATAAAAAAGTCTTGTGCCCATCTAGGCACACAAACAAAGTATGCAAATAAGCTCATATGCAATTAAAAGCCAATTAAAAACCCCAATGGACTGGGCAGATCTGATGGGGAGAGCGGCAGGCTGTTCCAGAGCTTGGAGGCCGCAGCTGCAAAAGCCACCATTAAAAGTGGGGGAGAAGAGCAGTGTTGGAAAGTAATGAAAAAAGAAATATAGCTTTTTTTCCAGTAACGAGTAATGTAACAAATTACTAGTTTTGAGTACCATAACAATTTCCCCAAAAGTAACTCATTACTATTTTCAGGAGCCTTGGTGGAAAATGTGATTTGCGTGTCGTTTACTTTCATTCTGTGAAAGTGTTGTTGTTGGTCGTTGTCTACCTAGCTGGGTCTGGGTCTAGAGCGGATACGGAAATGATGCATGCATGCATGTATGTGTGCGTGCAAATTATCGGATATGGAAGGGCAGTTTAGGCTGCAGAAAAGACGGGGAAAAACTGCTAGTGTTGCACATGCAAAGTCAGAATTTTAGGTGAAAGGATGCAACTACTAATTTTGTGGGGTGGAGCGGAAAAGTAAAGTAGTGAGTAGTGTAACAAGTTAATTTTGGCAGGGAGTAACAAGTGAAGTAATATTATTTTCGAAATGAGTAACGAGTGTTATATTACTTTTTTTGAGTAACTGGCCCAACTGTGACTGGGGACACCAGATTTACAAAGCACGGAATTGAGGTGGTGAATAAAATGGGTGAGTGGTCGGAAATACAGGGAACAGCAAAAACATCGATGACTGAAACAAATGACAGCACAAGTTCAACGTGTGGCCCCTTTCATGTGCACATTAACAGATTGAGTGGCAAAGGTTTAAAAATTCCTTGGCAAGGGGATGAGATTTACAGCATATGTGAACATTGAAGACACCACAGTTAAAATTGGTCATATTTGACCATGATCCCAGATAAAAACTCACTAAAGTCAGCCTTTTTACATTTTGGTGGCCGGTATTATAACTGGCCTCAGGTTGAAGCAGCTGACACTGAAGGTTGGATTTGAAAACGGTTGCTAGACCCCTGCCCGTACCAGAGTTCCGGGGGGAGCTAAAAAAGGAGCAATCAGGACTCGTCTAAGCATCTTCTTAAGGGCGCGATCGATGAAAAATATTTTTTATTCACATGCTTGTCCAGCCACCTCTCATTGACTTCCATCGAACTTCTGCCTCCAGTTTGCATCAATGGCGCATGCCAGGCGTAGAACCGTGATACATTCTACCGATCGCCAAATTGCAAAATCAGTTTAGAGCAATTTGCGAGCATGTAAACCTTTTATGCAGCCTGTCATTGATGAAGACATTTTCCAATACGGTTTACTTTGCAGGGGCATCATGCAGAGTAAAGCAGTCTTACAAAATCCCCTTTTAAATCAAACACTTGTCTCTTTTTGTCCAGGAGGCGGGCCCACGTGGCCATATGTCGAGGCAGGAGACCCAGGGCCTGTCTCCGTTCACGCGCAACGAGGGCCGCGCCAAGCTCCTGGCCAAGAACCGGCAGACCTTCATCTTGCAGACCACCAAGCTGACCCGCATCGCCCGCCGCGTGTGTGAGGACATCCTACAGCCGCGTCGCGCTGCCCGGCGGCCGTACGCCTCCATCAACGCCAACGCAGTCAAGGCCGAGTGTGAGTACACCTCATCACTCACCAGGAAAAACGCATTCCTATTCTGCATGCAAAATCTGTGTTAATTTCGTAGACTAAAACTATGACAAAGTGTTCGTCGACTACCTTTTTCCACTGACGAAAACTAAATGAAAGCGAAATAAATAAATAAAAATGATGACAAACGAAAAATAAATTGACATTTTCGTCAAAAAATAAAAACTAATGGACAAGAGTTCCATTAGAACCAAGACAATTCAATTTATGCTCGGCTGTGCTATGTGCTCCGAAAATAGCTGATCTACAAGCTCACGACACTTTTTATTCAAAAGATGACTTTATGACTAAAACTAAATCAAAATTTGCTATAAAAATTAACACTTGTTTTAAATGACCACTCACTCACTTAAGTTGTCCTGACCCCCGACAATGTTTTATTATTACCAAGGTATTTTATTGTGCTCTTGTTTGAACATTTTCTTCTACATTCTTCCACCTCAGGTATAATCAGGCTGCCTAAAGCCACTAAGGCTCCTATGAAGAACAAGGTGATCCCTCGGCCATCACTGGCCACCATAGTGAAGAATCTAGGTAAGAATGAGCAGCCAACACCATGGTTTGCACAGTTAATGAGATGTGTTGGTAACACTTTACTTAAAGGTCAGGTCTATAATGCATTATAATCACATTAATAATGCATTAAAATGCACTGATAAGGCTTCATAACACAAGTTATACATTTTTATAATTATGCATAACAACTTCATGAAATATTATACGTGCTGGTCATAATGCATTATAAGTTCAGCGGAACAGCACATTATGACTAACTTAAGTCAGTTATAAAGTGTCATTAAAACACTTTATAACTAAGTTATATCGTAGTCATAATGTGCTGTTCCGCTTAACTCATAATGTGCTTATAATACTTCATAAACCTTGCTAGAAGTTGTTATGCATAATAAACATTTATTACGAGTGTTATGAAGCCTTATGAGTGCATTATAATGTATCATAGACCCGACCTTAAGTAAAGTGTTACCGGCGTGTCTTCTTATAATGCCTCCTACTAATACACTTGTGACATTCAAATACATCTTCAAGTGCTATGGGATTTTGACTGATCGTTTCCCTTCCAGCCATCTCAGCCCCTCTGAAGCTGAAGGCCCCACGGGGAGCCCCCACACCCATCAATCGTAACCAGGCCAACCAGCCTCGCAGTGGGCCCGGCCTGCTGGGGAAGAGGCCCTTTGACAACAACGTTAGTATTCCGGTAGGCCAGTGGTTCTCAAACTTTTTTCATGTCAAGGACTCCCACATTGATGTGTATTATGCCCAGGGGTGCACATAACTGGTGCGCAGGTGCGCATGCGCACCCAAAATAAAAAATGAGCACCACATCAGACGACGCGAGGCGATTTTGCGCACCAACAGCTGGGACAGGAATTTCCAAGCTTTTATTTTTTAGCAAAACTAAAAAATAAAAGAGGCTAGGATACTTCCTGAAGCCACAATCACGCTAAAGCACCCGTCGGCCCCATGTACAGCCAGTAGGCGCAGGGGGAGAGATGCATGCTGCACGTGATTGAGTGTCTCGCATCGCCTCGCATTGCCCCGCTGCGTGCACGCAGCCAGCAGCGGCTGTTAGAGGCACTCGTCCCCGATGATGAACGCACTGTGATGGTGCAAAATATGCAGCGAACGTCCCAATCTCGCGGATAAAAGCAGCGCAGCACAGGGCACCAACCTTGGGGGCTTCACCAAACTGTGTGAGAGAAAAAAAAACGGCGAAAATCGGCGGAATTTGCAAGCAGAGTGTCCTTTTTTTTTCTTTCTCTCGCGCAGCTCCCCCCACCCCCGTTGACAAAACTGTCGGCGATACCGTGCTGACTCCCCCCCCCCCCCCCCCCCCCCGTTGACAAAATGGGACGGGACCATTTATTTGTTGCGCACCAAGTCACATCTCCAGGTGCTCTTCTGAGCACCAGACCTAAAAAGTTATGTGCACCCCTGATTATGCCGCCGACCCCCATCTGAAAATGTTTTTTGCCAGGGACTCCCTGAAGAGAAGATTTGTGTAAAAATGTTTTCAGTACTTTCAAGATTTAAGAAAAAAAAAGTAAAAAAATAGCAGATGTACAAGCTCGCAGCGTGGCGCGAAGTGACGTGCTGTGAGCTTGTATACTGTATCTGCACATTTTTTAATAGCCAAAGTTTAAAATATGGATAAAGTGGTTAAAATGATTGTGATGCTGCTGTATTAACACATTTTACACTGTATCCCACTTTCACCACTGCACTAGGCACCAAATACCTGTTTAATGCAAAAGCAACTCATGAGCACTCAGTGTGCATTCTCAGTGCACATATACACTGTATGTACCATTATGTGTAGACGCATGCTCTGGTTTGGAAATGACGCCTCTCTCAATGGAGTTTCTCACCATCTCATTTGCTCACAGGCCGCCGGGGTCCCTTTCTCGGCCAATGGTAGGCCATTCTCGTCGGGGGGCTTGAGGACCACCTCGCAGACGGTCATCAAGCGTCAGAAAGTCAACCAGGGAGACGCGCCCAACCCCGTGGTGTTTGTGGCTACAAAAGACACCAGGTAAACAAAGACTTTTTATAACCTCAGCCAAGCAGGTAATGGTTTCACCGTGTCTATCTGTTTGTTATGCGTATATCTTGAGCAGTTCAGAGTGGACTTGCACAAAACCTGGTAGGAAGCTTGGTCCTGGGCCGAGAAAGAGCGCCTTAACTGTACACGCATCGCAAAAAAGAGGCGTGCTAGAGAACTGGATTTTCGCATACAGTGGGTCAGTGTAGAGAAGCAGCCAGGAAACCAAGGGCAGAGGAGAGACCTGCGAGAAAAGACCAATCGGATTTGAACCCGAGTCCTCCCGCTCACAGGGAGCATAATATACACTGTACACTAAATAACTGAGCCACCAGGCACCCCAAAATGCACACAATTTCCAACAGATTAACATAACACCACAATGCTTTGAAAAAGGGTTTATTATAGGCCCAGGAAGAACTCATGATTATATTGGCCAAAAGGGAACGTGGAGCCAGAAGCACCACAACATCTTATAAACTGACACCTTGGTTTGGGATCTGTGCTCTACTGAGCACATAATAGTATGTAATGCACTTTTTGTTTAAACAAACAAAACAAAACAAAAACTCCCCAAACTTACGTCTAATAGAAATATCTGAGCTATGATTTATGAAGCATCAAGATGAACCTAGACCACACATCTTTTATTATAATTTTTATTACTGTTTTCATCAGGATGGGGGACAATTATTTTAACACTTGGAAGTGGCACACCTAGAGACTGCCCCTTTCAACAGAGCAGAACATGACAAACATCTATGTAAGCATTCAAAACAAGTGTTATTATTTACATTGTGGTGAAAACCAGGACAATTCTGTAGTGAATGTTGAAAACCGGCAAATGTTTTGTGTTTTAGAGAAATTTGTCGGGACTCCGGGGGGGGGGGCGGGGGGGGGGCACCCAGCTTGAACCTGGAACAATCCCGGCCAAACCTGATGCAGGGTGGCATTCTAAGAATTTTTTTAGCAAACCGTTTTTTCACGTCTGACGTTCCCGTCTTGTCTCCCAACCAGGGCTCTGAGGAAACACTTAACCCAGTCAGAGATGCGGCGAGCAGCCAGGAAACCTCACCTCCCGGTCCGCATCAAGTTGCCCCCGCCCCCCAGAGTCCTGGCCATGCCCCTGCTGCCCTCCAGCACCAGCGAACCCATCGTCCTGGAGGACTGAGCGAGGACAGGCCGCACCAGAAAAGGGTCTCAATAGGACATGGGGGAGGCGGAGTTCTTGTGTGGGATTGGGGGGGTGGGTGGGTGAGTGGGTGGGGGGTGGGGGGCACTGTGCTCAGGCCATCACTTACTAGGCTGCACAGCATGCCATACAAGTAGTCTTTCTTTTCTCTCTCCCCCCCCCACCCCCTCTCTGTTTTTTTTGCTTTTCTGTTACTCCACCCCCCCCCCCCCCCCCCCCCCCCGAAGGTTGACATGCCCAACACACACATACAGGCTCTTGGATGAGTGTACATTTCCATGACATTGAATAAAAATGCCACTTGTAGACATATGAACATGCCTCAACTCTTTCTAATACACACGCACGCACACACACACACCCACACACACACACACACACACACACACACACACACACACTCTCTCTCTCAAACTTTGGGCTTTGTAGTATTTTATTCTGGTTCCCTTAATTATTTTGCTCCCCCTTTTTTTTTAATGGCAGATATTTTTAATTGTGTAATTTAATTCAAGATATTTCTCATCCTGAAACAATGGTGATAAAGCACACTTTATTCCTCCCCCCTTACAGTTCTGTCTTTATTTGTTGTAAATATTAGCAACATTCATGACGCCTCTTTGTAGAGAACGGGGGGAGGTGGGGCGGCTGTAAATGGGAGAGTGATATGGGAGAGCTCAATCAGGCATCGAGACTATTTTTAGCATGTTTATTTATATGGCAAGACCTAGGCCCTGATGAACTTGTCTTGAATTTTAACATCGGTCTTCAAGGTCATACATTATGCCTAATTTATGCTCTGTCGTACCACTGTGTCACGCGCTGAAAATAGCTGATATGCAAGCTCACAGCACGTCATGTACGTGATGTGAGCATGTATATGGGCAATTTTTATGTGGCATGACACTGTTGTGCGACAAGGCGATAAATCAAGCTTTAGTATGAGCCATCCATCAGGCATTTACGTCTTCACTTTAGCATTTGGGGGTCTTTACCTCGCCTGTGCTCCCAAATTGACACTCATGCAATGACGTGTCCCTCTTTGAGCCCGTCACACCCAGCAGGGATAAGAGTTGATAACGGCTACAGACCTCCTTATTAACTCTGTCACCCCCTACAGCCCTGACCCCCCCCCCTTCCCCTCACCAGAAGTGGGTGTCACAGTAGTGTTCGTCTAACTCTGTTTACTAGTCGATTGTTGTCGCAATCAAGCCGAGTCCCGTCTCTATCTCTTCCTTTTCACGATTGTCACGCTTTTTCTCGCCATTTTAGCCCATTAGGAGAGAGAAACCTTCTGGATCCTTCTCTGTGGGGGGGGGGGGGGGGGGGGGGGCTACGCCTGATGTTTAAAAGATGGGGGTTCTGACTACAGTTTGAATGCAACGGCTTTGAATTATTGACCATATTCACACGGTGGCAAATTTGTTCTTACTTCATACTCGGGGTGAGTATAAAGTGATCGACAAATGGCCGTTGTGTGAATATGGTCAATTGAGAAGAGAGCAGCTGTGGAGTTCTATATGTTGACTGGGTAGGAAGTATCCTCATGTGTAGGTTTGAAGGAAATTCAAACGAATGAGGTAAACCCTGATCTAACTGACGTACAGAATGAATACAGTCTGCTCTGATATACTGTTTCATGACAGAAGTGAAGGAATCCAAATCAAGCCATAATGTAGAGGTTTCAAAACTCCACTCATCTTTACCTGCGAGGCGACGCTAGATTCTTCTGACTTTAGGCCACAACATTAATGACAATGTACTGGTTGGCTTCTGGTATGAATGAAACTGGCAAAATGTCACTGGCCCGTTGACAGATTATGTTAATACCGCAGCAATATATAATGTCTGGCACATTTGCAGAAGTCATGTTTCTGATTGTGTTGAGTATGATTATGATGTGAAAGGAATCTCCAGTTGCGTCTCAACTTATGGGTTGATTTGGTTTGATTCTTTATACTTTCCTCCCCTTTGTATTGTTATGAAAGGGTGAGCACATAAAATCAGTGCTTAATTGGATTATTATAATTCCTCAGTTGCCCTGAGGCAAGGTGAGTTGTCACAGCCAGTAAAGGGTCACCTGGTGGATTTATATGCAAGTTTGGTCCCAATGTGGGCTTTTGTAATGTTTCTTAAAACAATAAATTGAAGTGTTAAATTCGTAGCAAATAATGATCAGAGAAAAAAATGGCCTATTGGAAACTTCAGTGTTTTTTCTTTCTTTTTTTTCCTTTTTTATAAAATCTAAATTGTGTAATTACTGCTCCATTGTGGAGAGGGTTAAAATAACTGTACTTGTGAAACGTTGATCTCCATAGGATGCATTTGGGATGGGGAGGGCTTGTTCATTTGACCCGTGGGATAGAATCAAAGGGCAAGGGATTAGAATTTTGTATGTCGGAGAGAGAAACGCTACAATTAAAACTTTTTTTCTCAACTGTTTTTTATTCCAATGTCTCTGTATCCTTTAATGTATCTTGATAAGAAAAGAAATAAAGATTTTTTTTCTTTGTTGTCTCACTTGGACTACCTGTTTATTCCCCCCCTCTATGCAAGGTGATGATTTTGTGAATTCCACATTCAGATTTGTATTTAAGTTATAGCCCCTTGAGATGCAGCATCTCATATTCGAGGCGGTCAGGTCCCATAAAAATATGAACAACAGACATGGATACATACAATACACGTATACAGATACATTCATGCATACACAGATGGCTTGCTCACCCACTCCCAACTACCACACCATCAGCTGTTAAACAACCGAAGAGAAAGAAGGGTAGTAGTACAAATAAATCTGTGGATATATTCCTACGAGTAAAGTCAGTTTAGAAGCATAAACAAGTTGTATCAAGATGTGAATATAGGAAAGTCATGAAGCGACAGAAGGACGCAATGGATCTAAGAGATAGAGGGAGATCATTCCAATCAGATGGAGCTTTGTAGCAGAATGACCTTCGTCCAAATTATTTAGATGTGTGGGGGCAACAAAGTAAGGATAATGCAGGTCACATTGTGATGACTGATGAGATTGTGTGTATTTGGTCTATACAATTGAGGTATTTAAGCAGATGCTCTTATCCATAGCGGTATCCTTATAAGCAAAGTAAATCAGTCTAAATATAGTGTGAAAGGTGTCACTTCCACATGAGCTCTAGTCTAAACCTCTTCTCATAATCCCAAATGTATCTCAAATGGAAATATACAAATCGTTTTGGAGGCTGCAAATAAGACTACATAAATAATTTGTTTATTCACATTCAGTGGGATTATTCCTTTTAACAGACAGCATTTAATTAAATTGTTTAAGTGTGATGTTTACTTGTGGCTGAGGTGGGTGTGAATTAACACTTTAGTTGATCTGGCCTATGATCCCAGGCCTCTTTAACACATCCTCATCCAGGATGTGTATTGGGTCTGTAGCTAATTGAAATGATTAAATCCTAATGACATTTTAATAAAGACACCGCCTATTGGTACAGAAATCAAACTAAATTGACTCGTTAACATCCAGCGTTGCCATGTCCTCTTATTATAAGCGACATTGGGCTTATTTTTCTGTAAAGTTGCTTGTAAATATTGGTAGTTGCGGGTTGAGTTTTTTTGGACATGTTTCTTATTTTGGGCTTGCTTTCTAAAAGCTTAAAACAGTGGTTCTCAAACATTTTCTTGTCAAATCAATGTATTTGTCCACGGACCCCCCCCCCCCTGCCCCAATCTAAAAGTGTTTTGTGACCCCTGTACCAGATGAATATTAAAATGTTTCATTTTTCCCCCAAGATTTTTTCCAAAATAGCAGATATACAAGCTCACAATGCATCGCGAGGTGTTGTGAGCTTGTAGATTGGCTATTTTCAAATATCCAACGCTCATGTGGTCTTGGATCATCACAGTCGCTTCTTTTGGGCTTGTTTTCATAGACCTAGTTGCTTATTTCTTTTGCAATATCTGGCAACACTGTTTGTTAACAATGTTTGTTAACAACGTGCTGCCTTTACTAGGACGTGATTGGCTTATATGAATGTCCGTCTACTCCACAGCTTTTAAAAGCAAGGCGGCAGGTGCTATGATTTTACAGTTCTCAGTTTGCTTGTGACTCTCAAAGCAGGTGTGTTTGGGACCGTGATGCCAGCATAATAATACACATTTATTTTATTTTACACGTTTTGATTCCTTCTAATTTCGACGTTGCTTGAGGCTCTGGATCTGGTTGCGTGTGATCAGCCTTACACAGCATTCTGTCTGCGACTATTACATACTTTTCCAGTCATGCTTGAGGTAAGTGAGAAAGATGCTGACTTTTTTTGTTTTATTTTTCAAGTTGGCCATGTTTACCTGTATGCCTAAACTCTTAAAATGAATTATTAACAAACCATTCCTAATGTCAACCAGCTGAACGCTAGCCTAACCATTACCGACCAATTTATATATATATATGTATATGTTTAAAAAAAAAATCTATTTAGGCTATTGGTTGATTGGAAGAAATGTGCGACCCACTGGAAACGTTTTTAGGAGCCTCTGGGTTAGGTTATCTCTTTGCAGAGTAGGCTATTCTGCAGTGGTGGAAAAGTTACTATTTTTTTTTTTTACTTCAGTAACAGTATCAATACTGCAATATAGAAATACTCTGTTACAAATAGAAGTCAGGAATTCTAAATTTGCTTGAGTAAAAGTGCATAAGTATTCTGAAGTAAAAGTACTCATTTTGCAAAGTGTCCCATTTCACAACCAAATGTATAGAAATGCTTTGAAAATAGCTTAAATGTGCATAGTAGGCAATGAATAGAATCAGTCAAATTGATTGCTTATGAAGACAGGCAGGCTATTCTCTGTTCTGCTTTGATTGAGTTGATTAGCACATTGTGTAGGCCTACATTTGTGTTTGTAGCAAGTAAAGGGATAAGACTGCATTAGAACAGGCGTATGACGTCTCAAACCATTTGCGCACATTGACATGTTACAGCCTTTGTTTGGTATACTTTATAGCCTGTCACTGAGTGTTAGGTGGCCTTTGATAATATAATGCTGTCACGTAACCTTTCCATACCATAGCTTTTGCTGAAATGATGCCACTGAGTAAAACTTATGCCAAGTCTAGTGTCCTGCTAGGAGGAGATTCATTTTATTTGTCCAAGATATTGGATAAGCAGAATATCAATCTAAAATTGTGTCTCTTCATGTAGTCAGATTTTAAATGTGTCAGATTTTGCTAGGGTGTTCAACTAAATAATTGGTTGACCAATAGTCATAAGTACTAGGAATTTGACTATTGATTAGTTGGAATTGTGTATATAGACCAGCATTTCCTTGTGAAATTACAGTATCTATAAAAAAAAGATACCTAAAATCTCTGTCCACATACAGACCAGCAGTGATGCTCTGTTCCTGCCAACCTATCAAGAGGAGATGGTGGACAAACTGCTGTCCTGTGAGACCTCAGATGGAGATGTTGGACTCGGTCTTTCTCTCTCAGAGGGCCTGCTGCCTCTCATAGAGCCTTCCAGACCGCCGCTCATCCCTTGGGTCTGCTCCACCCGCTACAAAACAGAGTTGTGCACCACCTACGCATCAACAGGCCTCTGTACGTATGCCGAGCGCTGCCAGTTTGCCCACGGCCTGCACGAGCTCCACGTTCCCTTCTGCCACCCCAAGTACAAGACGGAGCTGTGCCACAGCTACCACGCAGTGGGCACCTGTGCCTATGGCTCCCGCTGCCTGTTCGTCCACAGCCCCACGGAGCAGCGGCCTGCCTCCCGCCGCCGTCCAAGAAACATCCCCTCCCGTGACTTTGGGGTTGGCTGTAGCCTGGAGGCACCTGAAAGCATTGAGAAGTCTCCATCTACGCCTGGATCACCGGCCAAGGAGAGGAAGCTTCGCGGAGCCCTGTGCCGCACCTTCACCGCCTTCGGTTTCTGCGTCTACGGCACCCGCTGCCGCTTCCAACACTGCCTCCCCAGCAAGTTCAACAGCACTGACCTCAGCCAGAGTCCAGGAGAAGCCCTCTCCCCTCTGAGCAGCGTAGCCGTGTCACAAAGTAATATGCTTGGTGTGCCTTCTTCCCCGTTTTCCCCCACCTCCCCCACCTGGTCCTTCACCTCCTCCTCTCCACCCTCTCCTACGGACTCGCCCCTCAACACCCCGCCTGTGGAACCCATGGCCCACAATGCCTTCACCTTCTCCAGTCAGCACCTGAATGATCTGCTGCTGCCCTTGGCCCTACAACTCAAGCGAATGGAGAGCAGTCAGGCCATGGCAGCCAGCACTCGACACATCTGGGAAAATAGATCAGTGTAGCCTTACCGGGGAATACATGTTTGGTTCTTCATGCGTGCAGTGGTCTCTTCTCTTTGTGTAACTGTAGAACCGGATTTCCAGAAGTGGCATACTGTACCCGTTTCCTGTTCAGTTTCCCATAGCTTTATTTGCTATTGAAAATAAACCAGAACAGGAAATGGGTTTGCCACCTTCTGGAAGCCTGAGACTACAGTTATGCGAATAGTCTATTGCTTCTATTTCACTTGAAACTCTTGCTGCTGCTTTTCCTGCTTGAGGAAATATTTATCAAACTTAATGTAAGCATGAGGATTTTTTACATGTTTTGTTTTATTTGAGTATATAAGCACTCTATTTTATTATTTTTTATTTTATGGTTTTATATTTTTATGCTTTAATCTTCAGATGGCATATACGGCAGGCAGTAAAGCAATAACGATCAGATGTGTGTACATGTACATTTGGTAAATGGTGCATTTATATAGCGCTTTACAATGTGCATATATCCAGTTGTTTAAAAACGAGCAGAAGGTATGGGAACAAGTCCCTACCTGGACACTTGCAGAACATGCTGCCTGACTCATCATCACACCACATACATATCTGGGACAACGGATCACTGGGAATGGTTGCATTAACTTAAGCACCGTGAGTTTTTTGGTTTGGTTTTTCACTACTTTTAACGTTATGGTTTATTAAGATGGGAGTGTAGAGAGTTGGGGACACACTTTTGTCTTTCCTGAGATGGTCAACTCTGGCTCAGTGCAAAAATGACTGATGACCTTCCACATTTTGCTGTGTGATTTCAGCGTGTTAAACCTGGCTATACGTCCCTGGTCTCTCAAACTCCCTCATTCAGAACTGGCTGAGTCACCAGACACCCCAGGGTGTGTTTATTTAGGGGAGATATAGATGTAAATGTTTTGCTCCTAAATTTCTGAACTTTTCCTCACCCTCCATGTAAACTGTTAAAGTTTAAATTTGTATTTTTTTTATATGTTGGGCTGTCTGACGTCCCTTAGAACAGGTTCAGTTGAGTCTGGGACAAGTTTTAATAACATTTTAACTGTTGTGTATTGTAGTTATGTAACTAATTACTAAGAAGGCTTGTTATGTAACTAATCAACTAATACGGCCTGTTCCAATGTCAAATCTTGAATAAAACTTATTTCATTTTAATCCTTTTTGTCATGCTTTGGAAAATGAAGAAAACATTGGCTTGTGCTGTATGACCTTTTAGCAACAAATTCGATTAACACCTTCATTTAGCGCTCAAACTTTGCTCAGGTATGGGAACTATTTCAGAACATGTTGCACATATCGGCGCTTCAACACAAATGAAGGCAATCCACTCCTGACAGAAATGTATTTGCTGCTTGAATTTTTCTACTTCATCTACATTAGTTTGTAGTTTCTAATTGGGTTATCGCTTTTCACCACCATTTTCGTGGCCAGTCAGTTTAGCCGGGGCCTTGACTCAAACCTGCTGTTTCCCAGGCGACCTGCAAATACCGGCACAAAGGACATGCCAAGTCTCATACAGTTTCATCCTGAGTAGATTAATCTATGGTTTCCCCTCCTGCTCAGCTGCCCCACTATGTCCATGTGGATGGGAGGGATTTGCCCTGACAGCGTCCAGCTTCCTCGCTGTACGCACCTTTGCCTTGCAACGACAGAGCCCGCCTTGCTCACCAGCCTGTTTTGTAAGCCTCCCATGTGCTGTTGTGACCCCCGCCGGCATTCAATCCCAAAGATGTACATTTTGTTATTCTGATATATAGTATTAATTGCCACTAGTGTATCTAGCTTGCAGATTGGCTATTTTAACCAAAAGTTT
The DNA here is from genome assembly GCF_963454915.1 of Gymnoscopelus microlampas. Taxonomy (NCBI): domain Eukaryota; kingdom Metazoa; phylum Chordata; class Actinopteri; order Myctophiformes; family Myctophidae; genus Gymnoscopelus; species Gymnoscopelus microlampas. Next base: position 14,894,297 of record NC_139956.1, on the reverse strand, counting down.
TGGTGTAGAGGGGAATAAAGTGTGGACCCATAGGGTAGGCCTATTATATCTGTATATAAATGTCCAGTTTAACTGGTTAAACTGAAAAGACATTTTCACAGGTTACAAATTTCATCAAATTGATTGATTGATGTACTTTATTTAGTAAGACATGAGAACAACAGTACATGGAAGTACAAATTCACAATACGAGGTCTACTAAACTGGAAGACTCATAAAAGCACTGAGCTTGTTTCAAATGAGTTCCCCATGCACACAAATCATGGTGACATATAAGAGACAGACAGTTATACACAACTACTATAGAATGTCATACAATCAGTTTACAGGTTACTGGTATAAAGAGTGAGAAATATGTACAAAAGAAGGAGAGGGGGGGGGGGTAGGTAAGGTTAGGACTTAGACAGGGGCCATTTTCCAATTGCAGCCTCCTGAAGGTGTATCTATCAGGGGAGGGAACTGCACAAAGATCAGCTTGTGTTACAATTTTGTCTGCCCATTTATTTGTTAACTGTACCTGTTAAAAAGGCCAGGACATAATGGGTGTATGTATCTTTAAATGCTCAGGTTACTATAGTAACAGGTAGTGACGTAGTCACGTTACGTGATTCAGCCCGGGAAGAATGGGGGCGTGTCCTCCAGCTCTCTGTTCTTCAAGCTAAAAGTTACGTTGAAACTATCCGAGTATTACCTCAGTTTATAATTGTCTGACAGTCCAGTATATGTTCACACGTTTTATAAGTCCATGACAAAAAGTAAGTGCATGCATGGTTATTGTATTGTTGTGTGTATATGCCTGGTTATACCCCATGCATGTTGTGTAAGAAGATGTAAAACCATATACCCGACGTCATTTGTATAATGTTCATATGTGGCTGGATGAGCTAACTTGGTGCTTTGCTAACCATTTCTTTATGACACGAGAAGTGCTGTATCGCCGTTATGGTGCCTGTAAAGTGACCAAATTCGTATTGTTCATTCAGTGTTGTATTTGTTTGGTGAACGTCATTCTCTGCTGCCCCCTCATTTAGCCACCAGGGGTAGTTATTTTCCCGTTTATAACTGGACAGTTCGTTCATGACTGGAAAGTGAATTACATCATTTGATGTCAACTATAAGCTTCTGTCCAAGTATGAAAAGAAATACTGTTAATGTTTACAGATGTTCTTGATTTAATACTGAGTAGAGCTAAGGTGTGATTTGTTACCATTGTATAACTTGCATACTCATTGTGACTGCAGTGTGGTAATTTGTTATTCCCTATGTTAATTGTCAAGGTGCCAGTAACTAATTATAGCGTTTTCTGTTTGTTACTGCAGAACTGCTGTTGATAACACTGTGGAATACTGGAATTTAATACACTTACAAGAAAGGGATTCATGTCTCCTCCTCGTCCATTCATTGCACCATGACTGATGCACCATCTTGGCTATTGCTAACACACATAAGAACCAGTCCTTGGTCTATCCCTCATTAACAGTACCCCTGTATGAGTGATTGGATGACATTGGTATCCCAACCTGAAAATGTGTTTTCAGTTGTCCCGGTCAACTAAATACAACTTTAAGTGGTTAAGCCTCTTCAAATATCTCTTTTGCGAGCGTAATGAAGTGGAAGGGTGTCGGGTTCCAATGATAACCCCACTGTGTCCTGCCTGGGCTGGCGCTTGTATCAAAGTGCCTTTGAGCCAGGCATTATGACCAGCTGTACCAATGCAAAGACCAATATCCTAAAAAATGTGCTTACTGTGATTGCTATTCATTTTTGTTGAGTTGGATATGTTTTTTGTATGGTATTTACTTGACCTTGTCGATATCTGTAATACTGATATAGTGTCAGCAACAGTGTTCTGTGATTAATGTAAATGGGTCCTGTACTGTAGGTAGGTGGATAGACAGATTGTTGCTACATGTCGCCCTCTGGTGGCTGAATGCCTTCATGCTCTAACTCTTGACATCAAATTTGAACTGAAATTATAAAGCACATTCAAATAAAGTTGTGTGGGTGCCATTTCCACAACTGGCAACTTATTTTAAAACTAGATTACAGAACAGTTGTATGTGGATTCAGGAAAAATAATTTTGTCAGTAAATAAAAGGAGTTTCCTTAAATATGGTGATATAGCCTACCATGTCTCACCCCCTGTTTCCTGAGAGGTAAA
>NC_139956.1:14834636-14889636 GCF_963454915.1 Gymnoscopelus microlampas | reverse complement strand
AACTGTATGAAGAGCATGTGTGGAGGTCTGGAGCTGAGGGTCAATCTATGGAGCGTGTGGGCATCAGAGGCCGCACTCCAGTCAACCTCGATCAGCTGACCTCTGGTGTGAATCACTGAGGAGTCGACGGTCCCTTCCTTGGGAAGCGGAGTGAGCGGCGTCATAGCCACACTCCTTTGGGCCCGGATAGACTGGCATCAGTACTGTGCTGTGTCAAGTTGGATGGTGTCACAGCTGACGGAATGACTGACTGTACGGTGTGTACGGTGTGTACATATGCCTGAGGTGGACTGTCTAGCATGGTAATATGCCTCCATGTTAATTATGTTGTTCAGATCCCTGTGCATCAATTCAATCTTAACTTAAGTTGGACAATGATTTAACTATCAAATATTTTAGATGTACAGTGTGTGAGTTGGATGCAGTATTTGAATGTTTATGCAGTCTTCTCGAGTAAGGTCCAGAAGATGTCTCATAATGTAGCCTACCTGCGCCCAGTGATGATGAGTGAGCCCTGACTGGAGACTGACCCCACATGGTTTATTAGTGTGTTTTATTTTTACACTGAATTGATTGTTTTTGTGTGTTTTGCTGAATTCAATAGCTTTTTGTGTGTTTTGGCTTTGCAAAATATGAGGACACATTTTTAAACTTTGTGGGGAGTTATGTAACCAGGTAGACCTGTTACTATGGCAGCATCAGCCAGGTGCTCCTTGTTTCAAATTAAGGGTGGGGTTTATTGTCACAGGAGATAAAAGGGCTGGGCTGCTTTCATTCAGGGGATCCCCGAGCTTGCTGTAAGGTTGGCGTGCCTGAGGAGGACAAGAGCTGGAAGGCATGGCGTTTCTAAATGTGTCGGCATATTGGCCACCTGGTGAATTAGTAAGTTATGGTAAAGAGTATGCCCTTATTCCATGCTGTGCTCCTTCTCCTCCTCTGTTATGCCAGCCCAATGTATGGTATTGTATGTGTTTGGTTATTATGATTGTTGGGTTTTAGTCTAGTGTGTATTTTAAAAGTTTGAATACTTTATACAATGTTGGATATTCAAGAAGGATGTGTTTATGAAGGAAAAATAATAAACAGCCTTTTTTTTAATAAAGTCATTCTATGTCTTATTTCCATGCTCATCCTTGGTTAAACGAACCTGTGCATTGCATTGTTAAAGAGGACCTTCCCTCTAGAAAAAGGTGGCGTAGTCTAGTAGGCATTATATATTTTATTATTATTCCCTCTAACAGCCCCCCCTGCTACATTTATAACATGGTAAAGCAAACGATTTAATGCTCAAATAACCTGGTGAATACAGTGGATTCGTTTTTAGATCGACCTGGGATTTTATAATTGTGTACTGGGCTGTCTGTATCCTGCAGCTTGGGCTTAAAGCTAACAACAGTCCATCTTAGTCAAATGTAATGATTCATAAATATACTCACTGATCACTGTCATACTCCTTAGAATGTTTAGCTTAGTTTAAGGGTCTGATTTGTTGAAAATAGCTGATCAACAAGCTTGTAGATCAGCTATTTTCAAATAGTTGATGTATAGGGTGTATAGTGGTGGTTACAGGTCAATCACTAAACACCGACGGAGAGCTGTGTTGGTAAAGCCAGGTTATTCATATCTTTTCATACATTTTCAATTTTTCATGCAAGTATGGACATAATGGTGTCAACATGGCAAAAAAGCGCTGGTAGTCGGTACACCTGGTTTCTGCTGGGAACAGGGTTCGATTCCCTGCAGCGCTGTGCTTACTGTTTCACCTTTGTCCTGTTGTGTATGTTTACATACAATGTTAGCACTCAATTCATGATTCATAATAGCTGAATGCACTTTTTATGCAAAGCTGTTCATGTGAAAGATGGTTGCATACTGAGCAACACAGAATATTCACCACATGCTGACTGCAGGTTTTAATTTCATACCTTGAATTAGGGTTTTCATTGTGTACATTGCACTGTAAGTCCCACAGATGCTCACTCATGCACTTTGATGTCATTATTGAATGCACGTCATCCTCAAAATGTAGGAACATTATTTTGTTTTTATTTATATATTGTACAATTATTTCACACCTATTTGTGTTTGCTATTAGCCTACAGCCTATATTATGTGTGCAGTGTGCTTGAGAGATACATAGGGAGTCAAGCAAAGTTGAGCTTTTTGCAAACTGAAAAATGAAATGTTGAGAAATGTGCATCAACAGAAGTAGCTATTGCATGCAAGCAATCAAACTCATCTGTGTCACATATTTGGGATCCATACTCCCCCTTCTTAGAAACGCTCGTTTTAACATTTCAGTGCTTTTTGAAAATATTCGGCAGAAGGGAACAACAAACACTTCAGTTAAAATAAGGTGACCGTTATTTAAAATGATTAAGCAACAAAAACAGAACAATTTGATGGAGTTCCCATACCGGGAGTCGAACCCGGGCCACCAGGGTGAAAAACAGGAATCTTAATTGTTAGGTTATGGAACCATCTGACACCAGACGACTTCCAGGAAATACTAATATTTTGGTCTCATGTTGTTGCTAAACTGCTGTTTGGACGCCATCTAGTGTCCATCAGCAGACACTACATCTGTCTGAGGATATGGGTCTAAAATGTATTTCAGATTTTAAATATTTTTTACACTAGGTTAGGGGTCTTCAACAGGCCTTATGTAATCAGTTGTATTTACATCAGTATGTTCATGTAGTTTATCATGTCATTAAATCATTTCTACTTTGGTACTTGGTACTTGGTACTTCTCTTTGAAAAAAAGCAAGACTCTCCCCACTGACATTGGCAAGACACACCATCTCCGCTTTACGAAATGATTTAATGTCAGACCAGAATACAGGATGACATCTTCTACTCTGTTAAAAAATGTCCTGGGGGGGGTCCCCAGAAAAAAAAAGTTATTATTATTATGTATAAGTAAAGCCTGATAAAAGTGTCAAACTCCCCAAATCCACCAGAATACTCTGTTAAAAACTTCCGGGGGGGGGAAACGATCAAAAACGACGTTCATATAACATTACGCCAATACGCCGTGCATACGACGTCCGATCATTTAACATTACGCCCACACGCCGTGCATACGACGTCCATACGACGTCCGAGTCGGACCGCACCTTTTGCAAAAACCCATCAAAAACAACGTTCATTTAACATTACGCCCACACGCCATGCAAACGACGTCCATACGACGTCCGATCATTTAACATTACGCCCACACGCCGTGCATACGACGTCCATACGACGTCCGAGTCGGACCTCACCTTTTGCAAAAACCATCAAAAACACCGTTCATTTAACATTACGCCCACACGCCGTGCAAACGACGTCCATACGACGTCCGATCATTTAACATTACGCCCACACGCCGTGCATACGACGTCCATACGACGTCCGAGTCGGACCTCATTAATGTCAGCTGCGTCAAAGAAGAGGCAGACCTCGTCGCTAAAAGACGCTGATGGGATTACTGAAAATGAATTCAGAAATGATGCTTCCCCTCCCTCTAAATCAATATGATTTCTATTAACTACCATAAAGAATATAATGTAAAGCAGGCTAAAATAATTATATCAACAGGGGATATAGCAGGGACATTAGCTGTTATTATTATTATTAAGCATTGATAACTACATAAACACACTGATGTAAATACAATTGACTACAAAAGGCCTGTTGAAGGCCCCTAACCTAGTGTAAAATCTGAAATACATTTTACACCCATATCCTCAGACAGGTGTAGTGTCTGCTGATGGACACTAGATGGCGTCTAAACAGCAGTTTTTAGTCTTTTTAGTCAGTCTGTCCAAAAAGAGGGTTAAACACTCAAACACACACCAAACACACATACACAAAACGTCCTTTTAAAAGCTGTTTATTTAAGATGTGACGGATGTCAACACAACAATCAGAAGGGAACAACAAACACTTCAGTTAAAATAAGGTGACCGTTATTTAAAATGATTAAGCAACAAAAACAGAACGATTTGATGGAGTAATAACCAAGAATTAAACATGACTAAAATACAATAATTATGGGTCATCAACCAACTGTAATCACAAAGAGACACAAGACACAATTAAGGGAACATCTTTATCAGCTAACAGTATGGAAACTGTATAAGGCTATAAATATGATTTGTAATCAAACTGTACAATTTATTCAGTTTAATACAAAAATGTACCAATCTGGTATTCACACTGTCAGAAAATATATTAAGAGATTAAGCATCATTAGAATAATCTCATTGCGTTTACATACAAATTATAAATTATCAATACAAATAATCAGTTCTTCTTTACCTACATATTCATAATTTGTCACAGTCAAGTCCTGACAGTACTGTTTATCTGTGCTGTCGGGCAGAAACCAGCACACCACAATACTGCCACTTAAAGTGGTGACTTTATGCATTGTCAGACACTTGAATGTGTCCTTACTTATATTATCATCACTTTACCCAACTACAGCTCAAGTGGAGTTAGGAGGTTTTTGACCATTCATGTTTTTCCATCTGACTTTGTCATTCTAATCAATGATGGAAAAAACAGCAGATAGGCGGGTTGACCGACAGTTTGAGGATACAATGGACTTAGGAGGTTTAGTATTTAAGCACGTTTGAATACTTTTCATTGGTTCAATATTTGTAAAACCCACACACAGACATAAAGGGTGTTCAACAGCACTGTTTTATGAAAAAAAAAAAAAAAAAAGTAGAGAAATGGAGATAGCTGGTTTCTGCCCGATAGCGACATGATGGTATGTATGTATGGTATGTATGAATGGTACTGCATTATAAAATACAACATATTAATACAAATGGCTTACAAGGCCACTGTGGGCTGATGGCTAGATAATGATTCTATGGTGACAGCCCAGAACAGAAAATCTCACAAGTTCAATTCCCAAGACAGCTAGTTTATCTATCCTGGCAATGTTTCTTTGACACAGTACCTCTAGTACGACTGGTTTTATATCCTACCAGGACCTCTAGTACTGCTGGTTTTATGTCCTACCAGGACCTCATGTACTGCTGGCTTTATATCCTACCAGGGCCTCTAGTACTGCTGGTTTTATGTCCTACCAGGACCTCATGTACTGCTGGCTTTCTATACTGCTGGCACTGACAGATCTAACCTGTCAGTGATTACACCAGGAGAATACCAGGTTAACCACTTAAACCCTCGATATACACAGTGAAACGGACCTGAGTTGCAACTGTACTTGTCTGCTCTCGTTTCCTTTTACACCAAATCTCTTTGTCAGAAATAGCTGATCTCCAAGGTCACAACCCATCGCATTTTGACGCGTCATGAGCTTGGACATCAGCTATTTCTGGTAAACGTTCCCCCAGAACAGTGAAATTTGGGGTTCAAGCGCTGAGTGGTCCGGTACTACGCTGTGCTCCTGGGCGATGGCCGCCAGCTCCTTCAGGAACTCGGCGTACAGGATGACGGCGAACACTCTGCTCCGGGCCTGGGGGGGATGGGCGGGCGGGCAGGCGGGGGGTGATGGGTGGGCAGGGGGGCAAGATGGAGCCATCCACCAGTCTAGAACCATGTGACGGTATGCCAGGCTGCGCTGTGAAGTCATCACCTGGAGACGACTGGAGCAGCTCTGAGAGAGAGAGAGAGAGAGAGAGAGAGAGAGAGAGAGATAACATAGTTAAATGAAAATGTATTTTAAGTTAACTATCAGGGGTTCACCCTCAGGGTTCCTTGAGGGGGCTACAATTAAAATGGACCCTTACATGTTTGTAACTCTTGAAGCGTACAAATACAACAAAATGGACCATTTGGTTCTATTTGTACACTCTCAGAGTTATGGGGGCCTTTGAGATTAAAACGTCTGAGAACCACTGGTCTAGAGGGGTAGTCGACTCCATAGATCATGGTACTAAGTCTTAGACCTGAGGCCCATTCTAAAAAATGCCTTCTAAATCCATTTCTGGGGTTAGGGGCTTTGCCCAACATATTGAAGATTAATTATGGCAGGAATTGTATTGAGGCCCTCAAAAGCCCGAAAGCATTTGGTTCTAACATTGGTTCTCAAAGTGGGGTCTGGCCACTCCGGGGACCTTCAGGGGTCCTTGAGGCGGTTCCTGAGTAAAAAGAATGACACATAAAAACCTGTGTGTGTGTGTGTGTGTGTGTGTGTGTGTGTGTGTGCGCGCTCGCGTGTGTGATTACCTCTGATCTTCATGTCTTTAGCCAGTAGGAACCTCCATAGTGACAGCTGGCCATTCTGGTCTGCTGGACACACACTGTTCTATCTGCACACACACACTGAAACTAGCACCTACACACACACACACACACACACACACACATACACACACATTTTTATTTGTGCTTTATCCTTTTAAATTTGTTTTAAATATATTTTTCTGGCTTTTATGTCGTTATTTATAGCTTATAGTGGAGATGGACAGGAAACAGGGAGAGAGAAGGGGCGAGACATGCAGTAAAGATCACCGGGAACGGGACTCGAACCCGCAATGCACTGTCAGGCTACATTGGAGCCTAAGTGCCAAAGTGTTTTATCCTTTTGACTGATAATTATTGTACAAATATATCTTCATGTATGTGCGTTTTTTTCCTATAAAAACATCAATCAATCAATCAATGTCTGCGTGTTTACCTGGTATAATGTGCAGTGATGTTGAGCTGGTAGTGTGTGTGTGTGTGTGTGTGTGTGTGTGTGTGTGTGTGTGTGTGTGTGTGTGTGTGTGTGTGTGTGTGTGTGTGTGTGTGTGTGTGCGCGTGCGTGCATGCGTGTGTGTTTACCTGGTACCGTGTGCGTACGTTGGGCTGGTATTGTGCGTGTGTGTTGAGCAGGAAGTCTTTGAGAAGGGGTTGCGGGTACGACGCCAGCTGAGCCAGCAGGCCGGTGAGCAGCAGGTTGACAGAGATGGAGTTCTCTAGAAGGTTCTCCAGACGAGACAACAGAACACTGAGGAACGGGCCTGATGGGAAGCAACAACCAATAATGGATTGGAGCAGCGAAAATTAACATGAATGGCTGCATGAATGAATGAATGCATAATGAACGAACATTTTTATTTTCGTGTCTGGCTGCCTCAACCAGTGGTGGAAAAAGTATTTACATATTTTACTCAAGTAAAAGTATCAATACTGCAATGTAGAAATACTCTGTTACAAGTAATTAAAAAATTACTTGAGTAAAAGTACAAAAGTATTGGTATCAAAATGTACTTAAAGTACCAGAAGTAGAAAGTACTCATTATGCAAAATGTCCCTTTTCAAATGTATAAAAATCTTTTGAAAATAGCAAGATCTACAAGCTCACAATGCGACGCATTGTGAGCTTGTAGATCGGCTATTTTCAAATGGCCCAAATGTATATAGGGCTGAAGTGGGTAATGTATGTTTTGTAATAATAATCAAAATATACAAAGTAACTTAAGTTTTTGGATAAATGTAGTGGAGTAAAAGTACAATATTTGGATCCGATATGTAGTGGAGTAGAAGTAAAAGTATTGGAAATTGTAATTACTCAAGTAAAGTACAAATAACTCAAAATTGTACTTATGTACAGTACTTAAGTAAAGGTCCAGTTACTTTCCACCACTGGCCTCAACACAGCCCATCCCTGAAGGCAGTGGTTCTCAAACGTTTTCATGTCAAGGACCCCCAAATTGACACTTATTAGCCCACGGACCCCCATTTGAAAAGATATGCCAGGGACCCCCATAAGAGAAGATTTTTTTACGGCTCTAGCAGTGATTCTCAACCATTTTAATTTCAAGGACCCCCAGTTTGACATGCGTTAGGGCTACGGACCCCCATTTAATGGCACTTCTATCACTTGGACCCCAATTTACATTGTAAAATGTATGTCAATTTAACTCTGAGAGTATACAAATGGAACCAAATGGACCCTAACGGGTCCATTTGATTCCATTTGTATACTCTCAGAGTTACAGACCCATAAGGGTCCATTTGGTGCCTAATCTATCATTTAGCTGGGGACCCCCTGGAACTCCCTCAAGGACCCCTGGGGGTCCCCGGACCCCACTTTGAGAGCCAATGCCTTAAGGGGTGCGTGCGTGCCTTCTCACCTGCTCCTTTGGGCCAGTGTATGTGCTCAGAGTGTGAGTGTGTGTGGACACCAGGAGGGCATGAGGAGCAGCAGAGAGGAGGCGCAGGAGGAGTAGACGTCTCTCTGTGTGAGAGAGGAGCGCTCCCTCACACCCAGATGCTCACATGGGATCAGATACCTACACACAAACACAATTCACACACTATTAAGGTTATAATTTCACCTGGACAAATGGCCCACGCATAAAAGCAAGCGCTCCTCTTTCAATTTCCCTGGAATGCCAATTTCCCTGTGACATATACGGTAAGTGAAGTCTGTGTGTGTGTGTGTGTGTGTGTGTGTGTGTGTGTGTGTGTGTGTGTGTGTGTGTGTGTGTGTGTGTGTGTGTGAGTGTGTGAGAGTCTTGAGGCCTATTCATCTGACCACACACTGTACATCTTAAGCCCCTTGCACATAGAGTCTGACTTCTTCACACACAGAAGGATGTTTCTCACATTTAAAGGGTTAGTTCAGATTTGGTACATCAAGGTACATCACAATGGACACATTACAAAGACACATTGCAAGGCATTAATGGAGAGGATTAACTAACTAAATCAAAACGAAAATAAACATTTCCAAATGCAAAAAGTGCAATCACAGATTAAACATTACAACAGGAGCTTTTAACACTAAAGGGAGTAGCAAGGATACTGTTGAAACACTACAGGACATGTTTGTGAGCAGCAGTAATGGCTACCATGGATCCGACTGCTTAGACCCAGATTCACTACACACAACAAACTACTACAAAATCACAACATTTCTGGCATAAAACCAGGACAAACTTTGTTTTATATTACAAAGTGCTCATATTGAACATGTTTCATGTTCTAATGTTCCATTTACCTGAACAAACAGGGAAAAACGGGAGACAGAGTCAGTTTTGGTGTTGTTCAATCTCTCTTCCTTGTGCATCCGAAGAAAGACAGTCACCTGACCACCCAAAGCTACCTGTCTCAGACAATTTTGCCACCTTGTGGCGGAAAGTGGGATAGGTCTGTTCCTAAAATATATAGTTACCTGCTCATTCCATTACACAATTAAGGCTCTCAAAAATACAAAGAACACATACATAATAAACAAAAATGTGACTATACATTTGTGTATGTCACAGATGCACAAAGACCACAGCTTTAAATATAAATCTCCTCAACTGGGAAAGTCTGGTTCCTTCAGTGTCCTCTAACCGGGACACGCATCCACACCATATGTATTTTATTTGTGTGTATATATATATATATACAGTAGGCCTACTGTATACAGTAATATATATTTTTTTTATTTATTGGCGAGTGTGAGTGTATGGGTTCTATTACTATGGAGGAAGTCCATAGGTCCAAAAATAAAAAATAAAAATACCACTATATTACTCTTCTTACAGTGAAATAATATTATATCAAATAGCTTTTAACTGAAGTTTTACATGGTATGACATCACTTCAACCTAGGTGGCATAGTCAACTTTATTATTTCACTATTTCAAATATCATATACTATCTTATTCTATATTAAAATTGCCTTGAGAGTGGGACGAAGGTTGATGGTGGGCGGTGGACGTCACAATCGTAACATGCAGACCTGCGAGGCGCACCGTCCACACCAAACTTGGCACAAACACTATTCGGGTTCTGCCATGACAATAGTCACACCAGGGTCCGCGTGTGACCCCCAGGGGCCCCTGGGTGCCACGGGTGCACCGTTGCTCCAATCCGCACCAAACTTGGCAGAAACACTGTTCAGGGGTCCACCATGATAATATTCACACCAGGGGAATCAATTTCTGTAGGCCTACTTTTAGCGTTTTAATGGATGAAATGTACCCATCCTTTTCCAATGCTAGTAAAGCAAGCCTGATAAAGGTATCAAACTCACAAAATTCACCAAAACACAGGACATTACTACTATATCTATATCTATATATCCCCCCCCCCAAAAAAATGTGTAAATCCAAATGTATGGAATGGAATGCCACCATTTTACTAATTCATTTTCAGTAAACCCATCAGTGTCTTTTGCGACATCGTATGGACGTCTTTTTGCAACGGTGGTTAGAATGGGGAGAGAGCATAGGGCCGTCTGACTAGGACGTCGTATGGACGTTGTTTGGACGTCTTTTTACGACGGTGGTTTAGAGTGGAGAGAGAGAGCGAGAGAGCAGAGACAAACGGCGCACTCTGACTAGGACGTCGTATGGACGTTGTTTGGACGTCTTTTTGCGACGGTGGTTTTAGTGGGGAGAGAGAGCAGGGGCAAACGGCGCACTCTGACTAGGACGTCGTATGGACGTTGTTTGGACGTCTTTTTGCGACGGTGGTTTTAGTGGGGAGAGAGAGCAGGGACGAACGGCGCACTTGACTAGGACGTCGTATGGACGTTGTTTGGACGTCTCTTTTGTGATGTTCGTTGAGCCGGGACAAACAGAGCTAAATGATAACTCTCAGAGTTAAGTTAACATTGATTTTACAACATGAATTGGGGTCCCAGAGATAGAAATGCCATTAAATGGGGGTCCGTAGCCCGTAATGCATGTCAAACTGGGGGTCCTTAAAATGTATCTTTTCAAATGGGGGTCCGCGGGCTAATAAGTGTCCATTTGGGGGTCCTTGACATGAAAAAGTTTGAGAACCACTGGCTTAGGCTAGAGATAGACTGGTCATGGACTGACAAACTCATAGGCCTATTCTAACAATAAAACAATATTCTCATAAACTATTTGGGTCAGAGACAAAATGTCAGACCCAAAATCAAATGGAGGTCCAGACTAATTTAAGGGTCCTTGATATGAAAAAGGTTAGGTTAAACACAATGATCAATTAAAATACTCACTTCATTTTATTAAGTCACTTGTTTAGAACATCAGTCTACATTTAAAAGGCTACTGAAAAAAAACATTAAAAACATTTTAAAATTGTGAAAAATAGCCGATCTACATCGACATTTTCACTATTTTAATATGTTTTTCAAAATACAAAAGAAATGCCTAATAAGATTATAGACAATAAGATAAGGCTTGATATGCCCTGAGTATTACTACACCAGTCATTCACATTTTTAAGTGTTTGTTTATTATGTTAACATTGAAAAAATCACAGCATTTTTGCACAGCACAGCATTTAGCCGCTCAAACACCTCATCATGGATACTTCAGAAAGCCAAACCTGGAGCCTCAGGCGCTGCAGTCTGGTGAGAAAAGAGAGCCACAGTCATCAAGACTGTTGTCCTCTAACAACTGGTCATCTTTGTACAGCAGTGATTCTCAACCGTTTTCATTTCAAGGACCCCTAATTTGATATGCACTAGGTCAGTCTGGGACCCCAATCTATTTTTAAAAAAAAATCCTCTGTGTTAATTTAACTCTGAGAGTGTTACGGAGTAAGTGTATACCTACACATTTTGTTCCATTTGTATACTCTCAGAGTTACAGACCCATGAGTGTCCATTTGTACCCCTGGTGGTTCCCAGACCTGATGTTGAGAAAAAAATGTCTATCGTCAGGGCGTTCTCTGGAGAATTCCCTCAAACACGGTGACTTTGGTCATCGCGTTGCGAGGTAGTGTTTTTTTTCACCAAGCCAGTGACTGGGTGGTTTAGGCAAGACACTTGGTGAGGGGGGCTCACTGAATTTGGCGCCAGCATAGCTCTTCTCGCAGTCTCTGAGGTGGTTTTCTTGGGGCACATGATGACCAGCAGTGGATACAACAGGAGGGGAAACGAGCTCAGAGACAGTGGTGGACTGCTGAGCATATGTGAAGATTATGGTTTTCTGATTCCTGATGTTTAAGTATACAGAAGAGGCCATTTCTAATGGTTAACTATAGTTGTTGGTGAGGTGAAGAATGTGTTGACTTTATCACATAAGCGTATCGAGCTGCAGTATACACATCTGACTCGTCATGGTTTATTGATTACTATGGTGCTGTGTTCTGTTGCTTATATAATTTAGAAAACATCTCATTGATACAAAAAAAGATTCTGTGATTTATTTTTAGCAAGGCAACAATATGACCAACGCATGTCTTCGTCAGGGTCTAAGCTCTGTCATTTTACCATGTTACCAGCCCTGTCACAGGGATGTCACGCACGCACGCACGCACGCACGCACGCACGCACGCACGCACGCACGCACGCACGCACGCACGCACGCACGCACGCACGCACACACACACACACACACACACACACACACACACACACACACACACACACACACACACACACACAGGTGGAGATGATAAACAAACATAACAGATAAAACTGACACATTATGAAAGAAATACTGGCATATCTACATTTTAGATTTTTTTATTTGATCCAACCAGTCCCTTACAGATAGAGTCTCTGTATTAGGACAATAAATTGTGCCCCTATACTGGCTGTGCCCTGTTTGTGCAGTCCTGAACTGTCCACACTTCCTACAGGAGTTAGCCAGCACCTTCCTCTTGTTATACCTGATCTTAGGGGGCCTGCCTCCAAGACTACTGGCAGCTGGATGGATAGGTGCAGATGGATCAAGACGGGGAGCAAGACGGGGAGCAAGACGGCCATTGGGAAGACGGGGAACAGCAAACACATTAGGGATTGGAGAGGGTATGGAGATGCCAACGGGTGCAGTGGTGGGAACGTGAGAGAAAATAGTGGCAGGGGCTTGAGAAGGGGCAGAATATATCTGGGGGAAGAGAATGACATGACCAGCAACAGGAGGTTTGAGAAAAAGCTGTCGCTGGGTTGACAATCTTGGCTGGATAGCGGGTATGACAGCCGGGTGGGGGGCTACAGCCCACCTCTTGGTCTTTGCCTGTCCAGCAGTGCTCTGAGGCAGGTTGGACACATGCTCAGGGCCATGTGGTTGTGGAACAACAGTGGGGCGGACCAGATACCCTGCTAGGCTGTCCCCATGATCCATAGCCTGAACATATAAATAACAGAAGAAAACATTTAAAAAGGGTATATAGGCAGGACATTCAAATAATAAAATGAGATTTGTATTTTGCCCTCTTACCAGCTGTTTCTCAGGCACATAATATAAACAATGTAACACAAAAACCTTTGTTAAAAAACTTCACTTCAGGGATCAGGGAGTGTTCCATTGATTATTTCTGCCATAGTTAGTTTGGGCCACAGACTGTCAGGGAATGAGTGGTCAATATGAGTGGACGTAAACCATCCAATCACTGACAAAGTCCAATCACAGAACTCACAGTAGGGCTGGGCAATTCACCAAAAATATATATAAACCTATATTTAGAACCAATAACTGACTTAATCTTGCTCATGTAGGTTAATTGAATAAACAAGAAGCATGGTTTAGATTTTTTGATAGATTTTATTTCTTATATAAACAAATTGACTCAAAATAATGATAGATCTTTTACAATAATAGCAAAAACTGCCCATCTACAAGCTCACAATGTGGTGATTTTGTACATGTCATTTTCACTGTTTGAAAAATGTTAATAAATTAATTAATTTTATAATTATTATATATTTTTTAATTATTCATAATCGAGGCAACAGTTTAATATAATCATGATAATGATTTGAAGTCATAGCGCCCAGCCCTGACTGGTCAAATTGAACTGACAGGTAAACCATCCAATCAGTGACAGTCCATTCACACCTCACAGTTGAGAACCATTAGGCCAATTAGCGTCAGAACTCGCATCAAATCAGAGTACAACAACAGATCTATCTATAGATAAATAGTAGGATTTACAGCAACATAATAGCAAAACATTTGTAAATAACAAAGAGATCAATAAACGGTCCCAAGTCTTTAAATAAGCTCATTACAAAAATTGAGTCATATGAAAATTGTCATTGCAGTAGCATAGCCAGAAAAAAAAATACTTTGGGAGTATACCTGGGTGTGCCACATGTAATTGTAAAGTTTTTTGCACCTTTGTGCTGGTCGAAAAGCAAACTCAAGTTACCTGTACTGGGTATTTAGGTTCCTTGCGGTAACACAATTCTCTCCAAGGTTTTTTATCTCGGTCTTAAAGGACGACTTCACCACTTTTCAACATATCTTCATATAATAGGTCCTTACTAATGCTCATGATAAAATCATACCATTTTTTTCTACTTGGTCTCTGTCTCATAGGAGGGCTGTGGACAGTCCAGAAATCCGTCTACCAGTGACATCATCGTTAGGCAGGATTTTTTTTCCCAAAAAGATTACAATTTTTTTATTCAGATTTTTATTAAGACGAGAACAATGGGATCTATTATTGCATTGCAACTTTCCAGGAATACAAAGCCTGCAGTTTCTATTAGCTTGGATTCCCCATCGATGATGTCACTGGTAGACGGGTTTCTGAAGTGTCTACAGCCCTCCTCTGAGACATAGACTGATTAGAAAAAAATGGTACCATTTTATCATGAGCATTAGTGAGGACCTATTATATGAAGATATGTTGAAAAGTGGTGAAGTCGTCCTTTAATAGATGTTTTTAGCACCAATACAAAAACCTGTCTCCTGATTCAGAACTTTTCTTTTCAAATGTTTTTCCTGTTATGGACTGGCACAGAATAAACTTTGTTTCTTAAATTACATGAATTGTATGAAATGTATTCATATACGTTATGCACACACACTATGAAAACATTGTGATCAGCACATTTTGAATGAATAAAATAAATATTGGATAAATCTTTTCATGAATTAGAACAATTTCAACAATTGTATTATACGCTAAAAAGCTTGTCAGATTAGGGGAGGTATTCCTCTCAGTAAAGTATGAACCTTAGTTCGAAAATATTATCAATCGACTTTTAAAACAAACATGCTTACATTTTTAAAATACAAGCTTATAAGTTTGGTTACCCAGCATGAGAGAGACTTGAGAATGAGACTTTTGGATCCCAACTCCCAGAGAGAGCAGAGTTTATCTACATCCTATAGCCCAAGAGAACTGTCAGCTTAATGTGTTACGCTGACTGAGAGTCCGTGGCCATCATGCAGTGATTTAATTGGTTGGTTGTCATGACCAATCAACGGACAGGCTATTTTCAAGTTCCGCTGCACGTGCTACACAAGTCGCTGTTATAATATGAAAACAAACTGAATTAATTGAACAAAACCCAATTTTTAGAAGTGAGGGAGTGTTGCTCCCTTGCACTACCCCTCCACTACACCCCTGTGCGGCCAATGCATTCCAGGCCGAACAATTTATCTTTTTATAATTTCCAAATGACACAATCCTGTATAAAAACATAAGTATACAGTACGACAAATATACTGTTCAAGACAACACAATATACATAGGGGTATTATATAAAAATCAACAAGAACAAGGCCAGCCTGTCCCTCGCAGACTGCAGACAGCACAGAGCAGGGGATAGCTGCTTGTCTGACTGGGCCAATCTACTTTCAATATTGAGGGGGGATACGAGTAGCCCTTCCCAATGTGGAATGATCTTCACTTTCGCTGAAATCTGATAGGGTCGTTTGCCACTGCCATTTTTATCATGGCAACATGTGATACTTATTTTAATTTGTATTTACAGATTGGCTCGCTTAACCTAGATGTGAGTCACACTACCTAAATGCTCCATCCACTGAACATGGCACTGTTATGGTGAAATTGGTGAGCTACCAAAATATGTGACCATCTTGTGAACTTCTAACATTACGTCAATGTCGTAACGTACAGTAAATCACTGCTATTCGTATATATTACTGGAGTTAAACTTAAGAGTTTGGTATTCAGGTCATGTGGACAACACTGTCGATCTCAACAAAATATTGCCATGACGTTTCTTTGAATGTAAAATATCTTGTTTCTGTTTTATTTGCTGAATGTGGGGAAAGTCTTCAGTCTAACAGGAATGAATTGTCTTTTTTGACTGCTGTGTGAGTCAAGTAATGTTATGGGCTTTTCACACGTGATGTGACAGACGCGCCTAGTAGTTAAAGAGGCAAGCCGGTAGGGAGGCGCGGGCAATCAGACAGGCAGAGCAACAAGTGGGCCCCTGATCCAAGTGAGAACTCATATATATATGAATGAATTTCGAATGTGATTCTTCTACTTTAATATCTGTGACTTGTCATTGTAGTACTGTATTACAGTGAATGTTTGCTTGCCATGTGATTTTTCAGTCCTCGGATTTCAACAAAACATTTGCCACAAACTGCACAGCTAAAGGGCTTTTCCCCGGAATGAGTCCTCATGTGCTGCTTCAAATTACCCTTTACACTAAAACTGTTGCCACAAATAGTACAGCTAAAGGGTTTTTCCCCTGTATGAGTCTTCATGTGCCGCTTCAGATTGTTATTTAAACTAAAACTGAGGCCACAAACTGTACAGTTAAAGGGCTTTTCCCCTGTATGAGTCCTCATGTGCTGCTTCAGAGTTTCATTTAGACTAAAGCTGCTGTAACAAATTACACAACTAAAGGGCTTTTCCCCTGTATGAGTCCTGATGTGCTGCTTCAGATGACTAGTATGATTAAAGCTGTTGCCACAAACTGTACAGGTAAAGGGCTTTTCTCCTGTATGAATCCTCATGTGTTTCTTCAGATTGGTATTTAGACTAAAATTGTTGCCACAAATGGTACAGCTAAAGGGTTTTTCCCCTGTATGAGTCCTCATATGCTGCTTCAGAGTTTCTTTTAGACTAAAGCTGTTACCACACACTGTACAGCTAAAGGGTTTTTCCCCTGTATGAGTCCTCAGGTGCTGCTTCAAATTTCTATTTAAACTAAAGCTGTTCCCACAAACTTTACAACTAAAGGGTTTTTCCCCTGTATGAGTCCTCATGTGTTGCTTCAGGTTATCCTTTAGACTAAAGTTGTTGTGACAAACTGTACACCTGTAGGGTTTTTCCCCTGTATGCATCCTCATGTGCCTCTTCAGATACTTATTTATACTAAAGCTTTTGCCACAAAGTGTACAACTTACGGGCAACTCCCCTTCCATCCTCATGGATGGAAGTTCTTTTGATGATTTCATGTCCTGGAACAGCTTGTTGCTCAAAGACAATCTTTGTCTTTTTGGTGTCTTGTGTGATTTCAGTGTGTTTAAAACTGACTGAGATTCCCTGGTCTCCGCCCACTCATCACTGTCTTCAGTGTCAGATTCAGAGCAGTGTGAAGAGGGGAGCTGAGCATCACTAGTTAGTTGTGATGTTTCACAGTCCTCTGCATCAGCTTGTGCTCTAATGTGTTCAGCTGAGGTGCTGGCTGGAGTGTCTGACACACTGTTTTCATCATCTTCATCTTTGATTTTCACCGTTACTAATGTCAATATTGTCTCATCACCCTCCTCTGGTGCTTGAAGTAGTAGCTCTTCCTCTTCCTCTTTAATCAGTGGAGGCTCCGGTTTCTCATGGACCATACTGGTGCTTCTCTCCTGCTGTTCAGCGGAAAACTCTTCTCTACACAGAGGGAAGTGTAGGAAGTCTAGGAAGAGACAAATAACATGATGTTCAATTCACAAAAGCTTTTATAATGGACCGTCTCTGGGTCACTTTTTTTTAGGTGATTATATGCTCCCTTTTGAATTTCGCTAATTAGAATATCGTCCTAATTCTGTTTAATAGCTGCAATGTTCTGTTTCATTAACGTATTGATGACACAATCAATTATTATTATAGTGGTCTATCCAGCAACGCAGATGTGGGTTACAGCTGATAGCGATAATCAAGCCCAATGAAAACGTATGCGGTTAACCGCTGAACCGCAAGGATACGTAGTTTTTTTTATCAGTGGTACAAAAAAATTACAGACAAAGATAATAAATGTAATCGTATTAAATGATCAACCCTTTTGTATTCTGAATGGAACATACCTTGATGCCTTCCTGCCTTCAAGAAAGGAGACTCTGGTTCCTCCTGGACCAGACTGTGGTTCCTCTCCTGCTGTTCAGTGGACACCTCCTCCTTACACACAGGGAGGACTTGGAGGTCTAGAAGGAGGAGAGAGGAGGTAATTTCAGCAGAGAGCAACTCAAAATGCTTTCTGATTGGACAATATTGTCTCCTGCAGCTGATGTAGTCAAAGGTCTAAGACCTGAAGCTCAACCTGTCACATACTTACAAGTCCTTGATGCAGCCTTTGCCACTGTTCAGGATGGCGAGGATCTTTTTGCTCAGTTCTTAACCACTTTCCAAGATCAAGATAAAACATTCTCTGCCTATCTCCAGCGACTACAACTCACCTTGAACTCTGTGGTGAAAAGGGGTGGAATTCAATCCAGTGAAGCAGAGAAACATCTCATCCGACAATTCTGTCGTGAATGCCTGGAGAACCCAGTAATAACAAACTTCCCTGACCAGAAGAAAGACAAGCCTCCCTCCTTTTCAGAGCTTTTGCTCTTGCTGCGCACAGAGGAAGACAGACAGCTAGCGAAGGAAAATCGCATGAGAAAACACATACGTACAACCAAACAACGTGTTCACTTGAGTTCACACAGTGCCTGCGCCTGTGGAGCGACATCAGAACATGACCTCAATGCAATTGATCATCTCCAGAAACAAATGAACAAGCTTCAGAGCCTAATAACATCCTTGCTTTCTCAGGAGAAGACACAAACCACATCAAAGTTTAGAGCTGCTGCCACAATCCTCAAAATAGACCAAAGCCTTGGTACTGTTTCAAGTGCGGTGAGGATGGTCACATCTCGTCATCTTGCAGTAATGCAGCCAATTCAACTCAATTCAAATCCATCAAACTGAATGCAGTCTCTGTGGAGGGACAACCAGAGGATGCAGTGAAACAATGTCCCATAAATTACAAACAATCATAAACCACTTCCCATACATGCAAGTTACCAAAAGGACTCATTGGCACCAAAAGTACTGCACAAGTGTTCATCAAAAGGGACAAAATTCAACTGTCTATTCATTGGATACAGGCTCTCAGGTGACAACAATCCTCCATTCATTTTATTCCAGTTTTCTTTCTGACCAAGAAATCAAACCGCTGATTGATATACTGGAAGTTGAGGGGGCTAATGGTCAGAGTGTGCCTTACCATGGGCTACATCGAACTTGATGTTACTTTTCCACACAAGTTTCTTGTCACATCTATAGACATACAGACTCTTGCTTTGGTGGTGCTTGATGTCAAATCAATGCAATCCCTTGAACTCATTGGCACAAACACACGTGTGTGTTCTCTATGAGAGATGTCTGGAAGACAACTTGCCAATTCATCACTCACTCCCATATTATGGATACAGAGCAGAGCTGAGATACAACCAATTCAATAATCAATAATTCAATAAGCTCCTACCAAGCTTCTTAGAAAACAGGCTGGTGACCTGTTCCAAAGTTGTTTAGTTACACACTGAATAAAGATACGTACAAGTCTAACTGACAGTGTAGGCGAATAAATACACTCAGCCAAACAGCAAATCCACGTAGGATTGCATCCTGGTGATATTGTAGCAAGACTAGAGTAGTAATTTTCAAATTCGGGGCCGGGGATCCCAGGGGTCATTGAGGTGGTCTGAAGGGGTCCCCAGCCAATTGAGAACTAGTTCAATGTCACTATAATCCAATTCACTTGAAATTATTACAACAAAGCAAAACAATTGTGTGACTATGTACAGTTAAGAATGCCTTCGTCCTAAAGTTGAAGAACAGGTTCCAAGTACTGGCAAGCATAGAGGATGACCACACACACAACTAGATGAAAAGGAAGTCAACGACATGTAGGAACAAATCAAAACAGCGTATTCTGAAAGTAGTGAAGCCTGTCTAGTAATAAAAAAACACAAAAGGAAGGATTGAATTACATCTGACACCCGGCAGGCCATTGAAACAGGAGAGACCTAAAAAAAAAGAAGTCTTTAGAAGCCAAGTCTGAGAGGCTGCAAGAGAGATATAAAGTGCTATACAGAGAAACAGACAGAAACGTAAAGAGGATGGTCTAAACACCTTTGCAAAGCAAGTAGGTCTGAAGATAAACCAGAAGAAAACAGAAGCAAAAAAGAAAGAGGCAAACATTATAAAAAATAGCCAATCTACAAGCTCGCAATACCTCACAACGCTAGATCTTGAAGATCTGCTATTTTCACAATATTTATCTGTGGAACCGAGTCACACTAAATGTAATGCCTCAACTTCTACAATTGCAAGTGCTTATCAGGGTGGGGGGTCCCAAGTTCAATTATGATTATTTTGTGGGGTTGCAGCCTGAAAAGGTTGAGAACCATCAGACCTCACATCAATGAAGTGAACTGTTACAGGACCATGGACAGTGTGTATCACTACTACACATAAAACATGAATAATCTTATTATAATGTCTCACCAGGCAGCTTATAGACACTGGAGCATCCAGCTAGACATTATTATCATGTCACATTATCAGCCAGCAGTAGCCGCAAGCTATTTTTGCTATCTGGCATCTAGAGTTATAATACCAACCCTTGACAGGCCATTCATCCAAACAGAAAAGTCAGATCTGATTGTATTAAACAAGTTAATCTCACCAACATTACAGCTGTATGGAAAGCTTGGATTATCCTCTTTGTATCTGCCAAGTTTGTTTCATAAAACTCCACCGTAGACATTACTATGAACTACTTTCTGTCAATAAATGCTGTGCAGGTGATTATTTTTCCTGCACGGAATTCATTGACAGAAAGTAGCTAAGAACATATTTATGGTGGATTTTTATGACACAAAAACTTGGCAGATACAAAGAGGATAATCCAAACTTTCCGTGCAGCTGCAATCTTGGTGAGTTTAACGTCATGTCAGATCGGACTTTTTCTGTTTGGATGAATGGGCTGTCAAGGGTTGGTATTGCAACTCTAGATGCCAGAATAGCAAAAATACTGTAGCATCTAAGAGTTGATTGCAGCTAAAAGCCAGCAGCATGCAGCCTCTTGAAACCCCCGTTGTTGTTAATATATTGTTTCGTTGTGGGGTGGTGTCCTGTCCTGTCTTTATATTAAGTCCTGCTGGAGAAACAGTTGCAGCTACAATGTGTGTAGATATTGTGTAGATAGGTACATTTTGAACAACCTGCTCCATGTGAGAGGATTGTATGGTGTTCTGCATAGTAGTGTATATCTGTCTGTTTTCTTAAATGTCATCATGATTTGAGTGCGTGGGGATCTCATTTGAAATAAACCGATTGTGCTTTTATGGGCGATACAGTTTAGAGGACCTTGCATTGTTAACTGTACAGTACCTTTTCCATGTCTTTCTAAATAAAGTACTTCAATCAATTAATCAATCAATCAATAAATCGTGTAGATGTGGATGCAGTTTGTTTTGTATGTAAACATGTGGTTGACAGTGTTGTAACCAACCTGCTCTATGTAGTTTTCTGTCCATCAGAGTGTGTTGTGGCTCCAGTAATGTTTGTAGTGTCTCTATCTCTCTCTGGAAGAGCTCACAGATCAGCTCTGCAGCCGCAGTCAGCCGCTCGCTGACAAACACTCTGACAAGAAGCTTCAGCTGCGACAAATCACTTTGTTTTTCCAAAACACACAATAACTCCTCTCCTACCGAGGCCAGTTGTTCATTTACCGACGACCTGAGAGACTCTATATGACACATTTCAAGCAGCTTAATCGACATCTTTCATTATGGTCTCTGGACAACGACTACCCAAGCAAAACAACAGAGTTCCGGTCCCCCGTGTTATGTGTTAGGCGCATGCTCAATAAAACAATCGAGCCATGGTTGAGAACTGTTGTCTTCCGCCACCTGCTGGAGAAGGTGTGTATGTAGTTACCATTCCGTTTACGGTAGACAGTCTATGTATGCTGTACTCTAATTTGCACTCACCATTTTAATCTAAAATGTGTCTTACTCATGGCCAGCAAATTTCCTCCATGTTGACATGTAGTATGATACATGGTTTTCCTTTAATAGTTGACACACGCACCTTTGCAAGGTGATGACGTTACCTTTTCTGTGGCAATGAATGCTATTTTGATTAATAAAAGGAGTGATTCTTAGCTCTTCAAAATGCGAATACATTTTTACACCTTTTAACTCCCACTCTTACAGCAGCTTGCTTCTCTCTAGCCATAACAAGCTTTTATTTTATAAATCAAATCCTCTTCCCAGAAACTAATAACAACATAAACATTTACTCATTTATTACCTTTATTTTCTGTTGTAGCATGGTGTTTTAGTCTTTAAATCAGAAGCAGTGGGACATCTTGTGGGTGTAATTAAACTTAATACATTAATTTAATAAAACATAGTCAGATACAATTATAATTATAGATAAAGATACATTAAATCATTAAATGTAACCACCTAAGGCTTCCAAAAAAAGGCCCCAGTTCTCTTGCATTCCTCTTCATGTGCCCAACTTCATGGTCCAATCAGCGATTCTGGTGTACTGTATGTGCAGTGAAATGTTTCACGTTTTACTGCAAGTTATGTCCAACATATAGATAATGTACAAATATAAGAGGGCAGATTGTATCATAGAGCCAAGCTGTGAATAAGTGGTCTTATTTGGGACAGTCTTGACAGACACATCTCGTCACCCTCATAGATACAATTATACTTAATTGTAACCTAATAATATTATCAAGCTAAATGCTGATTTTCAAATACCCACTTCGTAAAACTGCAGAGTTCTCCTGTGGTGGTCACTGAAATTACAATTTACAGGCTCACACTCTGCAAAATCAGAGTGATCAGACCAGGGGTCATCGCCATGATGGCTTGTAGTGGACATTTTTGTCAAAATTTTGCTATAGACTTACAAAACAAGTAGACAGACACATAAAGAGCTATCCCTAATTGACCATTACAGGTCTGTAACTCTGAGAGTGTACAAATTACATTTGTACACTCTCAGAGTGGAAACCTGGAGACTGACATTCAGTAATTGGGTCTTATGATCAAAATAAGAACATTATAATGGTGTGTAAAAAAGAAAATCTAAAATTTGCCATGGACCAGGCCAAGTCTTGCCACGGAAACATCTGTCCGTGTACGGACATATTGATGATCAGACACCAAAATGAGGTTTGACTTAAAGCTGCACTGTGTAACTTTCCTGTTCTAGCTTATGTCTCGAGCGCTAGTGCTGACATTTTTACCACTGAGCTAATATTCCTCCCTGCTTGCTCGGGGAGACATTTTGTTTTGACCATCAAGTCACATTTCGTGTCAAACCAGAAACAGGATTGTGTCGAAGGTCATGTCAGACCAGACACAGGATGTAAATGTCTCAATAGAAGAGCAGTGAGACCAAATAAAATCATCCCAATTGTATGGGTTATATTGTATTAACAAAGGCCTACTCTACTAATACAGATTGGACAAAATAACATTTTGTTCACTAAAAGTTACATAATAAAGCTTTAACTAAAACTAATGAAATAACAAAAATTATACTCATACAGTACCTTTCGTTGTGCCTGTTGCTTCTCAACTAGGGGTGCAACAGTTAATCAAACTAATACATTTCATAGACTATAAAAAATAATCAATAACAATAAAATAATCAATCCCTATTTTGACCATGTCATTGTAGGCAAAAAGCTTCAAGAAATGTAAAAAGAGAATTCTAAAACAGTTAAAATAGCCAATCAACAATCTATTTTAACATTTTTTGTAGTACAAAATAACACTTGTATGCATGGTTAATCGATTCATTGATATATAAAAAAACAATAAATATTTAAAAACTTGATTATTTGATTAATCAGACAAGCAATCGCTAACAAAGTTGCAGCCCTATTCCCACCATCAATCAACATGTTCTCAAGCTGGTTTAGACCTGTATTTAAAGCATCTCTTCTGAAAGCACAGTGCTAACCTAAGACATTATAAACATTCTGTTCCATCAATTTGACAATTTCAGTTTAAAACCATGTACATTTCTATACATTACGTCGCAATTGCCTGACTTATCAGAAGTTTTTTTATTTGTATTTATCTTTAAAGCTTGGTTAATAGCAGATGCTTTGTCATCCTGCAACAACTTTTACGTTATGGACCTGCACAGAATACTTTTTCGTTCTTTCAATGTAACTTGCATGTACAGTAGCATGTGCAGGTGTGCACACATGTATTCTGCATGTTTGTTTATTTATTATTATTATAAAATTATTATTTTATTTTATTATTTAAGTTTTTAGATTCTGCTTTAGAATCTGTGATATGTCATTGTCATACTGCATTAGAATGTATGTTTCTCATGTGATTTTTCAGACCTCGGTTTTCAACAAAGCTTTTGCCACAAACTGTACAGCTAAAGGGTTTTTCCCCAGTGTGAACCCTCATGTGTTGCTTCAGATTACTAGTTTGACTAAAGCTTTTGCAACAAAATGCACAGCTGAAGGGCTTTTCTCCTTCATGAGTTCTCATGTGTATCTTCAGGTTTCCCTTAAGCCTAAAGCTGTTGCCACAAACTGAACATGTAAATGGCTTTTCCCCTGTATGAATCATCATGTGCTTCTTCAGATTACTTGTTTCACTAAAGCTGTTACCGCAAACTGTACAACTAAAGGGTTTTTCCCCTGTATGAGTCCTCATGTGCTGCTTCAGATTTCTATTTAGACTAAAGCTACTGCCACAAACTTTACAGCCAAAAGGTTTTTCCCCTGTATGAATCCTCACGTGGCGCTCCAGATCTCTACTTAGACTAAAGCTGTTGCCACAAACTGTGCAGCTAAAGGGCTTTCCCCCTGTAGGAGTCCTCATGGATGGAGTCTCCTCCCACTCATTACTGTCTTCAGTGTCAGATTCAGAGCAGTGCGAAGAGGGGAGCTGAGCATCACTAATAGGTTGTGATGTTTCACAGTCCTCCGCATCACCTTGTGTTTTCATGTGTTCAGTTGAGGTGCTGGCCGGAGGGTCTGTTTCTCTGTTTTCATCATTTTCGCTTTTCACTATTAGCAATGTCAACGTCCCATCAGCCTCCTCTGGTGTTTGAAGTACTAGCTCGTCTTGTTCCTCTTTAATCTGTGGAGGTTTTGGTTCCTCATGGACCAAACTGGAGCTCCTCTCCTGCTGCTCATGGGACACCTCCTCTTTACACACAGGGACACAGTCTAGGAGGAGAAAAATAACATGATAGTTCAGTGAGAACACTCATCGACTGCTCCAGAATAAAACAAGCATGATGAGTTCACAAAACACCAAACAATCCAATATACAATTGAGAGTCCCGCGTCGGTCAGTCGTCTCTCATACGGGTCCTTTAGCACACGTTGGCCAATCAGGGATCCGAGCCAAGTGCAGCCGACTAGAGTCGAGCGAAAACGAACACCGGCCATTGAAATGGCTCCGTCTCCTCCTCAACCGGACATCACTGCCCTTTCGCTCACACACAAAAAGGTAATCATGGCTGCTTTTTCCTTCTTTCAACGTTGTGCTGTGTGTGTGTGTACTCTTTATCAACCATGACCAAATTGGAAACATGTCAACTTTTCATAATATGCTTTATACTTTAAGATATTGGAAAAGAAAGCAGAATGGAAGTGTGCCTACAGACCAGCTTACTGTGAAACAACATGAAAAAAAAAAGCAATGGCAAAAGAATTCGGCAACATACTATGCAAACTCAGAGAAAAACCTCAGTGCCATCCTAGATCTGACACCTATGTGTCCAAGCCCCCTACAACCATGTCTGCCTGCGGAGACATCCACCCGCACAGAGGGAAAGAAAAAGAAGACTGGGGGGTAGGCTGAAGTTGAGGTAGGCTGAAGTGAAGGTTCAAAATCAGAAGAGAGAAATTATAAATATAAAAAAGCAACAGCTTCAAAGACAAAAAAAAACACTTCCTAGGAAAGCTCCGCCAACCAGAAGAGTAAGCAAAAAACAAACCCCTTCCAAAGACGTCAGATGGGAAATCTGGTCAGTCAATTCCTGCATCAGGATGATGTCTCCACCATTATCAATGGAAAAGCTGGGGAGATTCGCAAAGGTGGACAAATATACATGAAAAGGGCGTTAACTGACACCATGGACAGACTCCACACACAATTCCTCACACCTACAACACAAGCTCTCTTGAGCTCAGTTCTTCAGACTTCGAACATTCTGGATTGTCCAACCAAATGTTTTACAAAGGGAAATCTGTGCCTGCAAAATATACAAGAACAACATGCAGAAAATAAAGAAGCTACACCAGCTGTGTTTGCAGCAAAAGTAGCATGGAATCAATGCGTGTATGGAAGGTGCAGTGAGTGCATAGGACAGAATGTCCCCTACAACATTAGATCCATCCACAAAGAGCAACATCATTCACTTGGATGAATGGGTAACCAGGACCAATGCACAGAAACACATTTTGTAGTGCCATTTAATGGTTCCACAGAGGAGGTTGAGGTAAATAAGACGTTTCGAGAGACTTCTAAACTAGGCCTGTCACAATCCTATATTGAAACTATAGGCCTATATCCTATCCTATATTAAAATTGCCTAATGGGTCGGTTGGCCGGTGTACAACCACGGCCCCTGGAGGCCCCAGCCCCCATCACTATAACTCAGACATAACCATACAAATAGTTCACTATGACTCAGACATAACCATGGTCAAATATGGCATGTGTAATGCTGACTATGACAGCATTAGACTCAAACAAACCGTGTCATCATGCCTTCAGACTCAAACCAATCATATAAGGATCCATATAAGGAGCTCCGCATCAACCATCACCATTAAGTCCGAATATGGAGTGCATGAAGTCGCTCACTCCAATCTCATGAGTAACCATGGCGATATAACGTAGTCAACCCTAGATGACGTGAAATTCAAAAGTCAAATACACATAACTCCTGTCAAATGCACATATATGGAGATCAGATCAACATGCACTGATGTCACGTCAAATGCACATATATGGAGATGAACATGCACTCATGTCATATTTATCACAATGTGTCATCAGGCAGCTTATAGAGACAATGAAGCATCTAGCTAGACAATATCATGTCAATCAATACAGCCTCTTTAAACAGTCATTGTTCCTAATATTGTTTCTTTGAGGTGTTTTCTGTCGTGTCTGTCTTAATTTACCTAGTCCTGCTTGTGAAACATTTGGAGCAACAATGCTGATATACTTAAAGCATGCAAGGCAGGTACATTAAAGTGTCCAAACATGCTTTAACCAACCTGCTCTATGTAGTTTGATGTTAGCCGCAAGCAACTCAAGATTCTATTTCTTATATCTGGAATCTAAAGTTGCAATACCAACCCTTGACAGCCCATTCATCCAAACAGAAAAGTCCTATCTGATTGTATTAAACTCACCAACATTGCAGCTGTATGGAAAGCTTGAATTATCCTCTTTCTATCTGCAACGTTTTTGTTTCATAAAAATCCACCGTAGACATCTACTTTCTTATAAAAAAATAATCACCTGCAAAGAATTTATTGACAGAAAGTAGCTCATAACATGTCTACGGTGGATTTTTACAAAACAAAAACTTTGCAGGTAGAAGGAGGATAATTAAATCTTTCCATACAGCTGCAATGTTGGTGAGTTTAACGTTATTTAATACAATCAGATAGGACTTTTATGTTTGGATGAATGGGCTGTCAGGGGTTGGTATTATAACTCTAAATTCCAGATATAAAAAATAGAATCTTGAGTCGCTTGCGACTAGTTGGATGTGTGGATTCAGTTTGTTTTCTATGTAAACGTGTTATTGTGTTGTAACCAACCTGCTCTGTGTAGTTTTCTGTCCATCAGAGTGTGTTGTGGCTCCAGTAGTGTTTGTAGTGTCTCTATCTCTCTCTGGAAGAGCTCACAGATCAGCTCTGCAGCCGCAGTCAGCCGCTCGCTGACAAACACTCTGACAAGAAGCTTCAGCTGCGACAAATCACTTTGTTTTTCCAAAACACACATTATCTCCTCTCCTACCGACGTCAGTTGTTCATTTATCGACGACCTGAGAGACTCTATTTGACACATTTGAAGTAGTTTAATCGACATCTTTCGTGCTGGTCTTTAGGTCCCATAGATTTGATGCTGAGCCACAGGAGAATGTAAACAAACAATAGACAGTTCCGGGTCAACGTGTTTCGCGCATGCTCAATGAAGAATCCACTGTTGCCTTCCGCCACCTGCTGGAGGTTTTGATTGATTGATTGAATACTTTATTTAGAAAGACATGGTAAAAGTACATGGAAGTACAATTCACAATACAAGGTCCTCTAAACTGGATCGCTCATAAAAGCACTTGGCTTATTTAAAATGAGATCCCCGTGGACTCAACATGATGACATTTAAGAAGACATACAAATATACACTATGCAGAACGTTCATACAATCAGCTTACAGGTTACTGGTATGAAAAAAAAGAAATATGTACAATAGACAGTTTTAGGAGGAGGGGAGGGTAGGTTAAGACTTTGACAGGGGCCAGTTTGGAATTGCAGCCTCCTGAAGGTGATTCTTTAGGGCAGTTTTGAAAGTGAGTAGGGTTTTACACTCCTCATGAGGTTTGTAAATCACTGAATTATACTGTAAGTTCACACAAGTAAAATGAATGAATTAATGAATGGACACAGGAGACAAAAATATTAACCACTTAAACCCCATATGGGTAACCAGAGTCCCTCAGGGCTAACTACTTGTCTTTTTCTGTTATTGTGGAGAAAGCTTTCACTGAAAATAGCCGATCGACAAGCTCACAACACGTCACAGCGCGATGCCTTGTGAGCTTGTCGATCTGCTATTTTCAGCGAAAGCTGAAAATAGCTACTTTAAACCAAATAGCTATTTCAAACCAAACAAGGCAAAATTATAAAATAAGGCACAACTCTGATTGCCTTAACCAGTTATTAGTGCTATTTCAATATCGTGTGCTGTATGTAAAACATAGGTGAATTGCCCATGATTGTCACTTTTGAGCAGCAAAACAATTTGCCATAGTATGAACATGTCAGACAAACAGCATGGAATTTTAAAGCAAAAAGTGAGTAGATTGGGGCTATGGGCCATTTACAATATTGATTCTCAGCAATACACCCGCCAAGTGTGAATTTGATCGGATGAATGGTGTGTTTATTAGACCTGATTAAGTTTGCTATACCACTGATAAATTGCCCTGTCAAGTAGAGTTGGGCAATTCATGTTCAACCCTATTTGATATTAAGCATTTAAGGCCGGATTGGACTGCAATACCGAAATCAACCACTTGATGTCCCACTTGACTCGGGAATAATGTGCCCCTGCCATAAAAATGTGTGAACTGTTAATCCATGAGGGCGTGACATGCGTGGGATAGCCATTCAGAGCTAGCCCCTTCACAGTTATAATTATTAATATGAAGGAAAATGAAATGAGCAAAACAGAGTGTGTGTGTGTGTGTGTGTGTGTGTGTGTGTTCCATGATGTGGCCTTTGTATAATACAAAGACTGCATCACTCAATACAAATTGCATTGAATGAGAGCAAGACACACACAGTGTCTGGTAAGAGAAAAATACATGCAAGTAATTATGTAGACATCAGGTCGGTCTCTCTCTTTCTATTTTTTAATCTTTGAAATCTTAGTGTTTGGCCAATTAGTTGGGGGCCCACTTGCAATATCCTCAGGGCCAACAGGTTAACAAACAGTGATGTAGACATTATAATGGGCTCTTTCTCCTACCAGGTGCTGGTTGGCTCCCATGGGTGCAAGTGGCTGACCGAGACCTGCACCGATGCATAAGTGTGCACACTCTCTACTCTATCAAACTTATACATTATATTAGGAACTGAACCAACAATAAACTGAAGCTAATCTGAAAGAAGAAAAAAAGGTCCACGACAACTCTTCTTGTGCAAAACGGATAAAAAGCGTTTGACTAGTTAATTATGGAACAATTAAAAACCAACATGTTTCAGCCACAGACTGGACTTCAGCACATGAGTTGTCAAAATGAACTGACAGGTAAACCATCCAATCACTGACACATTTCAGGTGAGAACCATCAGGCCAATTAGCACCATCAGAACTTTTATTAGTCCATAAAAATATGTGGGAAAATCAGTTCATTGTAGTAACAATATCAACATAACTTAATATAAAATGTCAACATAATAAAAAAGCTTTAGATAAACAGTAGGATTTACATAAAAAATAGCAAAAAATAAATAAGCGGTAATATATGTAGATAAATAGTCTTTAAATAAGCCATCTATAATAATTGAGACATATGAAAATCTTACTTGTAACACAAAATATAACTTTGGTTTATAAAGACATAAGCCGACTTCCATCCTTAAAATAAATAACAGTAATAATAACGCACCTAAATAATCATATTTTAAAAGCATCGGGGCACCGCTGTTGAATTCATGTAGGGGAAACACTGCATAATGAAACAGCTCTGTGTGGAGGAGGGTTTGAAAGATGCCAGCCAGTTATCATGCATTACGTTTTGTTTGACAGTAATTAAGATTGGATTTTCTTTTTTGGGGGGGGGGGGGGGGGGGGCTATTCACCTGTATGAGTACTCATGTGGATCCTCAGTTGACATTTTACACGAAAGCTGCTGCCACAAATTGTACAATTAAAGGGTTTTTCCCCTGTATGAGTCCTAACATGCTCCATCAGAGTTTCATTTAGACTGAAGCTGTTGCCACAAATTGTACAGCTAAAGGGCTTTTCCCCTGTATGAGTCCTCATGTGCCGCTTGAGGGTTTTATTTAGACTAAAGCTGTTCCCACAAACTGTACAGCTAAAGGGCTTTTCCCCTGTATGAATCATCATATGTCGCTTCAGATTTCTTTGTATACTGAAGCTGGTGCCACAAACTATACAGCTAAAGGGTTTTTCCCCTGTATGTGTTCTCGTGTGGTTTTTCAGGTATTCCTTCACACCGAAGCTCTTGCCACAAACTGTACAGATAAAGGGTTTTTCCCCTGTATGAATCCTCATGTGGTTCCTCAGAGCTTTATTTTCACTAAAGCTGTTGCCACAAACTGTACAACTAAATGGCTTTTCCCCTGTATGATTTCTCATGGGTGGATATTGTTTTGATGATGTCAGGTCCTGGGACAGGTTATTTCTCAAAGATAATCTTTGTTCAACATTTGGTGTCTTGTGTGATTTCAGTGTGTTTAAAACAGTCTGAGCTTCTCTGGTCTCCTCCCACTCATCACTGTCTTCAGTGTCAGATTCAGAACAGTGTGAAGAGAGGAGCTGAACATCACAGTCCTCTGCATCAGCTTGTGTTTTTATGTGTTCAGTTGAGGTGCTGGCTGGAGGACCTGTCTCTCTGTTTACGTCATCATTTTCACCTTTCACTGTTGGTGATGTCGACATTGTCCCATCAGCCTCCTCTGGTCTTTGAAGTAGCTCTTCCTGCTCCTCTTTAATCTGAAGTAGCTCTTCTTGTTCCTCTTTAATCTGTAGAGGCTCTGGTTCCTCATGGACCAAACTGGGGCTCCTCTCATGCTGTTCAGGTGAAGAAGACTCCTTTTTACACACAGGGACACAGTCTAGGAGGAGAAAATAACATGATAGTTCAGTCAGGACAAGCATCGAGATAACAATTTATTCCAACAATGCTACACGTTTGTACGGCCTACCACCAAACGGTGCGACTCCCTATCTTCATTCAAAACCACCATAAAAGGGAACCTGTCCGCAATTCACAACAGGACCGCCTGTAAGATGGTGTTGTGCGGTGAGCATAGCCAATGTAAAAGCCCTCAAGGCCCTGAGGATGCGACGTGTTGTGGGCTTGGAGCTCGGCTAAGTTCACAGCGCAACACTGTCGTACGGACGAAGTACAAACCATGTTTTACCGTAATTCCTCCAACACTCGTGCATGGTTCTTTACTGTATATGAAACCCAAACCCCCTCTTACACCACCAACCCTGGATGGCAATCAGATTTTTTTGAAGCCACAAATCACAGTATAAAAATAGAAAGGATTGCCAATTTCACCAGCAATAATAATAATAAAAAAGTGTATAATATTTTTTGGGACGGATTACATTAATTTTGGGACAGTTACATTTGTATTTTTGGACGGTGGTGAAAAAAAGTCAGTAGAACGTAAACGTCAGCCATTTTCTTTTTTTTTTCTGGATCAGAACATGGATCGGTGACGTAATACCCGGCGCCCGATACGTGAATTATGTCATATCGGAACCTGATACAGATACTGATATCGGGCGCAACTCTAGTAATCTTTCAAATAAGTGTGGTAATTAATTGCTGTACCTTGTTAAGTCACCTTTCAACTCATTGGACATTTGCTTTGACACTTGGTCAACGCACAGGTCAACCTCCTATCCCCACAAAATTAACTATACCCTAAATCTACAGTGCAAGCAAGGTAACTGTAAAGGTCAGATAGCAAAACGGATGAGCATCATTTTACGTGGAGGCAGAACTAATTACACTCTCATGTCTCATAATCATCAGATCAGAGCTTAGAAAATTAAGGCATCATTGATCATTCAATCATTCTACTCTATTGCAGCTACGTCTACAAAATAAAATGGTATATGAATCTAAAATAAAGAAATGAAAGAAAACAGGACTTTTTTTTAGCACAGCCTTTTCTGTGCCACGGACCCCCATGCAGGATTTGGTATCAAAATGTTGAAACACATTTAAAATTCTTCACATTTTCTTTTAAAAAGAAATAGCAGATCTACAAGGTCTCAGAGGTTGTACATCGGCTATTTATTTTTTCAAATAGCCATTAGTTTAATATAGCATCATCAGTTCAGCAACTTTAACCAAAACCTACTTTGCTGGGGACCCCCTGTAACCAGGTGGAAAACCCCCACGAACCAGTAGTTGTTTTGCCAAATTGATTTTGATATGTGGATGCAGTTTGTTTTGTAATCGAATAATGAATAATAATCAAAATCTACAACGTAACCAGTAACTAGAATTTTCTACTACTATTGTAGTGGAGTAGAAGTACAATATTGCCTCTGACAAATAGGGTAGACGTAAAAGTACTGAAAACTGGAAATACTCCAGTAAAGTAAAAAATACTTCAACATTATACAGTACTTTAAACTTTACACTGAAACATATTGATATTGTGTTTTAACCCATTGGTTCTCAAAGTGGGGTCCGGGGACCCCCAGGGGTACTTGAGGGGATACCAGGGGGTCCCCAGCTAAATGATTTATACTATAAATCACTATACTATAAAATTTGGTGCCTATACATTTTATAGGCACCAAATGGACCCTTATGGGTGTGTAACTCTGAGAGTGTCTGAGAGTGACCCTAACGGGTCCATTTGGCAAAATTGATTTTACAATATGAATTGGGGTCCCAGAGATAGAAATGCCATTAAATGGGGGTCCGTAGCCCTAATGCATGTCAAACTGGGGGTCCTTAAAATGGTTGAGAATCACTGCTAGAGCCGTAAAAATCTTCTCTTATGGGGGTCCCTGGCATATCTTTTGAAATGGGGGTTCGGCGGGCTAATAAGTGTCAATTTGGGGGTCCTTGACATGAAAAACTTTGAGAACCACTGTTGTAACCAACCTGCTCTATGTAGTTTTCTGTCCATCAGAGTGTGTTGTGGCTCCAGTAGTGTTTGTAGTGTCTCTATCTCTCTCTGGAAGAGCTCACAGATCAGCTCTGCAGCCGCAGTCAGCCGCTCGCTGACAAACACTCTGACAAGAAGCTTCAGCTGCGACAAATCACTTTGTTTTTCCAAAACGCACAATATCTCCTCTCCTACCGACGGCAGTTGTTGTTGTTGCTTTACTTACAGATAAATGACCAATTTATAGTCGATAGTACGATACGTTTCCGGGTCAATGTCAGCGTTGCCAGGTTTTACAAGATAAATAAGCAGCCAGGTCTAGGAAAACATTTTCAAAAACTCTTGTAATATATTTTTTGAAACAACATAAATGTTCCCTGGCACAAAACATTTATGAAAATATTTGAGAACCACTGGTTTTAAAAAAATAACTGCATTTTTTGGTCTAAATAAGCAAGTAGACTTTAGAAACAAGCACAAAAAACAGCAACCCGCAACTAGCAACATTTACAAGCGACTTTACAGAAAATCCAGGCATGGTTGATGAGAACTGTTGTCTTCCGCCACCTACTGGAAGAGGTCTGTAAATCACTGAATTATGTTTACAGACAAAACAAGGATCATGTCACAGACAAGACACACAAATACCTAACCATTGTCCAGACACAAATGTAGACATAGGGGGGATTTTGTGCAAAATGAATTCTGACAAATATCTATAATTACGTTTTAAGCTTTTATTTTTAAGCCTTATATTTCTATATTTTGTGCATTTAAATGCTTTAATTGTCTTGAATGCCTTTTCTCAAAACCAGGAAAAGAAAAATGCATGTATGTACGTACGTATGTATGTATATATGTATGTGTATATATATATATATATATATATATATGTATGTGTATATATATATATATATATATATGTATGTGTATATATATATATATATATATATATATATATATATATATATATATATATATATATATATATGCACACGCACGCACGCACGCACGCACGCACACACACACACACACACACACACACACACACACACACACACACACACACACACACAGTAAATTATTTCTGTAATATAATTTGAAAAGTGAAACTTTCATGTTCTAGATTCAATGATGCGCATAAAGTAATCTTTGGACCTATGGACGTCCATAACCCCTCAAACAAAGGATTTATGCTACAGAAATGTCGGGCATCTGAAAAATATGTTAATTTATGCACTCAATACTTGGTCTGGGCTACTTATAAAACATTTTACTTCATCAATACAGTGTTGCATGGAGGTGACCAGCCTGTGGCACTGCTGGGGTGTCATGGAAGGTCGGCGTGGAAGACGGTTACCGTCATGGAAGCCCAGGTTTGTTTTGATAGCGGCCTTCAGCTCATTTGTATTGTTGGGTCTGGTGTATTCCTCTTCCACTTGACAATGCAACATGGATTATTTATGGGGTTCAGGTCAGGCCAGTTGGCCGGTCAGTTAAGCACAGTAATACCACTGTCAATACACCAGCTACTAGTAGTTTTGGCACTGTGGGCAGGTGCCAAGTCCTGCTGGAGAAGGAAATCAGCATCTCCATAAAGCTTGTCAACAGAAGCACAAAGTGCTCTAAAATCTCCTGGTAGATGGCTGTGTTGACTCTGGAAAAAGATGTGTGGATCAATACCAGCAGATGACATGGCACCCCAAATCATCACTGACTGTGGAAACAGTTGCTTGAAGTCACACTGGACTTCAAGCAACTCTGACTCAGTGCCTCTCAGCTTTCCTCCAGACACTCTGGAAACTTGATTTCCAAATAAAATGCAAAATGAGGAGCAGGAGCAGACACAATACTTATGTTTCTCAGTCAAGTTTTATTTCATCTTTGAGAAAGAAAGTATAAGAAAGAAAGAATAAAAGTTTGGTTTTTGTAAACATCTATATTATTTGTGTAATTTTAAAAATACTGTTTCCTTTCTACAACATTTCCAACATCAACACTGTTATCGGAGGATGAGAGGTTAAATTCATGCATCAACACACTCAATGATGGAATGATTATGAAGAAAGACGACAAATATATGCACGCACATACACATGCACACACTCAGTCATATCCCAAATAAAGTTTATGAATATGCAAATGTTCTGTACTGCTCTTTGAGGGCTTGCATACACAAATTAAATAAATGAAACCCAGAGGGCCCTATTTTGGGGAAACGGATGATCCGGCGAGAAGCGCAGTCAACGGTGTGGCGGTTGGGGCGTGTGGACATACCGTTGATAATATTTGCCGGACAGGAAGAAGGGTACGCCTCTGGTGGTGGACAAAGTACTCAACCCCAGTAGTACTTGAGTCAAGGTATAAATACGCCCGGTCAGTACTTGAAAGGTCAAATATTCCTCAACTAGAAGTGAAAGTACATCTGTCAAACTTGTACTTGAGTTAAAGTACAATGGTCAACCGTCAATTTTCAAGCGGCTGTGCGCTGTATGCCTCACGCCCAATCAACCACCTGCCCCAAAACAGGGTCCCCTGAGTGTTAACCACTTAAACCCCAGCATCCATATTGTGGGGAAAGCCTTCGCAGAAAAAATCGACAAGCTCACAACGGATCGGCTATTTTCTTCGGAAAGCTTTCCCCACAATAACAGAAAACAGAAAAGACACTAGTATAGAGCCCTGAGGTACTCCGGTCAGCCATATAGGGTTTAAGTGGTTAACCACTTGAAACCCAGCATCCCTAGCGCGTTGCATTTGCATCGACGCGTTGTGAGCTTGTAGACCAGCTGTTTTTGGTGAAGAGATTTGGTGTAAACAGAAAAAAGCGGTTCAAGTACAGAGCCAACTCAGGTCCAGTTTACTAAGTCTAGACTAGGGTCTAAGTGGTTAAATCTCTTCATATTACTGTGTACAGTTAACACAAAACACCTAAACAACACTGAAACAAGGAAAAAACACACTCAAAGTACATAAACAGTATATATAAAAAAAGAAAGATAATAATACAATAAATGTATTCCCAAAGCACTTTGTGATGTTTTCAAACCTCTTCATTAAATAGGGCTGTATGATATACTGTATAAATTATAAAACCTAATCATGAAGAAATAGAGATAAATTAAAGGTAATATTGTCCACGTTAGCCAGGAGAAGGGATGGGGTGTGTACAAGAGAAAGACAGGCACAGCGATCGATAGTGTCTGATAACACACACAAACGCACGCACCCAAGTATACACACACACACACACACACACACACACACACACACACACACACACACACACACACACACACACACACACACACACACACACACACACACACACACACACACACACACACACACTAGAAGAATGGATGGACCTGATAAGGGAAATCAGACACTGGCTTCTGGTTCTGAAGAAGAACACACGGCGCACACACACACACACACAGGCACACGCACGCACGCACGCACGCACACACCATACAAAGACATACTGTGCTTGCACAGCAGTCAGATGAATAAATCCTCACAAGTCTATCGTTGTGTAATGGTCTATTTACTCTCTCTCAGTTAAATTAACTCATTTTGCAGCTCAAACCAACTCCAGATTGTGGGGAAATTCTACTCAGTTAAATGCCCTATTGCACTGGTTCTCAAAATGGGGTCCAGGGACCGTCAGAGTCCCTTGATGGGGTTCCAAATGGGCCCTTACAGGTCTGGAACTTATAATGGGGGTCCTTGAAATAAAAAAGTGTTTGAGAACCACTTCTCTATTGCATTTCTAACCAATGAAACACTAATTGAACATGAATTAAGTACTGTAGTTTCTCACATAGAATACATAATATGTAGTGTATTGTATAATATGTAGTATTATAAATACTATACAGAGAGAGTTGATGGATTGTTTTTTCT
This sequence comes from Gymnoscopelus microlampas, assembly GCF_963454915.1. Classification (NCBI taxonomy): domain Eukaryota; kingdom Metazoa; phylum Chordata; class Actinopteri; order Myctophiformes; family Myctophidae; genus Gymnoscopelus; species Gymnoscopelus microlampas. The sequence goes on along the minus strand of NC_139956.1, from coordinate 14,852,228 downwards.
TTCCATACATTACACCAACTATGTTCTGCCAACCTCTGTGTGGGTGACTATGAGTGCACGTCATGTCTACTGATTTCCTCTTTTCACATCAAAATGCTAGATGCCTGCATGCACAGTACAAGCATGCAAATGAGCGTGACGTGCATGCGTGCGTGTGTGTTACTATACTTATTTGAGAGGGCCAAATGTTCCCACAAGTATAGTAGAATTTGAGAAAATCTTCACAAGAAAGGAAAACAGGTTTTATGGTTAAAATCGATTTGGGGAAAAATATTCAGGTTGAGGATTAGACGTGTAGAGGTTAGGTTTAGGGGTTATGGTTGGAGTTATGCCTGATTTATAGGGATAATAGTGGATCTACAAGCTCACTGTAGATCTGTTAGATGGACTAGGGTCAGGATAAAAAAAGATTTAAAAAATGGCATTCATAACATCACCATACTAATTGTTAATGACCTCACAAGCATAGTAATAGCAACATGTGTGTGTGGCGTGAGTGCTGGCCAACCAATCAGAGGAAGTGCAATATGTCTGACAGACACACACACACACACACACACACACACACACACACACACACACACACACACACACACACACACACACACACACACACACACACACACACACACACACACTGTACAAGCATGTATATGCGCATAAGTGGATTACTGTTCATATTATCACACATGCGTTATAGCAAGCACACACAGTACAAAACATCACATTGTACTCACACGCGACACTTTACAGCACGTCAATGTGAAGATAGACTTGCACACAGACACACACACAGACACACACAGACAAACAGACACACACAATTTCCTTGAGTACCACCATCAATTCCAAGTCTAAATCGACCAACAGATCCCATTATATATCTAATCCAATGAGACACGCACGCACCTACGCACGCACACACACCTGGCTTGACTGCAGAGGTAGAGAGTACCAGGCATACATTATAGCTGCCAACTCTCTACAATTCTTTACCTCTGTCTCCCCGTATTTCTCTCTCCCCCCCACCCCCACACCCACACACACACACACACACACACAATTTCCAAGCTTTTGGTTGTGGATCACGCTGGCATTCAAATTCACTAGTGAATAGAACTGTGCCAGTGACTCTCTCACACACACACACACACACACACACACACACACACACACACACACACACACACACACACACACACACACACACACACACACACACACACACACACACACACACACACACACACACACACACACACACACACACGTATATATAATGCAGGCAAGGGGTAAATACATGGGCACACACACACGCTCATGACCAAGACCCAAAGTGCACCGAGAATCACAGAGAAACATGAATGAGCAAGCACAATGGAAGCCAATGAAGACGTGAGAATGACTATTATGACACTCATTCTCTGTCTCTCTCTCACTCACTCACACACACACACACACACACACACACACACACACACACACACACACACACACACACACACACACACACACAGTCAAAACTACAATGGCTTGTGAAGATAGATCGTCGCTAAGCAACAGGAAAGAGACTAAAAATATGGTTCGCATTCCTTCACTGGTTTACAATGCATGTCATTGCCGTCTGGCAGAAACCTCCTATCTCCATATTTCAATGTTTTTAGTTTTTAATAATGCTTTGTCATACAATATTGTCACGCAAAAGTAGTGGAAAAGCTCACAGTGAGCATGCAGTTCGACTATTTGTTGTAACAATAATTGAAAGTGACAGTGCCTGTGGGTTTTTCTAAATATTTAACCAATGAAAATCCTTAACAAGAGCTAGTGATAATAACTACACTAGCTGGATCCATTCGAACACAGGTTCTATTTTCAATTTCTTGAAAAGTAACATACAAGGTTTCCACCCGACAGAGACGATGTACAGCACACACATAAGATCCCTCCATAAGGCTTGTCACTCTTTAAATAGCCTGCACTTCAGTTTCAGATGTGTAATGTCTTCATATTCTTGCATCAGAAAGCCTACTTCACTGCCAATTCATTCTCAACCGGCCGGGCAACAGTCACTGCACTCAGCCAATTTATACTTGGTCGAACGACCGCGTTGTACGACAAAAATGTGTCGTTCGAGCAAGTACAAATTAGCTTTGCATCGATGTGGTCGTCATTCAACTTTCCTTAAGTTATTTCATTATCTAATTAAACCCTGTATACTTCACTGACCGGGGTCCCCCAGGGCTCTATCCCAGCCCCCCCCCCTCCCCTAATTTTATTCCTCTCCACCAAATGTCTCAGCTGAAAATAGCTGCTCGCATCGAAGTGCGTCACAACTGCTACAGTATTTTCGCCAGCTGTAATGTTTGCCTATACTGTATTATGACATGCCCAGGATAGGATAGGGAATGCTATAGGGTTCAAGTGGTTAATGAGTGCTGGGATTTAAATCATGGGACTAGACACTAGAGACATGACAATTCCTCTATTCACTATAGCGCCCAAGTGTCACCTATAAAGGCCAGCAGTTCTTGAAAATCTCAAAAGCAGGCAGCCCACCCATCTGAGTGCATGGTCATATGGGTGGGCCGCATGCATTTTCAGATCATGTTTATTTTAATGATCAATCAATTGATTGTGATCCGGCATGGAAGAATGGAATGGAACAGCTTTCTTAAAGTACTTATTTATCGGCATCACAATTTTAAAGAAAAGAAAATACCATGACATTTGTTTTTACATAATCTTTTGGGGGATTCAGATTTCTTCATGTTATATTATCAGTAAAGTCTAGTGTTTTGGCAATTATTTGGAGGCCCACTTGCAATATACTCACAAATTGCCCACCACATTGGGAATTGCTGACAACAAAGTGAGAGGGCAGAACAAGTTCACGTCTAAAGCTTAAGATGGAACCAAGCAACGACACTGGAAAGGGGCGTGCAACCATGTGCAGATCAGCCATGGCTGTTCCGATTTGCTTGATTTCTTTTTTTTTTTTTAAATACGTGCAATGACAGATAGTTGGTGAAGATACATAGATGTCACGTTTTCATATGAAATCATTTTGATATCATCAGTTGACCAATGAGCATTTTACATACGCACCATGCCTGAAACAGCACAGACTTTACACAAAAAAACAAAAACAGAAACAAACAAAAAAACAAAGAAAATAAATAGATTTTGTTACAGTATCATTCCCATGTAAATAAAATACAGATGGTTCAGCATGTTTAATACCTTTACATCCACAGGTTCAGTTCCATGTCTATGCTGTTCTTTTTCCACCACAAAAGGTCACAAACGTAAGCACTATGTTAGAAACTTGAATGAGATTGAATGAACCTTGAAACCCAATGGATCCATTCAGCGCACATTCTGTCATTTCAAAGATCCAATGTTTCATTTCAAGGATGCAGCATGAGGTTCTCATCAGACAGAATCAGACAATAACAGCGCGAGGGTGTGCTGTGTTCAAAGAGATTCTATTTCAAACTCCGGTGTTAGTTAATGGAAATGCCAGTGAGCACCCAAGTTTGAATCCTTGTTTACAAACAGAAAGCTAGAGTTACATAGTACACCTTTTATACAGTGATTCTCAAAAAGAGAACTACATTGGATCCATTGGGACACAGGTTTGCTTTTCCATTTCTTTAAAAGTAACGGTTTTGGACATAAGATTTACGCCCGACCGCGACAATATGTAGATCACATAATGCAGGGTAGCTGCACATATGGAGAAGAAGAGGGTTTGCGTTCAGTCTAATGAAGTAACAACTTCCAGAGCTGCCACACCGTTCCTAAAAGAACAACATATTCTCACTCTCAAGCCGTACTATAGTGATGGCATGGGACAACATGTGACCAAACGTCATTTTACAACGTCGCGATAATCCCACCCACACTGGAATGCGGAAGTGCCGTTCTAAAACCCAAAACGTACAGAGGGAGTGGCATCCACTTTTCTCTAAATATACCTGCTACTATTGGTGTTGTACTGATATGTAATGTATCGTATGTCTTCATCAATGAATTGAGTACAATGGTCCACAATTTTGTGTTATCCTTTTAGCATAGGTTTTTTGACAGTATTTCTGTACTGTTAATGTACTTCAAAGTATTCAATCAATCAAATCAGAGGGTGACGACTCAGCTAAAAAACAGTTAAAACTATGGAGGTGCTCCATCTGAAGCGAGCGAGTCGTGCCGAACGTTGCAAAGTCCGCTTCAGCCGACTCGTCGTCGTTCGAGTTGCATACCGATAGGGATAGAATCGTGAATTATCATGTCCCCTGTCAGCATGTGATGTCGTGAGTACCGACAAAAACGTCAAATAGTGCCGTATGGTCAAATCCGTCCCCAGCTGTCACCCGTTTAACGGCACGGGTGTGAGAATGCATTGATTCTGTGAAATATTCCAGAGCTGCCACACAGTTCCTAAAAGAACAACCAGCCCTCTTGTAGACAATTCCAGTTCTAACCCTCATCTGACCTTTGTTTTTGTCTCATTGGCAAATGTCCATTAAAACTTTGTTTCAGAGAAACAGCACAAATTCTTAATTCTTCAAAGTCTTTCCTTAAATTGACCTATGAAATGTTTCTTATCGGGGAAGGACGGCTTAATATAAAGTATAATAAATGTACTCTAACACACATCAATGAATTTCCTTAGATTATTATCATGTACAATTTGAAATAACGGAGTTCACCGGTCATCTTCGCCATCATCCCCACCATCATCATTGTCGTCGCGCTCTCCGTCGTTACAATCCTTCATTTTGATTGGTCAATGGAGTCAATGTCCTTTTGGTCCGTACCGTTGATATAGTCCTCCCACTCATTTACTTCCTGTGTCATCATGACGTTACATCATTTCCTGTTCGGCCCAGGCCAATGTTGCTTTAAATTGAGCGGAAGCGTACGTCAAAACTTGACCCTCTGTACTCTACAGTATCACAATGTAAACAATTGACAGCTTTGAAAGCACGCCGTGCTCTGAATGGCTTTTCTATGCTAGTTTAACATCAAGGACCATTCAATATTTCAACTCCACTGTTCAAACTCACACAATTATGTTTTTGTTTTTTTTAGTTTTCATACAAGCTACACACAACTAGCACCCCCCCATAGTGTAAATGTTTCTTATCCAATGCAATTCCATTATAATGGGTGGTGGTCATCACCCCAACTTTGCCCCACTTCATCTCATATTTTACATGTCTCTTGTGAAAAATTTCCACAAATGCTCTTTGCTTTTCCCTTTCTCTCCATTTTAAGTTTTTACAATTTCACGGTAAACAACATCAACACTTGACACCACTGAGAAAAATAAAATAAGAAAAAGAAATTGTGTGTGTGTGTGTGTGTGTGGGGGGGGGGTTTGGCGGTTGGAACGCTGTCCTCCAAAGGCGAAGGAAGCTTTGTGATTGGCTTGAATCAGAGGAGAGGAGGGGTCGTCGCGCTCGAAGCGAGAAGGGGGGGTCAAAGCGAGGCAGGGTTGGGGCGGGGTTGGCCAATGGCGGGCTTCGGTAAGGCAGGCGCACGGAATGGCGGTATAACAGAAGGAATGAAAGAAGTGTACTTGGTAACAGTCTGCACAGCGCGTGTAATCTGTGACACGGCTTGTACACGGTGTACCTCGCGACACAGTGTGTACTTTGTAACACAAGTCTATACAAGTATGTACCTGTGTACTTTGTAACAGTCTGTACAGTCGTGAATAACGAACGAGAAAGAGAGAAGGGAAGGTGTCAATATAAATAAGGTATAGCTACTGTGGAGGGAGGAAGGGCTCGTGTATGTCATTGGACGTGGTGGTGCAGAATATGGATGCTGGGGTTCAAGCGGTTAGTCAATTGACCAAAACCGAAATCCTAATTTTTAGACATGGGGGAGCATCTCTCCTCTGCGCTCCCCCTCCACTCCACCTCCACTCCACCCCTGAGTGGACGACCACGTTAGCTCGCCAAATAATGGATTTCCAACTGAAAACCAGTTGTATGATGAAGTACTGGTTAGGCTTAATGGTGCCAATGGTAGTGGCTATATTTAAAAGCGTATTGCACCCAGGTAAGGAGATGGGAGGGGGAAGGGGGGGGGGGGGGGGTCTGGTTTAAAGTACATTGTCTGTTTCTCTTTCCTGTACACGCCCTCAAGTAAGCCTGTTGATGAGTTCTCCATACCGGATTCAACTAAATGCTCAAAGGTGTTTTGTGCGTGTGTCTGTGTCTGTGTGTGTGTGTGTGTGTGTGTGTGTGTGTGTGTGTGTGTGTGTGTGTGCGCGCGCCGTAGCATTGCGTAGGCATGTGCCATCGCAGAGGAGCAAGTGGCTAATAGAATTACATGTTGGGGTTGCCATGGATATGGCGTGGATCCACCGTTCCCGTGGCGACCAAGATATGGTGGGCTGAGAGAGTGAGAGAGAGGAAATGTTGCAGAAGAGAATAAATATATATACCCTTAATTTCTCCCTATTTCCTTCTTTCCCTGTACCTGTATTGTAGTATAAGCATCCAATATTTAAACAGAGGATGTGTGCCAGCGGCCACATATCTATTTAAGCTTGTCGTTATCTCTCCCTTGCCTTCCCCTCTTCCTCTCTGTTCTTCTTCTCTGGGTATTGTTGCCGTGTTCAGTTGGCAGACGAGACCACAATACCTAACAACTCCATTCAGTATACCCCCCTCCCCACACACACACACACACACACACACACACACACACACACACACACACACACACACACACACACACACACACACACACACACACACACACACACACACACACACACACACACACACACACACACACACACACACACAGTTTAGAGCCCACTTGATTGGCAGAACACAGAACAAGTATAAATACTGGATGGCAATATGCTAACTCTCTCCTCTCCTCTCCTCTCCTCTCCTCTCCTCTCCTCTCCTCCCCTCTCCTCATCGTGTCCCCCTACTCCAACTCCAGCCTTTGCAATCTCTAGAAACACCAATATTTGGCAGTAGTAGGTCTCTCATTAATAAACCTGTCCCCTCATCTTCCTCTCTCCCCCCTCCTTTCTCTTCCTCCCCTGCTGCTCATTCCATCTCTCCCCGTACCTCCTGCACCAACCCCTCATCTCTCTCTCTCTCTCTCTCTCATCCAGTGTCTCTCGGTATGGTAGGTCAGCTTAGGTTAGGTTGCCTTCATTAGACCGTGTGTAGAGCAGTGGTTCTCAAAGTGAGGTCCCCAGGGACCCTCTGGTTTCCTTGAGAGGGGTTTCAAACGTACCCGTCAAATGGTTCCGTAACTCTGAGAGTGTGCGAATGGAACCCCTACGGATGCGTTTGCACACTCTCAGAGTTAAGGGAGGTTCTTGAAATGACAAAGTTTGAGAACCACTGGTGTTAGAGAGATGTGCCATATGTGCGGACCATAAATAGTTGACTGTCAAATTCAGATCTCTCACTGCCGCCCCATCCTCCTCCCTTCCTTCCTTCCTTCCTTCATTCTTCCATCCATCCATCCTTCCTCCCTTCCGTCCTTGCAGCCTCTCCTCTTCAGAAACCCGGTATGTGGCAGTAGGCCTCCAGGGAGGCCAGCAGGATGTAGATGAGCCACAGGCATAGGAACATGAACGACGTGACCAGCTTGCAAGTCCGCGGGCCGCCCAGCTCGCCGCCGGCGACGCCCGGCCGCCGCCGGTACAGCAGCACGGACATGCACACCATGGCCATGACGGTGAACAGCGTGACGGAGAAGGCCAGCGAGCCCGGGTCCACGATGAACCGCTGGCCGCGGTAGCGCCACACCACGGCCGCGATGGTCCACGCCACGCCGATGCCCAGGAAGACGTTGACGGCGTTGGAGCCTGTCACGTTGCCGATGGACGCGTCGGCGTACTGGTCCTGGATGGCGGCCACCTTGCTGGCGAAAGTGTCTGGAGGGAGGGAGAGAGAGAGAGAGAGTTTTGAGGTACTTTTACTATACTGGAGTATTTCCAATTGTCAGATATTTTTTACGCGTTGTGAGCTCTACAAGCTCACAACGCGTCACATCGCGACGCGTTGTGAGCTTGTAGATCTGCTATTTTCAAACATTTTAGTACTTTTACTTTTGGTACTTTAAGTACAACTTGATACCAATACTTTTGTACTTTCACTCAAGTGAATTTTGAATTCCGGACTTTTACTTGTAACAGAGTACTTCTACATTGCAGTATTGATATTGATACTTTTACTTTAGTACAACATTTAAGTACTTTTCCCACCACTGGTTCCAATGCAGAGCGGAGCTGCTTCATTCACTAACACAAGGAAAGCCTAAATTACATTTATTTCATCCACAACAGTCTACTCATTAAAGCACTGATTATATTAAAATGTTGATTGTGCAGTTAATTGATAATATGCAGAGCGGGTTGATTCAGTTGTAACACCATGTGCAAATAAAGACATGCATCATTGTGTAATATTTCAACCTTTCTTTGTTGAGTCATACTAAAGGGCAATTTTCTTTTGCCCACGTTAAGATGTGATGCGCTGTGAGCTTTAGATCGTTATTGTTTTTGCTATTTTTGAATTTGTTTTATGTGAAAGTTAAAGGGATTGTGTGTTTAATATATCGTCTCTGTTGGGTGAAAACCTCATACGTCCAAAACTGGTAATTTTCAGGATTCAAATTGCAAAAGTAGTAGATCCACACAAAAACACAAAAAGTTAGAATAGATAAGAGGTTTCTGTCCAACAGCAAAGATATATTGAACCAATGAAAATATTTACAAGAGCTTGTGACTAAATATTAACTAGATTGGATCCATTGGAACGCAGGTTATTTTTCCCATTTCCTGAAAAGTAACCTTTTTAGACATACAAGGATGCGCCCGACAGCGACAATATGTAAATCGTCAATGGCATCAGACAGAGGCTATAATTTAACCACTCTTCATATTTTCCATTAAGCTGAAATGTGATGGGGTCTGGAATAACTTATTTGTGCAACAAAACGATGAGGTCAGTTCGCTCTGTCTGTGTTGTTGTGATTCAGTGCACATACGACACTAAAAGTGAGAAATAGACTGGGGACATGCGGAGGTGAGAGTGGTTGCGTGGAAATAAATTACGTTAACACGTTTCAGAGAGAGAACACTGTCTCGCCACCCCCCCCCCCACACACACACACACACACAATTTAACAGTTGAATTATATCCACCTACTAGAAGAAAATGACACAAGGACACAAATATTGAAGGTGCAGTAGAGTACATTCACAGCTCTCCACAATACAAAAGTGTTTTTTTCAAAGCACAACTGTAACCCCAATCCCTAAACCCAAACTATAAATACCTAGTAACCCAAGTCCTAACACGTCCTAAACTCTAAATACCTAGAAACCCAAGTCCTAACACACACACACACACACACACACACACACACACACACACACACACACACACACACACACACACACACACACACACACACACACACACACACACACACACACACACACACACACACACACACACACACACACACACCTGTGTAGCATCCACAGGTCAGAATGATGGATGATGGCGGGGTAAATACACAGCATCCCATAAGAGGAGGGGAGGGGGGGAAGGGCAGTCAGAATAAACAACAGATGATTGTAACAACAGGGATGCTGGGGAGCTACCGGAACGAGAGGGCGAGAGACATAGAAGATTGTAGAAAGAGAGCTGAGTTGGGTGTGTCTGACAGCGAGAGAGAGAGAGCGAGAGAGCATGCGCGAGAGAGACAGACAGACAGACAGACAGACAGACAGACAGACAGACAGACAGACAGACAGACAGACAGACTGACTGATTGACGTGAAAAAAAGACGAAAAAACTGCTGGCAAACTGAATTAGGAGGTGAGAGAGAGGGGCTGAGTTGGAGAGAGAGAGAGAGAGAGAGAGAGAGAGAGAGAGAGAGAGAGAGAGAGGCAGGCAGGCAGGCAGGCAGGCAGGCAGACAGACAGACAGGCGGACAGACACAATGGTAGAAAGAGACAGACAGAGATTGGGGGAAAAGAGAATACTACATTGAATTGGGATAAGTGAAGAAAAACAATACAACAGATGGCGAATTGAAATGAACATCCCTTGGGAGAAAACACGCACGCACGCACGCACGCACGCACGCACGCACGCACGCACGCACGCACGCACGCACACACACACACACACACACACACACACACACACACACACACACACACACACACACACACACACAGTACACACACAGTACACAAACATCACAAGCAGGCAGAATTGAATCCTGAGACATCCCAGGTGAGAATCCAAACATCAGCACTGGTCCAGAAACACATGATGTTTATCTGTTTATCTGTCCTTGGAAACACCCTTCAGTTGGGGCTTAGAGGTTTACCTTGTGCTCAATGGCACTGTAGCGCCACCAATGTTCAGAGACAAGTAAAGCACTCTGGTCTGAAATGCTCCCCATGCATCTAAACAGGACGACTAGCATTGTTGTCAGGCCGGAGTGGGAATCGAACCCGGAAGGGCAGCTGCATTATCTAGTCAGCAAAAGAGCCGCAGGCTCGCTAGCAAGCAGTAATGTAACTGGGCTATGCCTACATTACTGAAGTATCATTAACGAAGAATGGAAAGGAAATCATCGGCGTTGGGAATAAAACCTGACCTACTACGTCGCACTACAGTGTCACACAAAAATAACGAATACATTGAGAGATTTTTTTATATATATATAAAGAATCCTTCTGTCTAAACCGCATTCCTTCTGTCTGACCAGGTTTTTCTAATGAAAAGTATTAACAAGAGCTTCATTTAACTATTTGAACCATTGGAACACATGTTCTTTTTTTTCCATTTTCTGAAAAGTAACAGGTTTCCAGCCGACAGCAACAAAATATGATTTATTTTCTCCTTCAAATAACATTTTTTTGTGTGTTTTTATCACCGCCAACGGAGTTGGACAAGGTTTATGTTTACATCCATTAGTCTGCCTGTTTGGCTGTTAACAGGATACCCCCTGAAGTTATGACTGCATTTGCAAGAAAACTTGTGGAAAGTTTGGACCATTTACATTTTCACACTGATTGGGCTAAGGGGGGTTCTGGGCAATGCTTCTCACAAGAACACAACATTATTGACTCAACCAAGCAAACAATGCTCAAGTATCCAATGTGGAAATGACAAACTGTATCGGGAAAATTGCAGTGTTGGTGGAGGTATAGTCTACTGGGCGCAGTGTTTCTTGTTTATTATGATGTAAGACTGTAGCAAACAGAACTGCATGAATGCCTTGACACTTGGTTGTTAGTAAGAGCAGCTATTCAGTCAGAAACACTCACGTCATAAGTAGATGTATCCATTTATTGAAACAAATGGAATAGACCTACAGAACAGTCAAACGTGGCGTTAATGGCTCCACTCTTAAGATGTTCCCTAATTTTAGCTAAGCAGCATGCTAAGAAAAATCAGGGAACGCCACGCCACAAATGAAGAGTCTGCAAAGAAGAGTGTGTTTGCAGACTCAATTATTTCCACTCTTTTAGTGGCGAGTCTACAGAAGCAGATACACTAAATCTGCTAACTAGACACATATTGCTGCTTGTGTACAAGAACAACGCCTCAAGCTCTGAGAGACTGATCACCCAGCTACTTGATCTGCACCCACACATAAAGTACACAATATACAGTATATTCAGCAACAAGAGCTGCTGAATACTGTGCCCATACAGTAATGGGTGTAGATATATAGATACGTGTGTCATTGTCACTGCAGCCACCACAATAATGTGTCAACACAACATGTACAGGCGGGGCTCACGCTATCCGTGCGTGTGGTGTGCAGCTGGTATGGTGGAGCTTTCCAAACGCATAGTAGCTAGGCGTGCAGTAAATTCCACGCTCTTTCTACTAACACCGAATCACCTGCTACCTGCATGCCTACAGTGAGGAGCGATGACCCGGTAGTGGGAGGGAGGTAACCCTAGCTGGGAATTCCAACCACGCTGACTTAATTTAGGAGAAAACAAAAGCGGCCTGTGTGGTGTTGTGTGTCTGTGTGTGCCAGCAGGTGCGTGCCGTGCGGCCGCACACACCATGCAGAGCTGTGATTGGAATGTAGAAAAGTGTGGCTGATAGAAAACAATCAGCAGAGTGCCATGCTAGTCTCGCGTCACCAGACAACTATTCCACAATCTCTGAATGCTATATAGAGTCTGGAACTCCACTTCTCGAAAGCTGCTTAACGGAAGCTACTCAGACCGGAAAAACATTCGACCAATCACGACGCGGTGCCCGCGGACCTGTAGTCCCAGTGGAAACAGAACCGAGGCGGAAGCATAGGGAGTCATAGGTAGATTCATGTTATTTGTGCGAGGATTGTTTATCATTATATTCATATATGTATCATATATGATACATATATATATTTGTATATATATTCATACATATATCATATTTATATGATTTAACACTTTTTGTTTTGATTCCAGTCGGACTCCTTTGCGCCATTGCACAATGCTAAAACGGAAGTGGGTAAGGGAGGGGCTTCCGCTTTCCCCTTAAGCATTTTTAGAGCTTCCGAGTCCCAGACTGTATGCCGGAAACATTTGTAAATTGTGGGAGGCAACAGTCTGGTGACGCGAGACTAGTGCCATGCTGATTACAGCTGAGGCCGGTACGACTCTCGTCCTGTGCCCTGCATCATGAACTAGCGATGCTTCATTTTATTCCCTCGTGATTATCCGCCCTCACTCCTTCCCGGGAGCAGTTAGGACCAAAAACCTGGGGGGAAACGCTGGTAGAAAACAAAAGGCTTTCCCTCATTACCGTCAACTTCTGCGAAACCATTTCTTAGAACTGCTTTTCAATCACTCAGGCTTACATTGATGAAGGCTCTGAGGGCATGGATTGAACCATCACTCACTACGTGTTCTTCAACTGCAGCTGCGATTGCTCTTTTACTTGGTATTCTGTCCTTCACTGAGACAGGCACAGTAGGAGAGAAGGCCCTGGGCAGGATTAGATTAGCCAGGGGGGGTCTACCCCCCTCTGGGCTTTCATTTTTATGGCTGGTGGGGATATGTTTTATCCCTGCTTCCGGTCAGGCTGACTTAAATAGTGTGGGGTAATCATTGTCGAGATTAAAAAAGCTCAGAGAAATGGTGGCAATTGCAATCGGCTATTTTCACTATATTTGAAGATTTCTTTTGACAATTCTTTACAACAGGGCTTAAAACTGGTAAAACTGGTTAAAACAGCTAAATTATTCACGCAAAAAGATACATTTGTTAATTTTGCATCAAGATCAGTTTAACCACTTTATACCTATATACATCATCAATTTGAAAATAAACGATCTACAAGCTCACAACATGCGTGATGCGACGCGTTGTGAGCTCATACATCTGCTATTTTCAAAGAGTCTTGAAAAATGTTGAAAAATGTTGAATATTGTAACAACACAAATCTTGTATGGGGATCTCTGGCACCGAATAATTTGAGATTGACAACCTCTGAACTATAATAACACGTTCCATTAAAGTGAATGGGAACTTGATCCGGGACTCACCTGGCACGGACGTGCCGAGGGCCACGAACACCACGGCCGTCACCGAGTCCTTCAGGCCCACCGTGCAGCCGAAGCTGGACGCCAGGTCGCCGGTGACGGCCGTCAGCACGCCGATGAGCGAGATGGACACGAAGAAGCACGCCCAGCCGTTCCAGTACTCGGTGGGCGGGACGAAGGCGAACAGCACCTTCCAGAAGACGGTCAGGAAGTGCATGATGTAGTCGAAGCAGGACGGCAGGCGCTCCTCGCCGCTCTCCTCCTCGTCATCGTCGCCTGGCGGCGTGGGGATTAGCAAAGGGAGAGACAGACGGAAGTATTCAGATTTTTCACTAAGGGAAAAGTAGCATTACCAAAATATACTGTGTTACAAGTAAAATACCTGTATTCAAAATATTAAGTAAAAGTACAGAAGTATTGGTATCAAAATATACTTTAGAGTAAGTAAAAGTAATCATTTTTTGTGAGCTTGTAGATCTGCTATTTTCACTATTTTTCAGAACTTTTTAAATCTCGCCACTGATCACTTGCAAGTAGCAGTGTGGACAGTCGGCCCTAATGCTGCGTTCACACTGGCAGCTACAAAGATACAGTCAACCATTCATTTTCAATGGAAGCCAGCGACATGAAGATGGGCCTACAAAGATACAGCCGACGTTTTTTGCTGCTACAATGGCTACAGCGGCTACAAACATTTCAAATAAGTTGAGCTGGCTTCAACTTCAGATACAAAGCTACAAAGTGACAGATATGCCGTGTAGCTTTGTATCCTTGTATATTCTGTATCTGCCACTGTGAACGCAGAGATCAGATCTGCCCGCGGCCTGACCACAGGAAGAAACTCCAGACAGAGAGAAAGTTCGGTAACACTTGCTATATGCATCCCATGTGTATAACGCATCATGAACATACTTATAAGGCATTATTATCTGCTCATAACCCTGTATAATCAGATTTATAAGAGCTCATAAATACTCATAATGCTTTATAACCATAACCATAACACATTATAAGGCATTTGCCGAAAGTTCCAGTTGAAGTCAGAGGCTGATTAAACTGTAGACATGTGCGTCTCTACGCATTTCTGTATTTGTGTTCTTGTGTGGGGAAAAGACAGCCTTGAATTGCGATTACTGTGCTTGTTTCAACACACACTCACAGACGCACGCACACGCGCGCACACACACACACACACACACACACACACACACACACACACACACACACACACACACACACACACACACACAGAGCCTTTGGCCATCTGAAGTAGCCTGCGCGCAGTTGATTGGTTCTCTCTTTTCTGTTTAGGTCTGTAATTCCTCAGTAATTCTGCAGTGAACAGCAGTCAGCCGTACGCCCAACCAGCCTCTAATCAGGGCTCTGGCTGTGTGTACACAAGCTGAATCTCTCTCTGAAAAGCCCCCACGCCAGATATATCATTGCTGTCAGGCAAAAACCTTGTATCTCCATATTTCAACTTTTTATGTTTTTTTCCCCGTAAATTAATGCCCTACTTTGACATACTACAGTGTCACACAAAAGTAGCGAAAAATTGCCAATCTACAAGCTCACAAATCGCTGTGTTGTGAGCTTGTACTGTGATTGTGTATTTTAGCCTTTCACTCACAAATTACTGAAATGTGTGGTTAAGTGTGTGTGTGTGTGTGTGTGGTTTTTTTTATAAACATTGAACCAATGCAAAGTATCAACAACAGCTTGTGACTACATTGGGTCCATTTGGAACACAGGTTATTTTATACATTTCCTGAAAAGTAACCGTTTTGGACATATGAGGTTTCCAGATAACAGCGATGATATGCTTGTTACATGCAAATGACTAATCACAGTGTCCTTCCACTGTGCTCTCCAGGCGCTGACTAATCCTCACTTCCATTCAGACCAGAGAGCCAGAGAGCCTTCCTAATTATCAAATACGATGTCACATACAATTATCTGTAAAATCATTTCATAAGTATTATTCTTGCCTTCTGGGGGAAAAAAAGCCTTTGGGTGTGCAGTAGCACATAGATAATGATGTGTGGGTGCGTGTGCACATCAAGATATTGTCGCTGGCCATTATTTTTGTAATACTGGGCTGCTTGTATTAATCCCTCCCACCAGACAGAGAATATGTTTGCCATGTTTTCTCACACCACATTAAAAACAGGACGTACTCTACTCTGCCATAATTTTGTTTTATTTTTAGTCGTCTGTGCATTTGTAGAACACAGTCTTCAAATCATTGCTGCATGTCCAAAACTGTTACTTGGTTACATCGGTTCAATATATATAAAACCCACAGACACACGTAAACCTAATAGCAAAAATAGCAAATATAGCAGATCTACAAGCTCACAACGCATAGATGTAGATGAAGGTTGTAGATCGGCTATTGTTGCTACTTTTGTGTGACACTGTAGTATGACGAAGTAGGGCGTTTATATACGAAAAAAACATACAAAGTTGAAAGAGAGAGATACAAGGTTTCTGCCCGACAGTAATGTGTTGTGTGTCTGCTTACTTGCACGCGCGTGTGTGTGTGTGTGTTCCTTCCCTAGATGCAAAGAAGAGGGTGTTTGCAGACTCAATTAGTTCCACTCTTTTAGTGGTGAGTCTACAGAAGCAGATAAACTAACTCTGCTAACTAGACACATATTGCTGCTTGTGTACAAGAACAACGCCTCAAGCTCTGAGAGACTGATCACCCAGCTACTTGATCTGCACCCACACGTAAAGTACACAATATACTGTACAGTAGATCCATAGTAGAATTTGCGAATTAGACATTGTGAGGACATTATCTGTCCAATTTGTTTGAGCGTTGAATGTTTAACGTACCACAATGGAAACAAGCCTTTCCTTGGCTTTTTTGTGTCTCATCCATTTGACGTTTTTAACCCGCTGTACTGTTGATTCGGATTAGGTATTTAGGGGTTAGATTTAGGGTTTAATGTTGGAGTGTTGCCTGATTTATGCTTAGTCGTGCGCCGGAGTCTCGCTATCAGATCTACAAGCACACAACGCATCGCAGCAAGACCCACTGCAAGCTTGCCGATCTGTTATTTTAGGTGCACGGCGACGCACGGGCACAGGGTTAAAAATGGCCTCAAAGAATCAAAGTGGCATTTCTAAAATTGCCGTCCAAAACATTCGATGTCCTCACAAGTATACTAAAGCAGTGTGTGTGTGTGTGTGTGTGTGTGTGTGTGTGTGTGTGTGTGTGTGTGTGTGTGTGTGTGTGTGTGTGTGTGTGTGTGTGTGGCACGCGCACACACGTGTGTGTATGAGAGTTACCTGCACTGACTGTAACTGCGTTGACAAACTGTTCTCTCCAGCTGCTGCTGCCCACCACCAGAGCCAAGTTGGTCTTCTTAATCAGCTTATCGACCGTGCTCTGAGGGCGCGCGCACACACACACACACACACACACACACACACACACACACACACACACACACAAACACGCACACACAAACACACACACACACACACACGCACACGCGCGCACACACACAAGCAGACAGTGTGCCCCGACCCCCAAGCGAGAACAGGAGAGAAAGAAGACAGACACACATAACACCCAGGTTGTTAATTCACAGTCAGCCGCAAAACAAGGACGCGTCAATTCCGGCTCCAAAGTTCATTTGGTCGCCCATTAGGAAGATGGAGGAAGAAACAAGCTGTCGATAGCAAGTAACTAGGTGTGCATCATGTCAACACACATCATTAGCTGCAGGGGGTGTTTGTGGTGCGTATGTGTGTGCGCGTGTGTGTGAGTTAAGTGCTGTTCACATTAAGAAGGCCGGGATGCAACGAATCGTTAACTTCCGTGGCGTTTCATGGTGCATCTGTTCAGCTCTCCAGTCAGTTACTCCACTGTTTCTCAAGGTCTGGTCTAGGGCCCACCAAATGGACCCGTAAGGGTCTGTAACTCTCAGAGTATATACAAATGGAAATATTGTTTCTCTTTTGGAACCCCAATCTACGCTGTGAAATTATCAGCATTAACGCAACTCTGAGAG
>NC_139956.1:14809636-14829636 GCF_963454915.1 Gymnoscopelus microlampas | reverse complement strand
ACACACACACACACACACACACACACACACACACACACACACACACACACACACACACACACACACACACACACACACACACACACACACAGAAGCAGACCCACCGTGCTTCTGTCCTATCTCCAGCAGGACGGGCTCTCCCAGCTCTATGGTGAAGCTCTTGTTCTTCTCGTATTCCTCATCATCAATGATCTTCACCTCAATGATCTTCCTGTTGGACAGACGGACAAACAGACAGACAGACAGACAATGTACATAGGGTTAAAGTGGTTAAACTGATGTTGATGACGCTTCATTAACATTTTTTTCTGGGGACCCCCTGGAACACCCTCAAAATGGGGTCCGCGGCCCCCATTTTGAGAACCACTGGTTCTCAAAGTTCTTACAGTTCTTGCATTTAGTGGACAGGATTGTTGTTTTTGGTTTGTTTTTGGGCTCATCAGATTATTCACACCATTCACTGCACGGTGTGGTGTCTCTGATTACATCTAATATGTCATATTTAATACCACTGTCAGAGGTAGCACATTGCTGCATCATAAATAACCAAGGATCAGAAAGGCAATAATACTGGTGTTCCTGTGAGACAGGGGGATCAATGAAAGCATTATGATGAAGTGACTCCTTTGCTGTCTTTCATGATAAACACAATATATATGAGAGAGAGAGAGAGAGAGAGAGAGAGAGAGAGAGAGAGAGAGAGAGAGAGAATGAATGAATGTTCATGAACTTGTAGAATGACTATTTTTGCCTGGCGTTGGGTCAACTACCGGTGGTTTTACAAACATTCAGTCACCTTAACCCATTCAGACCGGAGGCCTACAAACACCTTCTAAATCAGTAGTTCTCAAATGTTTTCGTGCCAAGAACCCCCCAAATGATATTTATTTGGCAGACGTCTCTGTCATCTGACTGTCACTCAACTGGGACGCAGCCTGGCCTCACCAAACGCTCTTGTAGCATTCATTAGGTGTTCATGTTTTTTTTGTTTTATTTTATTATAGGGCATTATTTTACTGGCCTGAGTGGACAAGTGTAACGTACGTTCTGCTGGCCCAGAGGGTTTAAGTGGTACTTCTGGGCCAGTGGTGGGAGTTTCAGAATAGATTTTTAAGATTTCACTGATGACTTTTAAAGCTTTTCGAGACCCGGCTCCTACAGTACTTACATTTTATATTTTCTTGGTCCCCTCTGAGCCTGAGTGCAGCGGCTGCAGCCAATATCGTCAGACAGGGCCCTCTTGGTTTATCTGGGGTGAACGGGGCTTTTGAGGCCCTGATACCAAAGTTTTGGAACAGCCAGCCTGAGTCAATGTCTTCTTTTAAATCACTTCTACAAAGCTACTTTTATGTCAAGGCCTTTGCATGGTGTTTTCTTTTATTATCTTATATTTTTCATCCATGCTTATCTCCTTTTACGCCTTTTGTTTATGCGATCCATTTGTTTTTATTTGATGATTACTTTATCTTTGTATTGTATGGCTCCTCAAAGGCAAGCCGTATGGAATAGAAGAGAGGGCTAATCTCGCAAACCGCTGAACCGATCAGTGCCACATTTTCTGTGCACACTGCCAGTAGGCCAAGGAAGTAAATCCCCCCATATTGTGAGTATTGTGTAACTTTTTTAACTTGGGGCTGAAACTTTTCCCGAATGTGGAGATGACTGACATCATAGTACTGACTGTAACAGTTAATCAAACTAATCAATTATATATTATATAAAATAATTCATATTTAATAAAATAATTGTATCAGTAATGAATCCCTATTATTGGGCATGCCATTATAGGCAAATCATTTAAAAAAACAATGCATCACATATGTTAACTATCTTTTGCATGACACCATTGTGCGACAAAGTATATTATACGTTTTAAGTGGTTATTCGATTTGTTGACATATTATTAAATATTCCCACAAATGTGCTTCTTGATTATTTGATTAATTAAGTAATAAAACAATTGCAAAAAAATCGAGATACGTGAACTACAGACGCATGAACGCACAGACGGATGGACAGAGATTCCAAGCATTTATAGTAGGATGTGAATGCTAGTATAGCTGTTTAATGGCAGTATTTGGTGCTGAGAAGATAACTAACAATTCAGTCATTCTTTGGTTAATAATTAGAGAACCAACAGACAGACAGCACTTCACTGATTTCCTTTCAACACTATGGGGGTCTCTCTGGGTTATGTATGCAGGTGACATCTGTTCTGCACACCTACACCACAATATAATGATCTGTTTTTAATTGTCACTAGGATGAGTGGGGACAACTGAGGACAGGACCAGAGAGAGAGAGAGAGAGAGAGAGAGAGAGAGAGAGAGAGAGAGAGAGAGAGAGAGGTATCAGTAGTGTGAGTATAACACATTAAGGGGGGTTTCAACTGAACACACACACACACACACACACACACACACACAAACACACACACACACACACACAGGGCTTTGTTAATAAAAACACGTTCCGCTCATCTGCTTCATTTTTTACACCCGAGCAATTGCACCTATCATGTAGCGCACGCACGCACGCACGCACGCACGCACGCGCGCGCGCGCGCGCGCGCGCGCACGCACGCACGCACGCACACACACACACACACACACACACACACACACACACACACACACACACACACACACACACACACACACACACACACGCAGGCACACAGATTGATTTATTATTCATAGAGTCAGTCTATAGCTACAGCAGCACTCCTATATTTGCCTCGTTCCCCATCTCTCCTTTTATTTCTCTTTCACTTCTTCTCTTTCTTTTCACCCCCGAAACATCCCTTCTCTCCTGTCCTTTATTTCAATATTTCCCAAACTGTGGATCGGGACCCATTTTGGGGTTATTATTATTTCAAAAGATTTTCAGAAAAACAAATCAAAAATGTTCATAATTTAAAGCAAAGAAGAATTATGAAAAAAAAAAATTACACAAAATCCCCAAAATTCCATGAATTAAACAAAACAAAACAAAACAAAACAAAACAAAACAAAACAAAATAAAACAAAAACGCTTGTGAGCTTGTAGATCGTCTATTTTTGGGTAGATCAGCTATTTTCAGGTCGTTGATTCTCATAGTGGGGTCTGGGGACCCCCAGAGGTCCCAGAGGTTCCAGGGGGTCTGCAGCAAAATCAGTTAATAGCATCACAATCAGTTTAATGTTCATTGACTATTTGAAAATAGCCCATCTACAAGCTCATGCGACGCGTTGTGAGCTTGTAGATCTGTTTTTTGTGTATCTGCGCGAGCGTAAGCAGCGCTTTGACGACACTTCTGGCGCCCGACCGGAAGTGTCGTCAAAGCACGGCTTACGCTCGAGTGCATTCAAGAACAGGTTGCATAATGTTCTCTCACTGTAAACATCAGATCTCTCCAGAAAAAGAAAAAGAAAAAAAAAGCTATGAAAATACGCGATTTAAAGCAAGAACCATAATTATATATATTCAAAGATTTGCACACATTTTCACGAATTTTCAAAAATAGCAGATCTACAAGCTCATAGCGCGACACTCGTGCCGTGCTATGAGCTTGTATATCTGCTATTTTTGAATAGCCCAAAGTGTAAAATAATGCTTTTTTAGCTCAAATATAAAAATGACACAGTTCCAGGTCTTAATGGGTTAATCCACGGGGCATCTTTCTCAAACCACCTCTATCTGTTCCCTCTCTCTACTGTACATGTTCCCATCTTGTTATTTCTCAGCACCTGCTCCCCCCCCCTAAAAATAGACGAGAGAACCGAGAGAGACAGAGAAAGCGACAGAAAGAGACAGAGAGAGAGAGAGAGAGAAACATCAAGTTTTATAGGCCTACCATCACGGTGTGTGTGTGTGTGTGTGTGTGTGTGTGTGTGTGTGTGTGTGTGTGTGTGTGTGTGTGTGTGTGTGTGTGTGTGTGTGTGTGTGTGTGTGTGTCTGTGTGTGTCTGTGTGTCTGTGTGTCTGTGTGTCTGTCTGTCTGTGTAGAAAGTTCTTGATTGACTGACAGTTTCATTGATGAGTTGCATTACTTACAGTATTGGTAACAAACATGCTCTCTCTCTCTTCACTCTCTCTCTCTTATCTCCTTCTCTCTCTTGTCTCTCTCTCTCTTTCTGTCTGTCTCTCTTTCTGTCTCTCTTCCTCTTCTTTCATTCCAATTTAATTATTCCCTCTGACAACTCTGTACCTCTTCATCTGGCTCTGCTACTTCTCTTGATTTATAACTATGGACGCCCAGTGTGTGTGTGTGTGTGTGTGTGTGTGTGTGTGTGTGTGTGTGTGTGTGTGTGTGTGTGTGTGTGTGTGTGTGTGTGTGTGTGTGTGTGTGTGTGTGTGTGCTTGCGTGCGTGTGTTACCAGGCAATAAAAGAATGCCCGCTCTATTTTTAGCAGTCTGTGTATGTGTGAGCCCACAATATTAAACAACTCATTTTCCTGAGTGAGGGTGATTGATAAGCACACTCAAGTTTTATGCCGCTTCTGCCATTATGGAAACCTCTAAAACTCTCTCTCTCACACACACACACACACACACACACACACACACACACACACACACACACACACACACACACACACACACACACACACACACACACACACACACACACACACACACACACACACACACACACACACACACACACACACACACACGCCCTTGAGCAGCTGTGAGAGAGGCTATGGTACAATGAAAGTGAGATCATTACATTTTTATACTTCCAAGAGTTTAAGTTGAACAACAATACGAGCCACAAGGCTCTGCTTCCGTCTAAGGCGGACGGACGGGCCTTTGTGTCTTCATTGGGTACAAACACACTTGTCCGTTTGCTGGCGGAAAACGGGTCGCTACGAAACGGAAGCTCTTGTTCCGGATCCGGCAATTTTGTTATGTATACAAATGTGTTGCGGAAACCGGATGTGCTTTTTCCGGACCGGATCGTGTCCGTTTTATCCGTTTTTTTTTAACATGGGAGTGGATGGGACTTCCGGCCGTCCGTACGGTTGCAAACGGACAAAAACGGACAAGTGTGTTTGTACCCATTGTATGATCATCACACATTAGAGCAGTGGTTCCCAACCTGTGGGTCGGGGCCCACTGGTGGGCCGTGAGGATACTGCAATTGGGCCCCCAAATAATTGGCAAAACACTAAAGCTAGCTCAGGCCACACCGGTGATTTGCAAACGCAACAAGTTGCATATCGTTGCTGTCGGGCGGAAATCTCGCAAATTAACGCCCTAATTGATCATAGTGCAGCGTCACACAAAAGCATCAAAAGTAGCAGATCTACAAGCTTTTGAGTTTGTAGATCTGCTACTTTTGCTGTTTTCGAATTTGAATCCTGAGAAGTAACAGTTTTGGACATATGAGGTTTCCACCCGACAGAGACGATAGCATATTATGCTTAGTTGACCAGGGTACGGGTCCCCCAGGGCTCTGTAGTAGGTCTTTTTTTCTCTTCGCAGAAAATAGACGATTTACAAGCTCACAACGCAGACAACTCTAGGGTTCATGTAAAAGAGGATGAATCTCTTCAATATAGACATGGTTCTCTGTCTTATAATTTCTGGTCTAATCTTAGGTCACATTCTATAGGTATAGCGATTTGTCAAAGAAAAGTATAGAGGCCATGCATTCAAGTCAAAGAAAAAGTGAAAGCCCATGCAGAGAGAGAGAGAGAGAGAGAGAGAGAGAGAGAGAGAGAGAGAGAGAGAGAGAGAGAGAGAGAGAGAGAGAGAGAGAGAGAGAGAAGGTGATTGGGGGAGTAGCAATAAGAGGGAAGGTTATGAGAGGAGGGTAGAGATATTATGTTAATGACAGCTTGAAATGAGAAAACACACAACACACGCGCACGCACGCACGCACGCACGCATGCATGCTAAATGGTCTCTTGTTGTGGTGAGCAAGTGTGTGGAGAGTTTAGAAGGATGAGAGCATGAGAGAGAGAGGTAGAGAGAGACAGAGAAAGGGATAGACCAGTGATTCTCAGTGATTACCCCTCAAGTACCAGGGGTACTTGAGGGGTTTCCAAGGGGTCCCTAGCAAAATGAGCTAATATAGCATCAAACTCATTAACCACTTTAACCCTATACCCATCGGCTATATTTCAAAAGATCAGGGAAAAATCTTTTTGAAACATTTTAACAACACAAATCTTGTATGGGGGGTCCCTGCTCCCTGGCACAACACATTTTCAGGGTGGGGGTCCGCGGCCGAGTAAATTCTGGGGTCCTTGAAACATGAAAATGTTTGAGAACCTCTGGGATGGACAGTGACATACACACTGGTATGCTGAGCAGCAAGGAACTGAAAACAAACAAAGCAAATCAAACTAATTTAGTCGATTATTAAAAATAAACTATAATTTAATAAAAAATAATCGATTAATAATCGGACAATCTCTATTTTAGACATGGATTTTTTTTTTAAACAGCAGATCACAATGCGCGTTGTGAGCTTGTAGAGCTTTGCACTATTTATTTCGTTTCGTTTCGTTTTCTGATGCTTGCAGACGACAAATACATTAATTAAATCTTGAATCTTGGTAAGCCATATCAAAATGTGCAAAAACGTAATTTTAACCTGCGTTAAAGTCAACGAAAACGATTCACCAATTTAGAAAAATGTGAGTACTTTTACTTTGGTACATATATTGATGCCAATACTTTTGTACTTCGACTCAAGTCCAACTAGTTAATACAGGCCTATTTTTGGTAGTATTTCAACAGTGTTGTATTTTTGGAAGTATTTCTACATTGTGCGATTGCTACTTAAAAAAAGCACTTCCATCACTGAATGCCAGCGTGCTAAATGGAGCACTCCCACTTATTGAGGGATTGCATGGGGAATGTGTGGTTGGCATGGCAACTGATAGGGTACAGTGGAGAGATGATGTAACACACACACACAACTACTACTACTATTAATCACGAAAAGAATAATCACCCCTTCAGGGTGATTAGACCCCACCGCTACGTGTCGGGGTCTAATCACCCTGTCGGGGGTTTAATTCTCTATAATGAACTGCTCCCCCATTGGCTATCCCTTTGTTTGCTTCTAACTTTGCACCATTGGGACAGCACTCTCTCTCTCTGGTGTTGAGTGTGTTTATAGCCCTGAGACCAGCAGCATACAGCATGTGGAAAGCACAATTAGACAATATTGCAAACACCTGCTGATCAATTATCCCCGGCACCGCACTGCACTGCTTGCATGAGTCACTCTAGCCTGGAATGTGGCCAGACTAATATCACTGCGTAGATATTAGTCTGGAATCTCTGTGTGGAACCTGCATTTCCGAGGGGCAAACTAAAAAAATGCCTCTGGTGATAAACCTGCCCCATTTTTGCATACTGGGTCCTGATTGGTCCCTCACAACTTCGGAGGGATAGAAATCCAATCTCTATTAAGAGGGGCCAGACCTAATCTGCCAAGGGCCATTTTTTTTCTAAGGTGTTTTAAAAAGGCTTTGTTTCATCTGGTATGGGCCCAATGTATTTAAAAGGGCAATTTCCATCCACTAGAGGGTGCTTTTGTTCACTTGTTCAACAAAACTGCTTCAACCTGGCCTCCCTATTTTGGGAATGTCATTATATAGGTAGAAATCTTCAAAATATTAGCTATAAGCTCACAACGTGTCACAATCTTTGCAGTATAAAATAGGGTGGTAAAAACACCCATGATGTAACATTCCTACAGCTGTGTTTGTGTTAGTAGCACAACCTGTAAATAAGTAAAAGTTCAAAACAATATTTGGATACAAATGCTCAACGCAGTGTATACTGCACCATAATCCTGCCTGACGCAGCCCGTTTGGAAAAATTCACACAGCCCTGACTTGATTTTTCAATAGACGGCACTCACGGAGGAGTCTGCTGTTTAATCCGCCAGATTATTCTTTTGTGACCACAATTGAAATGCTGTAAATAAGTAGAGATCCACTGGCAGCAAAGGAGATAAGCTGAAGGCTGAATTGCGAGGTAAATACGAGAGAAAATTAAAATGTAGACATGCAATTTTAACTACTTTCAACCTGCGGCGTCCCTATTTTCTGTCTTCTAAAATAGCCCATATCTATGGCTTAAGTGTTTGAATCGTGTAAGTTAGTTGTGTTTTACAGACCATGAAGTTTAATCCATTCAATCACATACTGTGTTATTTTAGATTTGAGCTATAACCGTTATTTCATACTTTGGCTATAAAAAAAATCAGATCTACAAGCTCATAGCACGGCACCGAACATTAATCTTGAACATTTGTGCAAATCTTTGAGTACACATATTTTTTAAACAACATTTTTAACTCAAATCTTTGCTTCTGGGGGTCCCTGGAACAACATATTTTACAAATGTTCGCTTTAACAAATATATATTCAAACCCTTGACAGCAGCACATCAGCATCACCCCAACAATCTGAACCCTGTCTGGATGCAGAGGATGAGAGAGACAGAGCAGGAGAAGGAAGGAAATGGAAGGAAAGAGAGATATAGGGAGGAAGGAAGGACAGAGGGCGAGGGTGGACGGTGAGGGAGGAGTTGTGTGACCCGAGATGATCTCAAGCAACTTAATTATTCTTGTACAGTTCAGAGGGGGCAGGCTTCAATACAGGCTGAGACAGCAGGTCACACGCACGCACGCACGCACACACAAATCCAATCTCCATATCACCATATCATCCATTCATCTCTCTCTCACAGTCTCAAAGTTTCTTGCCAGAAGCTCCACACACACACACACACACACACACACACACACACACACACACACACACACACACACACACACACACACACACACACACACACACACACACACACACACACACACACACACACACACACACACACACACACACACACATCCACTATTTCATCCATTCATCTATCTCTCTCTGCACACCACAGCTTCTTGCCAGGAGCTCTTCTTGCCAGGAGCTCCCTACCGCTCTATCCCTCTATCCCCCGCTCTATCCCTCTATCCCCCTCTCTCTCTCTCTATCCCCCCCCTCTCTCTCTCTCTCTCTCTCTCTCTCTCATGGTGTTATTGATGCATTGTTTGCCGAAGGTCTCGGAGGATGAGGCCACAGTTAACTGGACTCAGCAGACACACACAGAGATAGAGCGAGACGAAGAGGGAGCTGCCTGGCACACGGGCCAAATGAGGTTATAAGCAGTGGAGGAAAGTAAACTATAAGTACATTTACTCCAGTACTGTGCTTAACTACAGTTTTGAGGTACCGGTACTTTTGCTTTACTTGAGTATGTCAATTGTTTATACTTTATACTTCTACTGCACTACATCTCAGTGGCAAATATTGTACTTTTTACTCCACACAAATTATTTGACAGCTTTAGTTACTAGTTACTTTGGAGATGTAGATTACATTGACCACTATAAGCCTTATATGTTATACTTCCAATATTCAAAAATACGCAATCTGCTCGTAAATGTTCTCCAAAAATGTTACCAAACCGGACTGATTCAGTTTGAATGGAGGTTAGCATGGCTCAGTGATTCAGTGAATCATGGTGAATGGAGGTTAGCATGGGTCAGTGAATCGGTGATTCATGGGGAATGGATACGAGCATGGCTCAGTGAATCTGTGAATCAAATACTATGCTTAATTGAAGAAGATACGCCATTCCAATGCTTTGCCACTAGGTGCAAAATGGTACACAAAATGGTCTCCTAAGTGGGCGTCTGATGTCAAATCTCATGAACGTCCAATGATTAGTATTACTGTTGCTATAGAGAGATAGAATCAGTGAATCATTGTGAACGAATGGGAGCATGGCTCAGTGAATCAGTGAGAGAAAGCAGAGAGAACCAGGTAAGTCAGGTATCAGGTTTGTGTTGCACTGCGCTCGGGTGGCGGAGCGGTAAAGTGCCTGTCCACCACCACCACGGAGTCTAGGGGGTTTGAATCCGCCACGGTGCAGCCGGCTTTGTCGAGCGACTGTGCGAACAGAATTTGCCCGTGTTCGGGGGAGGGAAGCCGGGCGGGGGCGGTGATATTTGTCACTACACATACTCACTCCATCGGGCTGAGGCGACACCTGTCAGCATGAATGTTGGGTGGGAGGAGTAGGACGAAGGCTCTACTTCCTCCCGATGGGGGCTCCTCACTGGCAGGTGAGCCATTGGGGTAATGTGTGTGGGGAGGAATTCATTGGCATAATAACTAGGTTGGGGAGAAAAAATGGGTTAAAAGCAACAACAAAAGAAAGTTTGTGTTTTACTTTTGACTTCAGGGTTTTGTGCCACTCTTCATTCACAGAGCTCTCTCTCTCTGTGTGTGTGTGTGTGTGTGTGTGTGTGTGTGTGTGTGTGTGTGTGTGTGTGTGTGTGTGTGTGTGTGTGTGTGGAGTCGGATTCCTTTATATAACCTGTGAATTCCGACTACAATACAGGTGAGGGACAATGCTAAGACTTAACACGCACTCATACACCTGTGCACATTAACATACTGTATACACACTCAAAGACAACATATGTTTAATTATCACCCGACTATGTAGCTACTGTATACACTGATATAATTATAGGGAGACAGAGATCGAGACAGAGAGAGAGGTGGACAGATTGAGACAGAGAGAGGGAGAGAGAGAGAGAGAGAGAGAGAGAGAGAGAGAGAGAGAGAGATGGAAATGGAGGTGTATATTGATCATAGCAGTCATGGAGTCAGCCCATCTGCTATTTTTGAATGCCTGTTATGATGAAGTGCTAGTGAATGCTGACCCAGCCTCATGAGAGCACATGAGTCAGCCAAGTGGTTTTTGGCACATGCACACACGCACACACACAAAGTTTCACTTTCACTTCATATAGCAGGTTCTCTGGGGTGCCTTTTGACTTTTGGTTCAGGAATATGGTGAGTGGAGAATGGCACATCTGCATGTGATCTCATGACACCAGAGTTACAAATACATTATTCCACAACAGGATATAGTGCGTCATAATATTCCACAGTAGACCTAATGTCATAATAGTCTTCTACTAATGTATTATACCTGTAAAAGACCCGTTTCTAAGAGCATCAGAAACAGCTGTAAAGATGTCTGCTTGTTTCCTGTCCAACTCAATCAAAGCAGCAGACATTCAGCTCCCAGTGCCTTTCACCAAATAATAAAGGTATGAAATAAGAAATTACAATTTGACAGTTCAGTATAATAGAATGGCAATCATAGTGATGGCAGGGCATCACCATAACACATTCATAAATATGCAGATGATTTGTTGGCTTGCTTTTGCATGTAAAACGCCAGAGTTTTGTTGCCTGAAGGCTGTCAGAGCCCTGAACAAGGAAAAAAAAACTGTAAATATATACTCAAATACAATATTATTGTACTTACACAACAACGCGTCACGTTGTGAGCTTGTATATATCGGCTAATTTAACTATGTTTGTATGCCACCATTGTACAGCTAAGGAATACAGGGTTACGCGGTTAATCAGACTATAATAAATTTAGTCAATTATAAAAAATCTATCAGAATGTCTTCGTGTTGATTCGTTGATAATTATTGTCACCGTGGGGTGAAGGCTGTTTTACTTTTCAGGAAATGGAAAAAATAACCTGTGTTCCAGTTTTTATTATTTAGTCACAAGCTCTTATTAATACTTTTGGCTAATTATTTATCAAACCCACAGACACACTTAACCACTTTCACTTGAGCTTGTATAGATCTGTTATTTTCGGTACTTCCGTGCGACCCTCTCGTATGACAAACTAGGGCATTCATTTACAAAAAAAAACATAAAAAAAACATGGAGGTTTCTACCCGACAGCAAATAACATGAGGACAAATATCCCCCCCAAAAAACCCTGCTTCTCAATTATTCGATGAATCTACATGAGCAAGATTAATTGGTTAAATGTCGGTTTCTGATATATTTTCAGCAGCCCTAGTAGCTAACACACTGTTGATCCATGTCATTTCTTCTCAGGTTGTTTCCATGACCCACATTAAGACCACTTGGGTCATTAAACTTTTAGCCTTGTTTCACGCCTGGACTGTTGGAGAAACACGGTTGTAAAACATCCAGATGGTTCAGATGAAGCTGCTCACTGAAAGATACTCAGTTCAATTAAAGGGCTATTTCACTTTAAAACACTTTTGGGGTCAGTATGTTCTTTTGTACACTCTCAAGCGTTAAAAAAGCACTGAGGATTTTACAGTGTAGACTGGGGTCCCCGAGATTTTCAAAAAGCGTATTAAATGGGGGTCCGTGGCCTGGTGCATGTCAAAAAAAAAAAAGGGTTTAAATGCTCCAACATATTGCTAGCTTGTGCCAACCCTCATACAAACCCATATACGGTAGAAGCCTTTAATTATGCATGACCACTGGCTTTATATAGACTGAAGGACAGACAAATGGATGTGTTTTAGGATGGATGAACTAAATATACTTCGCTGACCGGAGTCCCTCAGGGGTCTATACTAGGCCACCTCTTTTTTTCATGAGGGCGGTGGGGGGTCTTTTATACTGTATGCAACATGAGGAGGGTTACTGAAACCCTCCTCAAAATATATTTTTATAAGATGAAAATATATGTGTAATTGTGAAATCACATAGAGTTGGTTTATTTCTGTTAACACATTAGGTTTTGTAATTTTTAGTAATTTCTTATAATCAACTAAATAGATTAGTGTGATTAACCACTTAATCCTGTATTAGGCCTATACTTCATTGTAATTGTTAAAATAGCTGATCTACAAACTCACAACGTGCCACAACGTGTTTAAAAAAAAAAAAGTTCAGCTCCTAACACACACACACACACACACACACACACACACACACACACACACACACACACACACACACACACACACACACACACACACACACACACACACACACACACACACACACACACACACACACACACACACACACACCACATCATCCATCACTATCCCATGTTCTCATCTCCTCTCCCTATATCTCTTCATCTGCGCGCTAATGCATGTTTAATGCTCCTCATCATGTATTGATGTCCTCCTCAAAGATTTGCACACACATACTTGCGTACTTATATGCCTCCTCGGTCACGCATGCACAGTAATTTTGCAGTCTAAAACGTTCTATATGCCCTCTTCATAATGCCACTGTTTCTGTGCAACAGCGACTACCTGTGTGCTGCAAACATTGTGCATGTGCTGTATCTACGTCTGTGGACAATATTTTGTGTGTGTGTGTGTGTGTGTGTGTGTGCGCGCACGCGCGTGTGTCTTCTCACATGCGTGTGGTCTATGTTGTTTGTACAATGACAAATTGTTTTCACACAGGTCAGGTGTGCATGCAAGTTTGTGCACACACACACACACACACACACACACACACACACACACACACACACACACACACACACACACACACACACACACACACACACACACACACACACAAACACACACACACACACACACACACACACACACACACACACACACACACACCTGTGAAGGAGTGCAGGCACTCGTAGCCTTGGGCATGACAATAAATGATCTTCCCAACTCCGCCCCCCCCCACTCTCCCCTCCTCTAGTCATGCCTTCATCCAGCTCCCACGGTGCCAACAGTTGGCTTGGCCAAATGTGTGCCACTGTCTGTGTCCATCATTCTGTTCCTCTCGTTCACCTGCGCCATTTGTTTTGTTTCCTCCCCCCTGTGTTTGGCCTCATTCTTTCACTTCATCCTAACTCCATCGTTCCCTTCTTTACCGTCAGTTGTTCATTCGTGTTCTCCATGCCTAACCTCATACGTTTGGTGTCGCGCGTCAGAAATAGGCGGTTTACAAGCTCACAATGCGTCGCAGCGTTGTGTTAATGTAAAATAAAGCTCAGCGCCTCCCCGATTTACAAGCTCACAACATCTGTGCGATGCAACGTGTTGTGAGCTTGTAAACCGGCTATTTTCGCCTAAATCGGCTATTTATTTTGCTCAGTCTTATCCTCATCTGTCCCTCTGTCCTTTCTGTTCTCTCTCGGCTGCCATGTTAAGTGGTCAGATGGATGGGCTCTCTCTCTCTCTCTCTCTCTCTCATCTCATCTCATGTTCCTCTTCATTTATTCCCTGACCTACACTGATCCTTCCATCGCTTTGAAAATGCATTTATTTCTGTGCCACTTGCTGCTTTCCTAATGGTTAGCTTAGTGACTGTCTGACTGGAAGGCTAGTGGACGGCCATGCCTGAATGGGTAGAAAGGCCATCTGGGAGACAGAAGGTCCCCAGTTAGCGTCCTGGCCCTGCTATGTGTCAAAGTGTCCCTGAGCAAGACACTTTAACCCCTAGCTGCTCCCCCCCGAGCGCTCATCATGAACATCTGAGCAATCATTAGCTGGGTGAAGCTGAAAGTGATTTTCCCCCGTGGGAATAATAAAGGTCTCCCATTCCCTTGTTAGTTAGATTCCCCGGGCGGGCTGGAGAGGGGCAAAAAGGCATGTTCTCCCATGTTCTCTGCGACCCATTGAGCTATACAAGAGCCGTATAAGAGAGAGTCGCGTCACGCTTTGATCTCGCCGCAAAGCGGGCGGCTATGGGCTGTATAGTTTCAAACATTGGAACTTCCTCATTGAGATAGACAGAGCATTTACGCATCCCATTCTTACAATAGGAGTCTATGCTTGTGACTTAACTCTCTTATACCGCTCTGAGCTATACCATTGACCCATATTGTGAGTTTACTGATTGGTCCCTGACCGACCAACCAGCAGGCTCCTTCCGCCTCGTTACGCCTCCTTCTGGTTGTCTATGAGTTTGCACTTTTTTTTTTAGATTGATTTATTATTCTGTCTAATAAAGTATTCAATCAGAATACTTTATTAGACAGAAATGAAAAACAGCATGAAGTACAGTCAGACATGTGGGCTAAAAGTCCTGGGGACTTGTTTCCATTGTGGTCCTATGGATCACTATAGTGCCCCCGAGATGTTCCTTTTTACAGATGCCAAGTTTAAAATAAGAACTGAATACATTAAATATCAATAAAAGGTAACTGAAAAACTTTTTTTCCCCTCAATGGTGCTGGATGGAGAGAGGAGTTTTGCAACCAATGGGTGCAAAGAGGGGCGGAACCACGGGCGGGACTTGACAAAGGGTCAATTGACTACCTCTTCCAATCTCCCAAATGCAGCTGTTTAACAGCTATTGGAATAGATGAAGCTCAGTCAACCCCCCCCCATTCTCACATATTTCTAAATCTTTTAATTCACCTGCTCTCTCTCTCATGAGTTCCCTCTCCCCCCCACCCCTCTCTCTCTATCTCTCTCACTCGACTTGCTGATCATCAAAGGCCAAAGTCATTCAGTTAAGCCAGTAATGGATCCGTGACAAATCAATAATCACCACCTACTGCGTACTCTACTCTAGGAACGCTCATAAAAACGGCAGGAGTGTGTGCGTGTGCGTGTGTGTATGTGTGTGTGTGCGCGCGCGCGTGCGTGCGCGTGTTTCTTGTAAAAGTAGTCACCTAACAAACTTTAAAGGACCATTCTAGCATCACTACATGTCAATAATAATTACACCTATTTGATCCCACGGGGGATCTTCCAGGGCTGCGTTCTGAGCCTCTCTCCTGTACTCCCTGCACACAGGAATGCGTGGTCAGCACAGCTCCAATAGTGATTACGTTGGCTAGACGACTCTGCAGTGATGGGTCCGATCACAGACAACAACGACACGGCCTACAGGAGAGAGGTCAACACCCTGACACAGCGGCGGTGCCAGGAGGAAAAGCTCTTTTCTCAACATCCACGAGACCAAGGAGCCGAGCGGCACAATCAATGTTCCATGCTGCAGAGAGAGTCAGCAGCTGTGTTCACATCAAAGAGGACCTCTCCTGGGACAAGCTAACAGGCCATGCGGTGAAAAAGGCACGGCCACTTCTCTCTCACCTCAGGTGACTTTAGAAGTCTGGCATGGGGCCCAAATATCCTACGGGTCAGCTGTATCACCGCCTGCCATGAGAACTTTGTGCACTGCATACAACATGGTCTGTCGGTAAAACCAGAAGAATTATCAAAGAGCCCTAGTAGATCAACCAGGCTTATGCATTATGGACTTAATGAACTGTTGCCTGTCTGCCTGTTACTGTACTACACCCACACACATGTAGCTGTGCAAACAACACATGCAAACAACTAATATACACAGTACAGTATGTACATGTAGGCAAGACCTATATACATACGTACAGTGCGTACATACAGACAGTCATACATACATACATACAGTACACATACATACATACATACATACACGCATCCATATTCTGCAGGGATCAACGGATCTAAATGTCTCAATAGGAGAGCAGGGAGACCAAATACAACCACCCCAATTGTATAAGTTATATTGTACTCTACCATACAGATTGGACAAAATGAATGAATTTGTATTCACTAAACAAAATTCAGTGCAACGATAGTTCATGTAGACACGGAAGGCAGAATGTTTATGTACTTCATTCACACTCCCCGGACCCCCCCCATTCGCTATCAGTTATACGGTCGTACTCCTTTAAGTCAGTACGTTCAACCTCTTGTCATTCTCATTCACTTCAAGCTAATTACTCACAGCCTCATACCCACAGTGCAACTCTGGCGGTTCATTTAAAGACGCACTGAAGTGACATTTTCGGACATTTTATTTTGAAGGTTCAGCCCGAAACGTCGGCTCAACGACTCTAATCCAATCAGAAGGTCCCATCCCTTCAGGCTATGGGACGTTGGATCTCAATCACTTCAGCCGTGGGCAACACGGCTAGTGTTTGTTTACAAGTGAGAGAGAGACGGCCAGTGAAGCGCGTTTGCTACTACCTGGCTTATTTCTAACTTATAATGTTTTCAGATACATATTTTAGTGTGCAGATGAAGTTTAAAATGAGTAATACACTCATCTTCAATGAGATTCAAAACGGAGTATCTCTGTAATTAAAATCAGCTGTGTTTGAAGAACGTGCAGCTATGGGAATCAAACAGGTGCATGTAATCAAGATTCATTTATATTCACGAAGGTCGAGTTATGTCATCACGCAGCACGTTTTCGTTTACAGGAAGTAATTAAGATTGGCTTTTTAGGGACTTTAGATGTAAAAATACACAAAAATGTTTTTTTTTCATTTTTTTTGGCATCTATTGTTAGGTATACCCATATGATGACCACGGATATGCTCTAAAAGTGTGAAAAACATATTTTTCATTTCACTACACCTTTAAGCAGCCTCTGTTCTCTGTTCAGTCTACGTGCTTCGCTGTCTAAGCTGGGTGTACAGCTGCTTGTTTTCAAATTCCCTCCACCTCCCCGGCCTCCTCCCTGTGGCATTTAGTTAATATTGTTATAGGTTGATTCCGTGTTTGTACTGTGGTTCTATGATTCTGTGTATTGTACTGTGTTCTATGGTTGTACTATGATTGTGGTTGTTTAATTATGCATTGAAGGTTCAATGTTATGTAAAACTGTATTTTATGCTCTGCTCTGGTGGTTGATCGAAGATCTGTGACATGTTTGCACAGGGAATCTTTTAATATCACATGAGCAGAGTCACACCGCCAAACTTGAATGCAATATCACTGCATATATGGGTAATGGTTTTCATTTGTTTGTGAGCAGGGAGAAATATTTTGTCAGGTTGACAAACACAAGACAGTGAAAGGGAGGGAGAGACTTAATTAATTGTGAACTGAATTTAAATGTTGGACAGAGAGAGACAGAGAGAAAAGATGTGTTGAGAGATACAGATGTTGTGTGACTCAAGTTGTCCCCTCTGCAAAGCGATTTAATTGCTCCGACATTGGCCTGTGTGTGTGTGTGTGTGTGTGTGTGTGTGTGTGTGTGTGTGTGTGTGTGTGTGTGTGTGCATGTACACACACGCGTGTGTGTACCTCTTATCAAATTACCTTAAGCTAGACTAGTAGCTCATCATCACTCTTACAAAGTGCAACACATTTATCACATCAGAGCGTGGTTGCTCTCCCATAGCAGCTTGGAAACCTGCCCCCAAAGGGGATTGTGGAATTATTGCTTGTGGGACCTCACATGGAAAGTGATAGACCTTAAGCATTGTGTTTTAATGAGACAGGGCCCTGGCAGGGTGAGACACAAAAACTTCAGAGTCAGCCTTTGGCCTGGAAGAATTGTATAGTGTTGAGTACTGCTGGAAAAGTTTGCTTTCAAAAGGTCATTAGTTAGTGTGCCATCGTGAAATTGAATCAAACTTTGAATTATAAACTAGAGCTGACCTGCTTGTCGATCGGCTGTTTTCAGTGATGATTGAATGTAGAGCAAAAACACAAAAGCCATGGACCCGTAATGGTCCATTTGGTTTAATTTGTACACTCACAGAGTTGAATAAACCCATCTAGTTATATAAACGCATTTCTCGGTGTAGATTGGATTCCGACAGATTTCACAAAGAAACAGATTGTATCGAATAGGGGTCCGTGGCCCTAATGCAAATCAAAGTGGGGGTCTTTGAAATGAAGAAGCTTGAGAATACCCCGAGTATAGAGCCTTTCTCTCTAAGCAGATGAATAGGATCTTCTATACCGCCGCCATGTTTCACAATCAATCCCCAGGCTCACTCGTCCAACATCTTAAAAGCAGTTGTAGAGATTGGCGGTTCCTCGCCGATGGCCGTGGCCGAACGCTCGGGGGAAAACCCGATTAGCATTTCACTTCATTCCATTAGTCGAGCCAATATCATTTGCCATATCCTTAGAGTCACTTAATTCAAAGCTAAAATATAAGCACATTGTTCAGTGAGCTCTGGCCAATTTGAGAATGAGACGTGAAGTGATATGAGGTCATGATCTCACCACGATGAAAGGGCTAACGCGGTAAATGGTCCGTTTACTATAGTATATCCGCCTGTTATCCAAAGCGCTCTACAATGTGCATTACATCTACCCATTCACACACACATTCACGGCAGAGGCAACCGTGCAAGTCACCAGCCTGCTCATCGGGAGCAGGCTGGTGGTTTCAGTGACTTGCTCAAGGAAACTTCTAAACTAACCCAAGGGGAGCTGAGGATCGAATATTGAGCAGCCGCTCCTCTTCCTGAGCCACTGCTGATTTGTTTATTTTTTTACGAATCACACATTAACTACTGGGGTGTTAAAAAAAAGTGCAGAATGGAGAGGATCTGTTTGAAATCAATGGATGGCTTTGATTTCCTCCCTATTTCGGGCATGTCAGTATAGCCCAAAATGTTGGAAAATGTTGTCTGCTATTTTTGCTATTCGACATACAACAAAGTATATCGTCTGTGCTGGCTGAGACTGATGTCCGCCAGTGGGTGGTGCTGTTTTGTAAGATACTGGGAGGCTGCCTTTATTTTAGGACAGGTATTTGATATTTGTAATCACGTTTCTGCTCTAGATTTATAATTGCCAGTGTGTAAAACAGTTTGTTCACTTCAATATGGTGTTTGAAGGCAGACAGTAGTACTAGAAGTAAAAGTTGTACTCTTGGATTTTGAGTAAAGAGATTTAACACCTCATACTCTTGTCCGGAGTCATCTCTCTGCATAACTGCGCCTGTCAAAGCGGTGCGGGCAGAACATCGTCTCTGTTGGGTGGAAACCTCCTATGTCCAAAACTGTTACCTTTCAGGATTCAATATCATAAGCATCAAAAGCAGCAGATCGACAAGCTCAAGACAAGCTCAAAACGCGTCGCTTCACGCCGCGTTTCGAGCTTCTGGATCTGCAACTTTTGATGCTTTTGTGTACGATCAAGTAGGGCGCTAATTTATGACAAAACACAAAAAGTTAAAACGTGGTTAAACTGAAAAGCCACAAACACACACAGCTCAGTCAGACCCCCGTGGGGGTCACGCCCCGGTCCCTGCTGGGTGGTGGTGAGTCCAGGATCCAGGCTTTGATGTGGGCTTGGTGTGGCAGGGTGTTGGCCCCGTTTTGACTGGAGCTCCAACAGGGAGGCTCTGGGCACAGGCCCGTCCGCTAGAGAGGGCTCTAATCACGGACGCGGAG
>NC_139956.1:14729636-14804636 GCF_963454915.1 Gymnoscopelus microlampas | reverse complement strand
GCAACAAAGTAACGTTGAACTATGGAGTCGCCATAACACACGTTCAGAAATAACTGTCTTTCTGGGGACACCATAACACACTTTCAGATCTAACTTTCTTTCTAGGGACACCATAACACTCTTTCAGATATTACCATCTTTCTGGGGAACACCTTAACACTCTCAAGTATTGCCATCTTTCTGGGGACACCATAACACCTTCTACTGTGGATATTAGATAATCAACACTTTTTTCTTTTTCCAGGTAATTAGAACGTATGCATCTTAATTCCCAGGTTAACAGGTGAGTATCACTTTGATTCAGGGTACCAGGTGAGTATAAGTATTATTTTTTTTAATACCCAGAAACCAATTTCCAGTCAGCTAAAGTAACGTTGAACTTTGGAGTCGCCCACAGGGATAACAAGTCCCCGCCTGCTCATCACCAACAACAATAATAAAGCTATAAAATAAGAGTGTGAGTTGAACATGGATAAGACCAGGAGACCTGGTTCTGCTAGACCCAGCACTACGTCACGGTGTATGCCCATGTATGGACGAAAGGGGGACAGACTTTTATGGCTGGGGCCTAAGGGCAAAGGGGGCATGCCCATGTATGGAGAAAACAGGTACAAAACATGCCCATGTATGGACGGAAGGGGACATACTTTCATGGCTGGGGCCTAAGGGCAAAGGGGGCATGCCCATGTATGGAGAAAACAGGTACAAAGCCTCATGTAAGCCCCACCCCTTGGGTCTGGCAACAATAATAGTCTTGTACAGGCATGTTGAGAATCAGGTGTAGGCTACACCAACCACAGCCAGCAGCTGTCCGATGCAGGGTGGTGAGAAGGGAAAATAATATCCACCAAATATGATGTGAATCCAAGTTGTTGTTGTTTCTGCAGAACTGTGCATTTAGTTTTTCAATCAGTTGCTATAGCACCACCTATGAATCTATCGGGGTCAAAGAGACTCTTACCATGCTACACATCTCAAACCACAGTTAACCTTGAGGGACATGACAGATCGACTGACTGACAAAGCCTCTTGTATGCCAGCCCCGGGGTCAGGCAAAAAAACACAATGTACTGTCCAATATCCTTACCTCTTTTTGGCTCTGTATGTCCATCTCCTGCAGAATGGGTCCCTCCATTATTTGGCGCCGACGCACTCCGTTTAGCAACTGTTGAATGACAAGAACATTATTCGGTAAAGTACCACAGGTAGGCTAAAGTGCCACATGTAGGCTAAGTAAGCTACAGGCATTAATTCTCCTACTATGTTACACATCTCCATCCAATTTAGTGCAAATTGGAGTTACTCTGGTGGGAGATGACATGCCACACACCGACCGACAAAGCCTCTTACTTACAAACCCTGTACTGTCCAATATCCTTACCTCTCGTTGGCTCTGTCTGTCCATGTCCAGCTGAATGAGTCTCTCCTTCAAGCTCCGAATCACCGCCTATTGAATGACAAGTGGAACATTATTCTGTATGTAGCGGTGCTGGAAATATAGGGGAAACCCTGTACTGTCCAATATCCTTACCTCTCGTTGGCTCTGTCTGTCCATGTCCAGCTGAATGAGTCTCTCCTTCAAGCTCCGAATCACCGCCTATTGAATGACAAGAGGAACATTATTCTGTATGTAGCGGTGCTGGAGATATGGTTGTGTGTCTGCTGTCTCTCTATCTGTAGTGTCTGCTGTCTCTCTATCTGTAATATGTTTTAGAGTCAATTTCAAATGGCCATGGAGATGTACTAGGATACATGGGCCGAGAACATCGATAAAGGGTTGGCTCCTAGCTGCTGGGGAGCTGTAAAAATAGATACATGAAAGAACATACCTTCCATGACCTCCTCACACATGTCCTCTGCTTGTCCTTCCACCAACTCCTCGAAATAGGCAGTTTCTAAAAAGATGGTATAAAATACAGCGCTGCTTTAAAAACATGTAGTCATAAAATGTTAACAATGGCATGCTCATTTAAAGCTCCCAAAAATAATAGTTGCTGGACAGGCAGTCAATGTTTGTTAATTCTTGAAATAGTTGCAACATAAGTCAAACTGAACTTGAAACTGCTGCTGTGTTTATAAAATTACCATAGTTTTCACTTTTATATGTTGTAGACAAGGCACTTTGTGTATAGGATGTTGTAATTTGATAAAGGTAAAGCTGTGATACAGAGTTAAAAATAATTGTGATAGTTCAGTATGGCGGACTAAGCCAGACTTAATAAAGCAGGATACTCCTTACCCCTTGGATCAATGTGGATCTCGTCCAGGTTCTTTCCTTGAAAATCCCCAACCCGTCCCTGCTCCATGGCCATCAGGATCTTGCTCACCTTGGCAAGCTGAAGGGTGCCCTCAGGTAACTTGT
Organism: Gymnoscopelus microlampas; assembly: GCF_963454915.1. NCBI lineage: Eukaryota > Metazoa > Chordata > Actinopteri > Myctophiformes > Myctophidae > Gymnoscopelus > Gymnoscopelus microlampas. Next base: position 14,802,274 of record NC_139956.1, on the reverse strand, counting down.
AAAACTTGTCATGGACTCTCATATTGTGGCCCATAAAGTCAGCCAGCTGGTCAGACTCTGTGTTCTTCAGGTTCAACACTGTGGACAGGGTTGCCAACTGTTTCCTTAATTTAGTAGACGTCATTGCCTCTGGGTGCCTTAGGTCACACTGATGTGCAAATTGTCTGAGGAGATCAGACCCTCGAAAGAATGACATTGCGTTTGGTATGGCAAACAGGTAGGGGTTGTTTTCGCGGATTTGACATTGCTCTCTGGTGTCACACAGCTGGACAAGTGACTCCACCATTGACGGACTCAAGAGAATGGGCACCATCCTGCCGCCCTTTCCTCTCAGCTCTATCCTTGTGAAATGGCTGCAGAGTTTGATCTCCAGCTCCGATAGGGCATAATTGATATCCTCGTGACTTGATGACCTTACTCTTGCCAAGAATGCAGAAAGTGGCATTTTCGACATCTCTCCTTGTCTGCGCCTGTTGAACAGTAGGATCAGCGTTTGAGTGACCTTGGACAGCATCTTCCATGTCTCAGTTGACACAGTGGCCTTCAGGTCCTCAGAGTACTGCTCCTGCTTGGCCTCAAGGTAATTATGTATTTTTTTTACATCCTCTGTCAGAGGCAGGAGCATAGGGGCATTCCACCTGGCCTCAGTTAGTGTCTTCTGACAATCCCCTGACACTAGCTCACACCATTTCATGTCGTATATCTTTCGAAAGGTGCTTGCTTCTTCTGCTGCCTTCTTGTCCCCTTCCATTAGCGCATGACTCTCCAGGAGCATAGACATTCTCTTGAGGCTATATCCAAGTTTCAGTGGAAGTGATACAGCATAGCCGTGTCTTGTTTTGGTTCGTGCAGCGTGTTTCACTGCCTTGACTGTGAGCTGGAAGTTCCTTGGCATGACATATTCCTTGATAGTCTTCAGTGGTGTGACCTCACTACCATAAATAAGAAGTCTACCCATCTCCCTCAACTTTTGACGGATGTATTCATGCTTTGCAGTTTCAGATCCGTGCTTGTTGTAGAGGAACTTTGCATACTCCATAATGCACCAGTCGTTCTTGACTGCGTCTGCAATGTCATCCTGGTTCATTTTGCTGAAAACTCCCCAGACATCCTTGGACACCCCCCGGGGTATGGGTTGGGCAAAGGTACAGAGGGCTATAACTCTGGTTTTTCCTGGTTTGGGATTGTCACTGTCTGGTTTAAATTTACAGTTCTTTATGTGTCTCCACAGTGCACTTTTTGTGTATAATCCTTGGCAGTGGACACAGTGCATGTAATCTTGCCCTCTGGAATCCGTCTTTGGCTGCTTGCATGCCACCAGTGTCCCTGCGCCCGTTTCCAAAACTTCAGCATTATGTGCAAAGTTACCTCGGTTTCGGAGTTGTTCTAAATGCGCTCGCCTTTGTTTTGAACCCTTTGTAAAACTGAGTGCCTTTGCTACCTCGCTCTCCTTGCTGTGAACACTCTCCAAATGCCTTGCCATTTTTGCGACGGGCAACCCACAAAACAGACAGAACTGCTTCTTGTTGTACTTCCGAGAGCCATCTTCTTTCTTGCCGACAGCAGGAATGGACACTGAGGCACTTTTGGCACTTGTACGAATGCCGCTGACAATTTGAAGTGGTGAGTGTAGGGGAGCCGGTTCACTTCTCAAGTCATTGCCATTGTGTGTCTTGCTAATATGTGTGTCTGTCACGTTTGTTGTGTCTTTTGGAAGTTGGGCTTGTTCCTCTGTGTCCTCCTCTGTGTCCTCCATCGGATCACTGTCATCTGAACATTCATTGCAAGGTTGATATGTTCTGTCATCAAGAGACAAGTCAGTCGAGTCCGAACTGATATCACTGTCATCACAAGAGTCCAAATGGTCATCTGATACATCTTGGGTCCGCGTGTTAAAGCTGTTCTGCGAGGACTCCAGAGCAGCGACAGGTGAAACAAGCAGGGCAGCAGGAGACAGGTTCTGTGAGGACTCCAGAGCAGCGACAGGTGAAACAAGCAGGGCAGCAGGAGACAGGTTCTGTGAGGACTCCAGAGCAGCGACAGGTGAAACAAGCAGGGCAGCAGGAGACAGGTTCTGTGAGGACTCCAGAGCAGCGACAGGTGAAACAAGCAGGGCAGCAGGAGACAGGTTCTGTGAGGACTCCAGAGCAGCGACAGGTGAAACAAGCAGGGCAGCAGGAGACAGGTTCTGTGAGGACTCCAGAGCAGCGACAGGTGAAACAAGCAGGGCAGCAGGAGACAGGTTCTGTGAGGACTCCAGAGCAGCGACAGGTGAAACAAGCAGGGCAGCAGGAGACAGGTTCTGTGAGGACTCCAGAGCAGCGACAGGTGAAACAAGCAGGGCAGCAGGAGACAGGTTCTGTGAGGACTCCAGAGCAGCGACAGGTGAAACAAGCAGGGCAGCAGGAGACAGGTTCTGTGAGGACTCCAGAGCAGCGACAGGTGAAACAAGCAGGGCAGCAGGAGACAGGTTCTGTGAGGACTCCAGAGCAGCGACAGGTGAAACAAGCAGGGCAGCAGGAGACAGGTTCTGTGAGGACTCCAGAGCAGCGACAGGTGAAACAAGCAGGGCAGCAGGAGACAGGTTCTGTGAGGACTCCAGAGCAGCGACAGGTGAAACAAGCAGGGCAGCAGGAGACAGGTTCTGTGAGGACTCCAGAGCAGCGACAGGTGAAACAAGCAGGGCAGTAGGAGACAGGTTCTGTGAGGACTCCAGAGCAGCGACAGGTGAAACAAGCAGGGCAGCAGGAGACAGGTTCTGTGAGGACTCCAGAGCATAAGACATGGGTTCCTTCACCTTCTCCTTTCTGCAGAGGCAGGACACAATACTATCAGTCATCTTCCCATTAAAGGAGCAATAAGCCATGTTGACACAGTAACTTTCTAAAGTATATTTTGTTATGATTCTTGTAATTCAACCGGAGAGTGAGGAATCTATGACATGGTCTGATACACACACACAAAAAAAATGGGGCAGAAACTCAAGAGAACTAATTCTGTATTACATCATCTAGAGGGAGGTTTCAGGTTTGTAATGGTAAAAGTTGGGATTAAAGGGATATCACTCTACTCAGGCTTTTGTCAGCCCCCCAGACCGTTTTTAAGTTGCCGATAAGTGGTTCTTATCATATAATGAATCAAGCAACTTAAAAACGGCCTGGGGGGTTCACAAAAGCAGTAGACGATAAAATGACCCAAAGTTTTTGAAAAAGATTGAGCACCACTGATATAGAAACATAAGTTTTTCAGAATACTGTTGAGATTTAGGAGACAAGAGAATCGGCTGCAGGTGTCAATGAGTTAACCTGGACCTACCGAGACTTCTTGGGGGGCAGAGCCTCGCCGGGGCAGATACGCCCTCGCTGCCGCTTCTCTCTCACGGGTTGGGACGGAACACCCAACACTTTGGGCACGGTCTGGAGCTGGGCAGGGAGGGAACAAGGGAGACCAGAGTTTAGATCACAACACTGGCTCAGACTGGAGGCAGAACAGACAGGACATGCATGAGGAGGTATAATATCAAAGACGGAAAAACCTATTGATCTATAACCACAATCTACATATGGTCACAAATGGTTACCTGCAGGCGGGAAGGTGCAACCTCCTTCTTTATCAAGGTGCTGTTCGCCACGGGCGTGGACATGGACTCGGTTGGCATCGGGGAGGCTAGCGTCGAAGTCTTCTTCACCCCTCTCTTGCTACTGCAAAGCATGACACACAATACTGTCAAGTCATCTTCCACTTAAACCATTAAGACCGGGATGTGTGTAATTTCTTGATTTTAGCTAAAAAGCATTATTTTTACACTTTGGCTATTCAAAAATAGCAGATCTACAAGCTCATAGTGCGGCACCGAGTGCTGCGCTATGAGCTTGTAGATCTGCTATTTTTGAAAAATCTTGAAATGTGTGCAAATCTTTGAATATATATCATTTAAAGCGGACATTTGTAACTCTATTCTTTGCTTCTGCGGGTCCCTGGAACAAAAGACTTTGAGATGGTGGTCCGCGGACAAATACATATCATTTTGGGGGTCCTTGACAGGAAATAGATTGAGCACCACCCATATAGAAACATACGTTTTTCAGAATACTGTGGAGATTTAGGAGACATGTAGAATCGGCTTCAGGTGTCAATGAGTTAACCTGGACCTACCGAGACTTCTTGGGGGGCAGAGCGTCGCCGGGGAAGATACTCGCTCGCTGCCGCTTCTCTCTCATGGGTTGGGACTGGACACCCAACACCTTGGGCACGGTCTGAAGCTGGGCAGGGAGGGAACAAGGGAGACCAGAGTTTAGATCACAACACTGGCTCAGACTGGAGACAGTACAGACAGGACATGGATGAGGAGGCATAATATCAAAGACGGAAAAACCTATTGATCTATAACCACAATCTACATATGGTCACAAATGGTTACCTGCAGGCGGGAAGGTGCAACCTCCTTCTTTATCAAGGTGCTGTTCGCCACGGGCGTGGACATGGACTCGGTTGGCATCGGGGAGGCTAGCGTCGAAGTCTTCTTCACCCCTCTCTTGCTACTGCAAAGCATGACACACAATACTGTCAAGTCATCTTCCACTTAAACCATTAAGACCGGGATGTGTGTAATTTCTTGATTTTAGCTAAAAAGCATTATTTTTACACTTTGGCTATTCAAAAATAGCAGATCTACAAGCTCATAGTGCGGCACCGAGTGCTGCGCTATGAGCTTGTAGATCTGCTATTTTTGAAAAATCTTGAAATGTGTGCAAATCTTTGAATATATATCATTTAAAGCGGACATTTGTAACTCTATTCTTTGCTTCTGCGGGTCCCTGGAACAAAAGACTTTGAGATGGTGGTCCGCGGACAAATACATATCATTTTGGGGGTCCTTGACAGGAAATAGATTGAGCACCACCCATATAGAAACATACGTTTTTCAGAATACTGTGGAGATTTAGGAGACATGTAAAATCGGCTTCAGGTGTCAATGAGTTAACCTGGACCTACCGAGACTTCTTGGGGGGCAGAGCCTCGCCGGGGAAGATACTCGCTCGCTGCCGCTTCTCTCTCATGGGTTGGGACTGGACACCCAACACCTTGGGCACGGTCTGAAGCTGGGCAGGGAAGGAACAAGGGAGACCAGAGTTTAGATCACAACACTGGCTCAGACTGGAGACAGTACAGACAGGACATGCATGAAGAGGCCTACTATCAAAGCAGGAAAAACCTATTGAGAGAGATCTGTAACCACAATCTACATATGGTCACAAATGGTTACCTGCAGGCCAGGTGCAACCTCCTTTATCAAGGTGCTGTTCGCCACGGGCGTGGACATGGACTCGGTTGGCATCGGGGAGGCTAGCGTCGAAGTCTTCTTCACCCCTCTCTTGCTACTGCAAAGCATGACACACAATACTGTCAAGTCATCTTCCACTTAAACCATTAAGACCTGGATCTGTGTCATTTCTTGATTTTAGCTAAACAGCATATTTTTACACTTTGGGCTATTCAAAAATAGCAGATCTACAAGCTCATAGCGCGGCACCGAGTGCCACGCTATGACCTTGTAGATCTGCTATTTTTGAAAGATCGTGAAAATGTGTGCAAATCTTTGAATATATATCATTTAAAGCGGACATTTGTAACTATTCTTTGCTTCTGGGGGTCCCTGGAACAAAAGACTTTGAGATGGTGGTCCGCGGACAAATACATATCATTTTGGGGGTCCTTGACAGGAAATAGATTGAGCACCACCCATATAGAAACATACGTTTTTCAGAATACTGTGGAGATTTAGGAGACATGTAGAATCGGCTTCAGGTGTCAATGAGTTAACCTGGACCTACCGAGACTTCTTGGGGGGCAGAGCCTCGCCGGGGAAGATACTCGCTCGCTGCCGCTTCTCTCTCATGGGTTGGGACTGGACACCCAACACCTTGGGCACGGTCTGAAGCTGGGCAGGGAAGGAACAAGGGAGACCAGAGTTTAGATCACAACACTGGCTCAGACTGGAGACAGTACAGACAGGACATGCATGAAGAGGCCTACTATCAAAGCAGGAAAAACCTATTGAGAGAGATCTGTAACCACAATCTACATATGGTCACAAATGGTTACCTGCAGGCCAGGTGCAACCTCCTTTATCAAGGTGCTGTTCGCCACGGGCGTGGACTTTAAATGTATGGTCTTTACACAGTGGACCACCCCATCTTCAAAAAGCACCGTGTACCTCCCGGCTGTCAAAAAACAGAAGAGGGCTTCAGAAACATGGACATGTCCATTTATAACAAATACCATGTCTAGTTACTGTCTTGATGAAAATGTGTTTCAGTGATTCAAACCTTTCTCGACTGATTTGATTGTGGCAGGGTAGTCGTGACAGTCTGTCCATCGCGCCAGCACTAAATCACCAACAACAAAATCCTGGAAGACACAACAGTCAAAACTACTAGTCACCGCCTTCTTTTTGCCAACTTCGACTTTAAAGCACCGCTTGAATCACATAAAAAGCCTGCATATCCCATTGCATAATCAATCATTTTGGGACTGGCCTCATATTACAATGCGCTCATCTCCACAACACAGCTTTGTGCAAGGCAAGGCTAGCAATAATAGCAAGCTGTTCGCATAGCGAGGCATTCACATACTGTATATAGGCCTATATATTTTTCAAGTACTGTTTTTTCGCAACATTTAACACTTTTAAAAACTAAAGCTATTGCGATGCTAAATAATCAGTTACCTGGAAGCTGGAGGACGGCATGACTGTTTTCACCAGGGCCATGACGGATGTCACTTCTTTTGTTGAGCCTGTGAGAAAACGAGGGAGGTCAGACTCAATATGGAATAACATCTTTGTCTTAGTCCGATTTGTACACTGAGAGTTACACACCCTTAAGGCGTTGGTTCTCAAAGTGGGGTCCGGGGACCCCCAGGGGTACTTGAGGGGGTTCCAGGGGGTCCCCAGCTAAATGATGGACAGGGACCAAATGGACCCTTATGGGTCTGTAACTCTGAGAGTGTACAAATGGAACCAAATGGACCCTAACGGGTTCATTTGGTTCCATTTGTACACTCTCAGAGTTAAATTAACATTAATTGTACAATATAAATTGGGGTCCCAGAGGTATAAATGCCATTAAATGGGGGTCTGTAGCCCTAACGCAAGTCAACCTGGGGGTCCTTGAGATTAAAATGGTTTGAGAATCACTGCTAGAGCCGTGAAAATCTTCTCTTATGGGGGGTCCCTGGCTTATCTTTTGAAATGGGGGTCCGCGGGCTAATAAGTGTCGATTTGGGGGTCCTTGACATGAAAAAGTTTGAGAACCACTGCCGTAAGGGGCCATTTGGAACCCCCTCAAGGAACCATGAGGGCAACTGAACCACACTTTTGAGACCCACTGGCAGCAGAGTACACAATGCACATAACACACTGACTGTTTCACCACATTGGAACAGCCTTCATTGTTATTAGGGATCGGCCGATTCTGGTTAAAAATAGCCGATCTACAAGCTCACAACGCTGTGTTGTGAGCTTGTAGATCTGCTAGTTTTGGCTTAGGTTCTCCTCAGAAAAGTCATGGTTCAAGTGGTCATGGTTCAAGTGGTTAGGTAAAAAAAAAAAAATCTTATCACACAGATTTGGCGGACCCCCTGGAGTAACTTTGAGGACCCCCTAGGGCATTGGTTCTCAAAGTGGGGTCCGGGGACCCCCAGGGGTACTTGAGGGGGTTCCAGGGGGTACCCAGCAAAATGTGTAAATATAGCATCAGAATAATTATGACCTTTTATACTTTGGCTATTCAAAAATAGCAGATATACAAGCATTGAAAAATCATGAAAATGTGGGCAAATCTTTGAATATATATATTTTAAAGAGAACATTTTTAACTAAAATCTTTGCTTCTGGGGGTCCCTGGAACAAAAGATTTTGAGATGGGGGTCCGCGGCCAAATACATATCATTTTGGGGGTCCTTGACATGAAAAAGTTTGAGAATCACTGCCCTAGGGGTCCCGGACCCTCTGTTGAAGACCCCTGTTTTAAATGATAAACAATAGGCCTATAAGTCCTGTTTTGTTCTATCAAATGCAGCATTATAATTAGCTCCCACTTGTAGCAGCATTTCTTATGAACTGAATTATAAATAAAACATTACAAAACAGTTTGCCAAAGGTTTATTTTACCTGTAATCAAATTCACCAGTACAGCTTCAATGAAGTTGCAAGCTTGTCCCTTGAATTCAACAGCACAGATCGTCTACCCCTAATTAGCATCATTAGTGACACCTGTGCTTCCAGGCTGCAGTTTGCTAACAACGTGAAGACTGCAGGGGGGGGGGAGGGGAAGAGGGCATTGCAAAGACTCATCGACCAGACACATTTCAAAGCCAATGTTTTACATTTCCATTGCTCAGTGTTGCCAGGTTTTGTGAGAGAAACACGCAACCAGGTCTATGAAAAGATGCCCAAAACAAAGGCCACATGAGCACTTTAAACCTATGTATACATCGGCTATTTGAAAATAGCCGATCTACAAGCTCACATTGCAACACGTTCTCAGCTTTTAGATCTACAAGCCCCCAAAACGCCATTATACACACATTTACAAGAGACTTTAAGGAAACAAGCCACTTATAATAAACTGACATGGCAACACTGGTCTTCAACGTTTTCAGGCCAAGGACCCCCTAGCTGAGAGAAAGATGAAGCAGGGACCCCCTCTATAATTGTATAAAATTGTGTTTCAGATTAAACTTTTTTGTTTACCTAGTCTGCTCTTTTGACACTCTACACCTCTACATCTTTGCCAAAAATAGCGGATCTACCAGCTCAGTGAGCTTGTAGATCTGCTATTTTTGGCTAAAGTTCTCCTCAGAAAAGGGATGCTAAGGTTCATGTGGTTAATGTAGAAAAATAATAATAGCACACAAAGTTTTGGCGGACCCCCTGTAGTAACTCTGAGCACCCCCTAGGGGTCCCGGACCCCCTGTTGAAGACCCCTGCATTACAGTCATTTGAAAATAGACGATCTACAAGCTCACAGCTAGTAGATCTGCTATTTTCAATACAATATATTTGTATACATTTTTAATTCCGGACTTTTACTTGTAACAGAGTATTTCTAGATTACAGTATTGATTATTTTACTTTTTTATTATTTTATTATTTTTTAATTATTTATTTATATTATTTTATAGTTTTAGTAAAACATGTGAGTACTTTTTCCACCACACATGCGAAGTTCATGTAAATACAGCCTCTAACTAAAAATATATAATCACTTTTAGACACAAATGAAATGCGTTTGCATGCAAACACAGAGGGAGTGCGCGTGCACGTTAGTGCACTACCTTAGCATAGCGTTAGCTACCTTAGCATTTAACGTTAGCGTTAGCATTAATTAGCTCCATTACATTACATTCCATGTAACTCACTAACGCTCTGGACCAGGGCTAGAGAAAAAAAAGCCAACTTATTTCATCATTTGTGTCATCATCAACTGTTTTATGTACACACGTTTGAAAACATACCTTTATATCGTAAAATCGAGCCCTCCGCATCGTCCGTCCGCTTGTTGTTTATGCTCGTTCAACCAGACCCATGAGAGAGAGCGTTGCAATGCAAGAATGCATTGATGTTGACGTCTTCTTGTCACTATTTCCTGATACGTGAACCAACGTGAAATGTGATTGGTGGGTGGCTGAGTGAGACGTGACGTGCACGTGTCACCAGATCGTATTATGATTGGCTAGGCCTCTAGGCCAATGGAGACTCAGAAGTCTTGCTCAACATCACACCCTAACACCCTTCTGGAATTACCGATTGTAGTCTCTAGAGGGAGACATTTTTACACTCTTTTAACACACATAACATAGTTTTGGTATGTGTGGGACAAAGAAAGACATTAACACTAGACATATCAGCGAAGCTTTTTCGATCGATTTAAGTGATAAACCTAATGGGGACCCGCATTTGTGTCCCCACGCCGATTGGTGTCCCCATGCCGTTGGTGTGCAGTCTGTCGCAAGTCCTCATGCAGTAGCAAAAACACACGCACACACACACACACACACACACACACACACACACACACACACACACACCTAATATACCTATTTAGAGGCACAATCTACGCACAGATCTGATGATTCCATGAACACGGGCACACACACACACACACACACACACGCACGCACGTGCACACACACACACACACACACACACACACACACACACACACACACACACACACACACACACACACACACACACACACACACACACACACACACACACACACACACACACACAGTATTATGTATGAGTTTACTTTGCTGGGGGTTGCTTCCCAAGATTAGAATTTCGCAGCCTGTTAAACATTTACATTTTACTCGTTGCACGGAGACTTGAATTATTCCCACACACACAGACAAGCACACACACACACACACGCGCACACACACACACACACACACACACACACACACACACACACACACACACACACACACACACGTGCACACACACACACGCACACACACACACACACACACACACACACACACACACACACACACACACACACACACACACACACACACACACACACACACACACACACACACACACACACACAGTGTGTAGCCAAGGGGTCTGCTGCTACCGCTCTCCAACCAAATGAAAATGGTAAATGGTGCATTTACCGTATATACTGTAGGGAGTAGGGATGTTCCCCAAAACACTTATAGTATAAGTGATATGGAAATGTCTTTGTAATGCCTATATCATGCAGCATAGTCACCCATTCGCACACACACACACAGACACACACACACACAGACACACCAAGGGGAGGCAGCTATAATGCAAAGGCATCAACCTGCTCATTGGGAGTAGTTATTAAGTATTGTCCACGCATAACTTTTTCCACATAACGTGTAACGTACTGTATAGCAGTCAGAGGCCCTCAAGCTTTGTATGGCGGTACACTTTCCCACATCATTGGCTATGCAACAGTAATGCCCACGGTTAATTTAACCCATTCTATCCGGGAATGCATCTCTGTCATTTTAGATTTCTTTGGCTATTTTTTTAAAAATCGTGTAAATGTGCGCAGATTTTTTTAAGTGAACATTTGTAAAATATTTTTAGGACCTCCAGAAGCAAAGATTTGAGTTCAAAATGTTCGCTTTAAAAAATCTAAAACTCAAAAGATTTCACGATTTTTCAAAAAATAGCTACAATATATCTACAAGCTCGTAGCGGGGCACTCTGTGCCGCGATATGAGCTTGTGTATCTGCTATTTTTGAATCAAATGATGGTTACAGCTCAAATCTAAAATGACACAGACGCGTTCCCGGATTGAATGGGTTAACTCTAACCCTCATATACAGGAAAGGTCCCTTTGGGGGGTATTTGCTGTGTAGGATGGTAGTCAGCATTTGTTATCGCAAGGGCAGCGACTCACTCTCTCTCTCTCTTTCTTTATGTCTTTCTCTCTCTCTCTCTCCCTCTCCTCTGTGACCTCCCATTGGCTGTGAGCGATCGAAAGCTGCTGCTAACGATGAACTGGCGTGGCGGTGCGAATGCAAAAGGCCCAGGAGGCACGGAGACTTAACGATGTTCTTTGAGGAGGAAACCGAGAGAACAGAGCCCTTCAAAGCAAGGAAAATAAGACTGGGGGGCAATGCCACAATATAAATATACTTTGACACGAGTAAAAGGCCTGTATTCAACATTTTACGTAAAAGTGCAAACGTATTATTGGCATCAAAATACACTTAAAAGTACCAAAGTAAAATTACTCAGATTGTTCAAAATCTGTACACATCTTTTGAAAACAGCTGTATAGAATAGGGCTTCAATGGTTAATGTACGTTTTATAATAATAACCTAAATCGGAAAACTAACTAGTAACTAAAGCTGTCAAACTTTCGGGTAAAAAAGTACAATATTTGCCTCTGAGATGTAGTGGAGTAGAAGTATAATGGAAGGAAAAGGAAAAAACAAAAAAATTGTGCTCAAGTACAGGACTTGAGTAAATGTACCTAGTTACTTTACACCACTGAGAAACGGAAAAGAACAGAGCGCTTCAAAGCCACGAAAAAAAGGACTGCGGGGTCGATCTGTCAATTGGCAGAGCAGCGTTTGAACTCGGAAAAGGGAAAAGAGATGAGGAAATAGAAAGAAAGACAAAAGGACATCTTGCAACATTTCTACGTCCGCAAAACAGTTCAGTCCTGGCAGTACACGACGCTTTTAACTGACTGCCCTTGATGCTGGTGATAATTGAACACACAGCACTGTCACACTCTGTGCTAAACAGTAGTGTACGCACCACACAGTGTAATAATAAGAACTTTGTTTATAAAGACAGTTTTTCAAAGCAGAAGTAACAAAGTGCTCCACGGAAACGGATAAAAGACGAGGGGGCATGATAAATAAATAAACGTCGCGGCTTCAGACAAATTCGGATCACAGCAATCAGCAATGATCAGATGCAACGACTTTACACTGAAAGTAAAACTAGCTTGAATACAAGCACAACAAGTAGTAGTAGTGTAACAGTATGACCATATGGTACACTCTTAATAACTGTTGTTAAATAACAGTCTTTGCATGCAGCACTATTCCTGCTATTCCGAACCCTAACTAACGAAATTACAAAAACTACAATTGGAAAAACATTTTCGTTTGTATTGTGTGTTTCCAAAACTAAGACTAAGAACTGAAATCATACAGAAAACGTCTTTATTTTTATTTTTTTTGTCAGCATCCAATATTTTTCTTTGAAAATAGTGAAAATAGCCAATCTACCACAACACGTTGTGAGCTTGTAAGATCGAGCTTTATGAAAATACCTGACTACCCCATATTCCCAAAAAAACAACTAAATCTAACACTAAAACAAAAAACGAAAAAAAAAAAGACGTTTCACAATAAAAACTAAACAAGCACACCCACTTTAAAAAGGAATCACGACTAAACTGAAATTGAAAACATGAAGTCAAAACTAAATCAAAACAAAAAACAAACAACCTTGCTCTGTACAATGTTTTGTGAAAATGATGAGGCCTGCTACTGGACAGAAGCTTTCTGTCTGCCATATTTTTACATCCTCTGTTATAAGAAAAACAAGAAAAAAGGCCTATGGCATAACATGACAGATCTTCAGTAGATGAGTTCACAGAGCACTGCTTTGGGAAAATTTCAACATTTAACTTCTTGAACCCATGCTTCATTGACCGGAGTCCCCCAGGGTTCCATGCTTGGTTCCCTCCTGTTTTCCCTCTACACCAGATCTCTTTGCCGGAAAAATAGCCGATCTACAAGCTCAAGCTTGTGAGCTTGTAGATCGGCTATTTTCGCGGAATGTCTGCCTATTTTGGTTTGGCACAAGAAGACTAGATTGAAGTAGAGACGATACATATCACAATCATTACGTTTTAACGACTAGATTTGTACAATAAATATCATCCTTTTGTCAAAACTGCGGGTCTCCAAACAGTCATTAGCATGTGAAGACATGCTAAGCTGGGGTAAACCGTTTGTCTTTCAACACTATTCATTGGCTCTTCAAACCTCAGCAGAATCCAAGTCAATAAAGAAATCAATAATTGTGTAACAACCCAAAGCAACCATAGCAAATACTTGCATTGGACATGGAGTCAATGTTTTTACTCTGCTATTCCCTTTGCCCTCAACCCTTTAAATGGTCTATGTATCACTCCATGCTGTTGGTTATTGGCATTGCTTCATTTGGGCTGCAACTACTGATTGATTGATTTCCTTAGCGATTATTCTATCAATTATTTTTTCAATTAATCAAAAAATAATTTATGCGAACAATGCAATTAATCCTTAAGCTTTTTTTTTTACACTTCGTATAAAAGTATATCCTCTGTACTTGCCCCCCCCCACTTGACCAAAACTCTACAAGCTACGTCTGGCTACAATTATTGAAAACTTAAGTTTAGTTACTTTTTAGATTAGAATTATTATTACAAAACATACATTAACCACTTCAGCCCTATTTAAACTTTGGCTATTTGAAAATAGCCGTTCTACAAGCTCACAATGCATTGCGATGCGACACGTTGTGAGCTTGTAGATCTGATATTTTCTAAATATATATATACAATTTGAGGTATTGGTACTTCTACTTAAGTAAAAAAAAAATGGAGTACTTTTTCCACCACTGGTTAGGAGCATGTTTTCACCTGCCATTTGCTCTCGGGGGGAAACAACAACAAGCTCTATTAGACTTTAAATGCAGTATAAACTCAAACAGACTTGTGAGAAACGGGTACAAGCTGCTGTTTGAATGCAAGGATAGAAAGAGATACATGGAGACAACAGGGAGACTGAGCTGAAATTATAGATGGAGATAAGAGAGAGAGAGGAGAGGAGAGGAATTGTAATGAGTGACAGGGAGAGAGAGAGAGAGAGAGAGAGAGAGAGAGAGAGCGAGAGCGAGAGCGAGAGAGAGTACATACATGACAGTTGCTTGACATGCAACCAGCATAACTGTCTGCAAGTAGGGCAAGCTGATGGCATAGTAAACACACACGCACGCACGCACGCACGCACGCACGCACGCACGCACGCACGCACGCACGCACGCACGCACGCACGCACGCACGCACGCACACACACACACACACACACACACAGTGAGTACATACAGTACACCTCCAGCAACGAGGGACATCCATTCATGCATGCTCCTACGCACATGCACAGCATAAAAATGTAACCACAGAATAATGTATATGTTTCGCTGTCGGGTGGAAACCTTGTATGTCCAAAGCTGTTACTTTTTTATGCAACATTCTTGTACAACGAAGTAGGGCATTCATTTACAAATAAATATTGAAAGTTGAAATAATGTATGGAGATACAAGGTTTCTGCCTGACAGCAACGATATGCTACTGTATACTGTATGGACACACACACACACACACACACACACACACACACACACACACACACACACACACACACACACACAACCTCACACAGCTACCGCAGGGACCTAGAGTTCAAAGGCGTTTTTTCCTTCTTTTTCTGGAACAGCTGTTGGTTTCTCTTCACTTTAATGACAGACACAGAGACAGGTTGGAAATATCAAACACTTAACAGCATACACACACGCATGCACGCGCACACACACACACACACACACACACACACACACACACACACACACACACACACACACACACACACACACACACACACACACACACACACACACACACACACACACACACACACACACGTACGCAGCTTGGGCTCACACACACAGTAGTGGCAGATAACCAAAGGTGGATCTACTGTACTGTACTGTATGACTTAAAGTGGGATCACTTCATCACAGTCACTCATACAATAATTTTTCTGCTTTTCACTTTGTCACAGTTCTGTACACTTTGTTTCTTACATTAGACAAAAAAAAAGAAATCTCTTGCAATCACTGGGGATACAACTTCTATTGAAAATGCTAATTGGCAACACACACGCACACGCGCACACGCACACACGCGCGCACACACACACACACACACACACACACACACACACACACACACACACACACACACACACACACACACACACACACACACACACACACACACACACACACACACCCCTGTCAGGTGATAAGAAGCGGCTCGCTAGCTCCTCAAGCATTGAAGGAGGCATGAGCTCAGTTCTGGGCTCTCCCTAGGCTGGCAGAGGGAGAGTAGCGCCCAGGATTACACAGGCAAAGGTAAATCTCACCTTGTGTTGCCCCCATTAGTACACAAGGAGGACTGAATCACTATGCAACCCTGTACACTATAGGTCCCTATAGTACTGCACACATCATCACACTGCTGGACACAATACACATAATCCAGTTGTACCGTAGGCTACAGAGCAGAGTTCAGGTCTGTTGTCATCTGGGAAAATGTTCGCTATCAGTGGGCTGCTCTGGTCTGGGACAGGTCCACCAACCACAATAACTTCACAGTTTTTTTACTTCTTTACTCCCGGGGTAAGGGGTGCGGCCGTGATCATAGATGGCTATACCAGAATAATAGGACGTTCTTAACCAGAGCGACTAACAACAAGCAAGGTAAACACATGCTTCCAAATGCAGAGAGACAGTGTAGTGCCTCAAGAGACAGCGTAGTGTCTCATAATTGTTGTTTTCCATAATGGTAAATTATAACACTTCATCTAAAACTAGCTTCTGGAATAGAATGAACATTGTGGATTGATGATAGATATCGAGACGCCGGGGGGTGGAAACAGCAACGATTACAACTGAATTCATGCACAACTAATATTGTTTTAGGAAATGTCTATTTCTCATGCAATTTGGTTAAATTGGCAAAAAGACATGCAGAGTTCTACAAGGCTTTATTTCGGGGCCTCTTCTTTTCAACATCTATATTCTCCCTTGGCTCAGATGATAGAAAACAACAATTATGTTACCATAATTATGCAAATGACACATTTGCATACCCGTATCACCCGGGGGTCTGTGGTCAAATGCAAGTGATTAAGTGCACTGAACCAATCAATGATTGGATGTGTCTACATTTTCCTTCTTCAAACAAAGCTAAACTAAACTGAAGAACTGTAATTGTTTTTTGGAGCTAAGGGAGAATGATTAAAAGTCAAGCGCTCAGCTTCAACCGGTCATGTTAAAAAAGATACTAACCAAGCCAGAAATCTCTATGTTGTCATGACCTGAATTTCAACAGCCACCTTAAGACGATTACAAAGTCAGCCTTCTATCACCTTAAGAATATCTCAAGGATTAAAGGATTTAAGTCTCAGCAGGATTTGGGAAAAACTTGTATATGCATTAAACTGTGTTTTTGCACCCCGCCCCCCCCACCCTCCCTCACCACCCAAAGTCCTCACTAACACAAGGAAGGCCGGTGGATCATATCACCCCAGTTCTCGCATCTTTACACCAGTGGTTCTCAAAAATGTTTCATGTCACCCCCAAGTTAATATGTGTTTGGCCGTGAATTTGTCCGTCCCCGGGCCCCACTTTGCGAAGAACCACTACTTCACACTATCTTCCTGAAGAATTTAAAATACTGCTGTTGCACTGAAAGGTATGCATACTTTATGTAAGGTCAAAACACATCTCTGATCTTGTGCTACATCATGAACCGTCCAGACAGCTGAGGTGGTCTGGGAGGTGTCTGCTTTATGTCCTCAGAGTCTAAACTGAATGCGGAGAAGCAGCTTTCAGTTTTTAATGCACCACATGTTTGGAACAAATTCCCAGAAAACTGCAGGACTGCCCACAGCTCTGTTCTTTTAAATCAAAGCTGAAAAGGTTTGAAAGACATTTATCGAGGCTTTTGATTCATATCTTGCACTGCAACTTTTATTTGATTAACTCTTGAACAACTTTTTTTTTATAGATCCTTTATGTAATATTCTTCTCTTCTGTTTTGTGTGAAGCCATGCCATGCCTTATGAGCACGCTTATTTGTTTTTGGAGCGTGACGAGTCAGACTATCGTTAATAGAATATTGAGGACATGTACCGCTGTGTGTTCTAATTAATGTCCCCATTTGGAACGGTGATGCCAATACCTGGAGGGCCCACATGATGAACTGTCCATTTTAACAACTTAGACCTAGTAAAATGGACCTGAGTTTGCTCTATAATACTTGGACTGCTTTTTCTGTCTATTCTATACCAAATCTCTTTGCCCTAAAATAGCAGGTCTACAAGCTCACAAGCTTTGGCTAATGTTCCCCCCCAGAGTATGGATGCCGGCCGGGGTACAAGTCGTTAAAGTTTCCGGGCAAACATTTGAACACGTGTGTCCATTTGTAACGTCAAATATTGTGTTTTATAGCATAGCTAGACTGTTCCGGTGTTGGACAAACACTGTTTATAAGGCTGTGCGTGGTGTATGAAGCCTGTTTACATGCACACACACACACACACACACACACAGAGGGCAGGGCAGTGAGCAGGTGTCGGCACAGTTTGGTGGAGACTGAGGCTCATTATGAGCAGTCTGGTGAAAGGGCACACACGCGCACGCCAACGCCCGCACACACACACACACACGCCCACACACACACACACACACACACACACACACACACACACACACACACACACACACACACACACACACACACACACACACACACACACACACACACACACACACACACACACACACACACACACACACACACACACACACACACACACGTCAAGTCTGTGTCTTGGCTGTGATGTCCTGAACTGCAGGTCAGAAGGCAGCTAAGAATAAAGCTCTCCTGCTGTCTCTCTTTCGCTGTCTGTCTGTCTATCTATCTGTCTGTCACACGCACACGCACGTGCACGCACATAGAGCCTGTCTATCAGTTAATGTTGTACTCTAGCCAGTGTACTGTCTGAGGGACTGACCACACATGCCCACTCTGGCTGTCCAGCCAGCTGCATGGGGTCTGAGCTCTCAGTCTCACTCTGCCAACCTCACTGTATGACCTCTGATAACCAGCAGGACAGAGAGACAGACAGAGAGACAGAGACAGGGAAAGAGACAGGGAAAGACAGAAATAGAGAGACAGAGGGAAACAGGCAGACAGGCTCCATCCATTCAAACAGGTTGCAAACAAATGGAAAGTGATGTGACAGTAGAACAGAGCACAGAGATATAATTACCAATTCATTCTCGCTGTCACAGACAGCTGATACTCACTATGTTAGGTGCGTAGCGTGCTCATGCGTGTGTGTGAGTGCATAATTATTCCTTCATTATCCACCGAACACTGTCTGCCCCCCCCCCCCACACACACACAACCCAGCATTAATTTAAGTATGAAAGTGTAAAAATTGATCTGCAAGGATCCATTTGTACAATTTCAGACTTAAACTTATGCTCTGGATTTCTCTGTGCAGTGCGCGCGCACACACACACACACACACACACACACACACACACACACACACACACACACACACACACACACACACACACACACACACACACACACACACACACACACACACACACACACACACACACACACACACACACACACACGAGAGTACTTCGTCCACCTCTGCCCATATGACACTCAAAACGGGTCAGATGGGTGGGTGGGCCTCAAAAGCTTCCAAGATTTTCAAGTGTTCCAGATCCTCAAGGGTGTCTGTAGCTGAGTGGGTAGAGAGAGGCTGTCTGGTAATCAGAAGGTCATCGGTTCAACGCCTCATCTACAAGTGTCCTTGAGCAAAACACTTATCCCCTATAACAGCTCCCCATGCATCCAGCACTCATCTGAACCATCTGAGGAAGCCATCTTCTGTGTGAATTCAGAAAAGTTATTTCCCCTCTCCCAGAGACGACATAATAGGTGCCAATTACAGTTTATTGGCACCAAAGAAATCGGCGATGTAAAAGCTCACGACACATCGATTTAGAAGTGCCGTGGAATTCTGGATCAATCAGCAATCGATAAGGCACATAGGAGTCGAGACAATATTCTAGGTGGTGGTGCTTTATGTACATGATATCATGGTCAGAAGGACATTAACACTCATGTCAGTGGTACGGTAGTTCTGCCTCGAGCACAGGGCAGAGATCATAGTTATACTGTAGCTGCTTGAAGGACAAACAGAACCATAACAAGATAGGCTGTACCAAAACAATAGCTAATTAGGCCCGGTGGAGACATTTAGGCTCTTACAAGCTGTCAAATATCATAATGTATTGTAGAAGTATTATAAGTGATGGTATGATATAAAGGTTTATAAGCAGCCATATAATTTCTTCCTCAGAGGGCATTTGTAGAATCTCAGGTCTTAATGGGTTAATTATAGATTGAGAATTCTGCTTCGTTCACCTCACCTCAATCCCTTTTTCTCTCCATTCTCTTTCTTCCCCTTCATCTCCTTCCCACTCTCTCCTCTCTCTCTCTCTCCTCTCTCTCATCCTCTTGTCAGTTCAGCCCCAGAGGCCCTCAGAGCCTCTCAGATGTCAACCAAGACTTTCCCCACTGATCCGCCCCTTCTTCTCTCTCTCCATCCATCCCCCATCCCCCAATCCTCTCTCCTCTGAGGTTCAATTCTTCACTTTCTTCCCCAGACTCCAGAGAGAGAGAGAGAGAGAGAGAGAGAGAGAGAGAGAGAGAGAGAGAGAGAGAGAGAGAGAGAGAGAGAGAGGGGAGGAGGAGGAGGACAGATTTGTAGATGCTGAGTTATGAGGTCGGTTGTCACCCAGCTAAATTGCCTTGGCAAAAAGTCCCACTTCTCTGAACCTGACCGAACGGAGAGATGGACAGAGATGGATGGATGACTGGAGGAAAGAACGGAGATAGAGAGAGAGAAGGGGGGGGTGTAGGGTCAGTGGAGGTGAGGGAGGGAGGGGGGGGGGTGGAATGAAAGTGAGCGAAACGACTTGGCAAAACAGTACTTGAGTCAAAGTATGTATCTGTAGATACTCCTGGTCAAATATTACTACAAAGTACATTCTCGTTTTAATATCAATCCATTGCTGTATCAAAAGTATCACATCTCTCCCCAAAATATCAATAGTAGTGAAAATAGCCGATCTACAAGCTCGTTGTGAGCTTGTAGATCGGTTTTCACTATATTTGAAATGGTGCGATGGGTTAATTCATGATGGTCCTTTCCTAGAAATGTAGTGGAGACAGAAGTATAATATTTGGCTGTGAAATGCAGTGGAGTATCCAAAAAATACAAATACTCAAGTAAAGATACAAAACTTTTTTTTTAAATGACTTGAATCCCAGCATCCATATTCTGGGGGGAACATTAGCCAAAAATAGCAGATCTACAGCTATTTTTGGTGATGAGATTTGTTGTGTAGACGGAAAAAGTGCTCAAAGTACAGTTATAGGTCAAGTCCAGTTCTCTAAGACTACAGGGGTTTAAGTGGTTAAGTACAGTACTCAAGTAAATGTACTTAGTTACTGTCAACCACTGGCGAGGGGTGTAGCGAGGGCGGAGGGAAGTTGGGAGTGGGAGCGCAGCAGAGAGATAAAAAACAAAAAAAAACAAAAAAAACAACAAAGCTTGACAAAGAGAATTAGGAAGAGGTTAGAAGAGGTGGAGAAACACATTCCACAGTAAATCCCATGACAATCCAGCCTGGAGTAGTTCACATCTAAATTAACACTCTCTGGAGTGGCTGGATCTCACTGTGCACGTGCACACGCACACGCACACACACACACACACACACACACACACACACACACACACACACACACACACACACACACACACACACAAACATATATGCCAATACATGGCAAGTATATGCAGAATATATGCTGTATATATGCCATATTCAGGTACATATATGTGCATATATAGGAAATATATGTCTCATATACTGTATAGCTTATATATGTCCAGTTTGTCCACATATATGCCACATATATGGATATATATATATATGTACAGTACATATGTAGAGACATATTTGCAGGCGGACAGGCGGTCCTTGGCATGGAAATGTTCGGGAACCCCTGGATTAGGGTGAATAAAAGATTATCAGATCGGATATCGGATTTAATCCTGACCAATCAAATGATCTCTGTTCATTAGCTTTAAGAGCAGCGCACTGTGCTCAGCACAAGACCGCCAAGAGCAGAAGAAGTCAAACTATCTTGGGAGGAAATAACAAACGCAGTTAATATGTCCGTCACGTCCTGTGAGAAGTGTTGGCAGCGTAAAGCTCAGTTCATAAGCCCAATTAATATTCTCCATAATAAATGATGCGGACTGACACAAAAAATTACTGCTGGGTGGACCTTCTAGACTGACGTATGCTCCGGGTCCGTGCGGATATATAGCAGATGGCAGCCGGCAGTTCATTTTTTGTGTCTGTGCGTACCAGGCCGTGTGACCTGTGCTTGAAAAAAGTGGCACTTGCTTGCAGGTTGTTGTTTCATTATGCTTGCTGCACTGTCGACATGAACTTTCTTTCTTTCCGTGTCTCTGCCCAGGTATGGCCTATGGTCTAGAGCAGTGGTTCTGAAAAGTTGGGTCCAGGGCCCCTCAGCGGGGTCCTTGAGGGGGGGTACAGGTAGCCTGGGACCAGACGAATCTGCGAGTGCAAAAAAAAATTGCACTCTGCGATTTGGGTCTGGCACCGCTCCATAGAGAATCCATTTCCTGTTCCAGAAGACGTGGGGCACCAATCAGGGCCCAGTATTCGAATATGGGCGACTGTAATTGGTAGTTGGTTGTAGGTCTAACCAATTGCGTCGAGGGACATTGTTTTGATCCCGCCCCAAACAAAACGTCCTCATGGAAGCACCAGACTCATATCCACGCAGTGATATAGTCTAGCTACGCCAGGCTAGGGTACAGGGGGTCCCAAGCTAATAATTATTGATAGCTAGGAACCAAATGGACCCTTCAAGGTTTGTATCTCTGAGAGTTATGGGGGTCCGTGTACGGTGTCCCTAATGCATATCAAACTGGGGGTCCTTGAAATTAAAAACGTTGCGAACCACCTAGAGCGAGGGTCATCAATTTGTCCTGCAGACTTTGATAATAAATAAATAAATAAATGATATTTTCATTATAACGTTCTTATTTTGTTCATGTAATGTGCGATGAAAGTACTGACTGTACTGAGTCTGAGAAGACCCAATTATTGACATCCCAAACAAGGGGTAGATGTGGACCATGCTGCATTGATGCCTGCACAGCCAGTATACAGTGGCTGACTTTCTAGTTTCCAGGTTTTCTTCAGAATAGCAGGTAGGACTCTCATTTAATTAAAGCTATCGCCTCTTTGCAGAACCATTCCGTAAAAAAAAATACCTTACCTGGAATACCGGCACGGAAAGGATTGCCTTTTCTTTGTGTTTGTGCAACAACGAGGCCTACAGTTCTTAAAAGTTTAAATTTCCAATTTATAACCGTGGCAGTTATTTAACACCAAATAATAATACAATGGCATCCCTGGCCTATTTTATATCTGTACGACTGTACTTCTAATTGGGTGCAGGGAGTGGTATAAAGGACCTGGATATGTAGGATAGAGAGTCACTGGACCAAAAAAACTGGCTTGAGAAACTACTGCTGTAGACATTAAGCCTCTATTAATCTTCTCATCACCCTGCAGAGGCTCTGAGCCAGAAAGCTCTTGCAGTATATTTGGACTTGAACTTTTACACTTAGTGGCAAATCCTTTGGCTTAATTTTTGTTCCAAGTTTAGTAATAATTTCCTCCGGGGGTATATATGAATATTACCGTTAGGGAGGTGATAATGTTACAGTAAAGTGGTGCTATTCAAGTGTTCTCTCGTTTAATGGGCAGAAAAAATGTCAATATTCAACCCGTAATTCACAGTTCAGAGTCAGGTTGATCTGAAAGGAAAGGTCCCTGAGGACAGTCTAGCAGTAATGTACACTGTTTTCTATGCACACACACACACACACACACACACACACACACACACACACACACACACACACACACACACACACACACACACACACACACACACACACACACACACACACACACACACACACACACACACACACACACACACACACACACACACACACACACACACACACTCACACACACACACACACACTCACACACACACACACACACACACACACACTTTAAGCATCACTCCGGTGTCCTTGGGCACCATGCATTTTTAATGTGCTGATGTTAGCGCTGTTAAATTGACCAATGCATAAAGTGGTTGGGAAAGCATATCCATCAACCCCCCCCCTTCCGCTCTACAGGGCCCTATTAAGATAGTCCTGTGTGTGTGTGTGTGTGTGTGTGTGTGTGTGTGTGTGTGTGTGTGTGTGTGTGTGTGTGTGTGTGTGTGTGTGTGTGTGTGTGTGTGTGTGTGTGTGTGTGTGTGTGTGTGTGTGTGTGTTTGTATGTGTGTGTGCTCGCGTGTGTGCTGCTTCCAAACATTGCCATGGCCAACCAAAATCTCAGACAGGGTCTGAGGGCTCGCGAACTTTGTGCTTAAGTTGCGTGCCGGTGTCGTGCACCAGAAATAGCCTATATCTAGTTGATTGACTATTTCCGCTGCGTGACACGGCACCAAATCAAGTATAAATCTGGCATGCGTGAGGACTATAAAGGGTCTTGAGGCGTGCCAACTGATACCAGCTGGCCTCTACGAACAAGCGTCACGACAAGGACAATGTGTGCGTGTGTGAGAGAGAGAGAGAGAGAGAGAGAGAGAGAGAGAGAGAGCGAGAGAGAGAGAGAGGAGGAAACAGGCTTGGCAGAAAGGAGGAGTGGAAGGGAGAGCTTTGAGAGGAGCAGAGGGAAGCAGCCGATAGAGGGATCAATAATGCAGCATCACCACCATGTAAATGAGTGTGAGGTTAGAGAACACAGTCCTTTCAGGATTATGAACTGGTCTCCATAAACGAACGCCATCTGTTTTGTTAAATGGCCCTGCCAGCTGTCAGGGCCGGGGGCTTTCTCTTTGAATTATTTCTGACACGAAAGTCAATATGTCCCAGATCCGTGTGACTTGAATGTAATCATCGATGGGAAATATTAAAACGGCGCCGCATGACGATCACATCCAAGGTCCCGACGCTTAATTTATACTTGCATAACGAAGTGTAAATCAGGCTTAACAACTAAACTCATTAAGACCTGAGGCGGATTCTACAAAAGCCTTCTAAATCAGTTAGTTCTCAAACTTTTTCGTGTCTTTGAGGTATTAAACAGAACCTGTGAAATACGTTTTATGGTGCGCTTAGTTCTTGTAGAGGAAAAGAGACATTTCTCTCTCTCTCTCTCTCTCTCTCTCTCTCTCTCTCTCTCTCTCTCAGCCCTTCTACTCCTTGTCTGCGTCTTCTTTCTGTGATTACCTCGTCTCTCACCTCCACACCTACATCACCTCCTCTCTCCTGGGCTCCTTTGTCCTCCTTCTCCTTGGATTCCTACTCCACACCTCTCTCTCTCATTTCGTTCGCTGTCGGGCAGACACCTCGTATCTCCACATTTCAACTTTTTGAGTTGCTGTTTTCCCCCGTAAATTAACACCCTACCTCATCGTACGAGAGTGATGCACAAAAGTAGTGAAAATTGCAGCTCTACAAGCTCACAACACGTCGCATTGTGAGCTTGTACAGTACATCAGTTATTTTCACTTTTATGTTTTTGTTTTAATCATAATAAAGAGGAACACTTTTGGACATATGAGGTTTCTACCCAATTTTGCTCTTTTCTCCCTTCGCGGCTCAGACGGACTCCACAGACCCCCACACCCATCCCCCCCGTGTTCTCAACAAAGTTTCACTCGTTTGTGTCCATTTTACCAAAACGGACAGGAGAGGAAAAAAATACTTTCTTCATACATATTTTTGTGTCTGTCTCACAACGGTCCTCTAATCCCCTCACATTCGTTTTGTCGCTCTCTCGCCGTCCGTTCCCTCTCTCCTCACTTTCTTCTGCCTCTCATTAAATTTCTTCTCTCCGATGACCTTGGCAAGTTGGCATTGTACCGTACGCCCCCTCGCTTCACCGCCCCCCTCTCTCTCTCTCTCTCTCCCACTCTCGTGCCCCCCATTTACAGTGTCTCTTAAGTGTATTTTTAGATTTTTCATTCACACCGGATGGAGTTTTAACAACATGCTCCTCTTTAATTCATGCTCACTCTCAGCTCTCTCGCTCTCTCTCTCTCCCTCTATCTCTCTCTCCCTCTCCTCTCTCTAATCTCTTCCTTTCTCTCTCTGCACCTATCCCCAATTTGCTCTGTCAAGCTCAGCCTGTTACCTTCTCCAGATACCGTATAATACAGAGCAGTTGGTTTTCCAACCCTTTTGTTCTCGAGGAACACCAATTGATTGTCAATTAAGTCAACAATATCAAAGCACACCTGTATTAAAATAGCAGACCTACAAGCTCTACAAGCTGAGCTTGTAGATTGTCTATCTTTGGAAATCTGTGATAAAAAAAATAAATCAATACATTTAAAATGCCCAAAATAGGGACGGCAGAATGAAAGTGGTTATAATTAACTAGATTTTCAGGCAAAGCAAAGCAAAGCAAAGCAAAGCAAAGCAAAGCAAAGCAAAGTTTGTTGTTTACCCAGGGTGTCGGACTAAGCACGAAGCTTGTTTCCAGCCGGACCCTGCATGGAAGCCTTGCTCAAGGGCTATTCAGCGGTGATTCATGATCGATGTGATGAATTGGGGAATCGAACTAGGGACCTTCCGGTATCAAGGCCGCCCCTCTAACCACTAGGCCACCGCTGCCACCGCGGCCACTACACAGCATTCAAATCTAGCTTCAAATGGTCTCCAACTCTCCATGGGTATGTTACATTCTTCCACCATCCACCCACCGGCAATCCATAAGGCAATTTTAATAGGTTCAGGCCGTTACGGGCCCTCACACCTACGTCGCATATGGAGACCTCTGTATCTGTCAGTCCTTGTCCCTTTAATGCCCATACTGTATATGGAGACCTCTGTATCTGTCAGTCCTTGTCCCTTTAATGCCCATATGGAGACCTCTGTATCTGTCAGTCCTTGTCCCTTTTATGCCCATATATGGAGATCTCTGTATCTGTCAGTCCTTGTTCCTTTTATGCCCATATATGGAGATCCCTGATGTCAAGCTATATTGGATATTGTAGGGTATATAGTTTACTACATACAGCAAATAAAAGAGATTATAATTATTCATAACTGTGTGGCTGTATTTATTCATTGCAATAATAATGCGTGGCTGTCACAAAATGCCATGGCACATCTGGACTTGTCTCACACCAGTGCCTCAGCATACTGGTGGTGTTGAAGGACCACAGATACAGAGGAGGCAGGCAGAGCGCTCTATCTATCTTCTATCTATCTATCTATATATACAATTTGAATCCTGCGCCATGTCGGTTGTCCGTATGCGACGCCAGTGTGACGGTGTGACGTAATCTGACATCACGATGACAACGCCAGTGTGACGTAATCTCACGACAGCATGACATCACATGACAGAGATGCTCGTAGGCCTGCGTCCTGCGTCGCTGACGCACCATATTGCGAAAGGACGCATTCATGACAACTCTAGTGCGTCCATGGGACGCAGCTCCGATTAGCTCCGATAATATATAATATTTGTCAGCTGTGATCTACATGGACTCTCTCGGTTAGGCACCGTTGGTGGAGAAGTATAACTCTCCGGTTAGACACCGTTGTACTGGAGAAGTATAACTCGGTTAAACGGCGTTGTGTGGCAGAAGCAGCAGCACAGCCCCTCGCTGTTAGTCTACGCTACTCACACAGAGAGAGAGAGAGAGACGGCATGAGGACCTGCTCTTAAACGTGTTAAAACGTCTTGGATAGACCACTGTCTGGAATAATAACTGATCATCATACATACAGGTCTACTACTAATCTCTGTTGCTGTTGTCATCTTAAATTGACCAGCCAAAGTAAAATCCCCGATTTTAGAGTGTTCTCCCACTTGCTTGGAGATCAGAGTGATGTATGTGGTGGATTAATGCATGTTGCCAATCAGCTGTGTAACATTAGCAGGTTAACGATGGCTCGTTGATCCTATGCATTTGACCCTGATTTGACCACAAAGGCAAACAAAAGCACTAATTAATGGCAGCTGTAAGTAACCGGTTGTCTATCGTCTGTGTCTTGTGTATGTTTAATAGGCAACTGGATGTTTTCTGTAGCTTAGAGATATCATAACAATTAATTCCCTGAAGAGGGTAGACCCTCTCCCTCATGCTAAACTTAAAGTGACTTATAAGGTTCCACTTCTCCTCAAAAAGACAACTTTATTTTCCTTTCTCAATGACAAGCCTAATAGTATTATTGCATGTTGACTATGTGCAATAACTGCAAGCCAATGTTCATAGGCATTGTCAGTATTTGTCTTCATTATTTCTTGAATTCCTATTTCTTTATTTGCCAATACTTCCACTGTAAGCCAGTGTTTTCAGTCTACACAATAAATAGTAAAAATAAATTCTACATTTATAAATAATACAAAATAAAATAATAATAATGATTAAAAGGTTCTATGATTAAATGTATTCTATTGGTCAAAGGTATGTTAAATCCACCTGTTGCCCACTACTAGTATTTCTTACCATAAGGTGTGCTAATACTACAGAATCATATACATTTGAAAAAATATATTTATGATTTTTTAATATATGTATATATATCGGTATCGGTCTTGAAAAGCAGGAACGGGTCGCACTGATCTAGATCTGCTATTTTCACAATATGTATCTGTGGAACTGAATCAAACTAAATTAAGTGCCTCAACTCCTAATTCCTCAGGGTGGGGGGTCCCCAGTTAAAATATGATTATTTTGGGGGGTCGCTGCCTGAAAAGGTTGAGATCCACTGCATCAGGATATAATGTACACAGTCACACACGCATAGAAGATATGGAGATTGGAGATCAAAGAAAACGATAGGGGGGGGGACGTGTAATTGGGGACCCATAAAATGTCCCTGGGACCCATCTAAAAGACCACCCTTGCATCCCAGGACCCATTACATTGAAAACCTAGCAACATCACTGCATGACATCACATCCTACCTATAAATTCTAGGATGCCGTCAGATCGCACCAGTTCGACGGCTTCCATAGTGGGTTTTGGTCATTGGAGAGGTGATGCACGTCACCTCTTTCTGAAGTGGGTACTTTCAAAGCCTGCCGTGGATTTAGGAGAGCACAAAACTCTCTCTCACACTGTGAGGTGCCTGTAAGGTGGCACTGCAAAGTGAACGACGCGTCACGCTAGACGTTCGGGCCGCGTAGCGGCCCGAACTTCTAGTATATATATACAATTTGAATCCTGCGCCATGTCGGTTGTCTGTAACGTTGTATGTAGCCAGTGTGACGTCATATGACATCACGGTCGTGACATCACGATGAAACACGCCAGTGTGACGTAATCTCAGGACAGCATGACATCACATCCTACCTATAAATAGGTAGGATGCACCAGTTCGACGGCTTCCATCCTCAACACAACCCACGCCGACGACCCTTTACACAAATAAACTGCTAACTTCATCTCCTGCGATTTCAACTATCTTTTCACATTGTACACCACTGCACACTCCCCACAGGTCTGCCATACCAGGTCTGAGTAATCACAAAGTGGGTTTTGCTCATTGGAGAGGTGATGCACGTCACCTCTTTCTGAAGTGGGTACTTTCAAAGCCTGCCGTGGATTTAGGAGAGCACAAAACTCTCTCTCACACTGTGAGGTGCCTGTAAGGTGGCACTGCAAAGTGAACGACGCGTCACGCTAGACGTTCGGGCCGCGTAGCGGCCCGAACGTTTACAATGGGACATTTTGAAACGCTAAAGATGTCAAGATGAGTTAGGTTGACACTTTTTTTCAGTAGAAAATTCGACAAAGTATCAAAGTACCTTTAACCCCATAAACCCTGGTGTCCTTATTTTGGGCATTTCATTACACAGTAAACATTTCACTCTTTTCCAAAATGTCCTGACCTCGTTTGCTCCTATCTTCTCTCCACTCTCTCTCTCTCTCTCTGTTCTTTCCTCTATCCATCCATCCATCCATCTCTGTCCATCTGACTTTTTGCCAAGGCAATTTAACTGGATCATAACCTTAACTCATAAGTCAGCATCTACACCTCTCTCCCTCTCTCTCTCTCTCTCTCTCTCTCTCTCTTCCTCCCTCCCCCTCCCCCTCTCTCTTTCTCCATCTCTTTCTCTTTTCACAGACTATTAAACAGCTCTGTATTAATCTATCATTCTCGTCCACTTCACTAGCTTGTAATATCCTCTCTCAATATTCCCTCCATATCTATCTCTCTCTCCCTCTCTCTCTCTTTCTAGGAAAAGAGTAAGGAATCAAAAGACAGAGGAGGGAGGGAATGATGGAGGGATGGGGGAGAGAGCGCGGAATAGGTGGATGAAAGAGAGAAAATTTTCGGTTTACGTCCGAAGGGCATTGGAGCTGAACTGACAAGAGGATGATAGAAGAGAGAGAGAGAGAGAGAGAGAGAGAGAGAGAGAGAGAGAGAGAGAGAGAGAGAGAGAGAGAGAAGAAGAAATAAAGAAAATAATTGAGAGAAGCAAGGGCATTGGAGGGGATGAAAGAAACAGAATACAGTTAGATCACTGACTCTGTAATAAAAAATTAACACATGCTGTGTCTATAAAAATCATACAATATCGTAAAGTGCATGGAACACAAGAGCTTCACTGCAGTGGAAGCATCAAGCTTGAAGAAGCTTTTTTTCTCCCCTCGCTAACCTTAAATCAAGTAGTTAATGCTGCTCAAACTTAGAGATTGCATTGCACTGTCAACCGAGGCCTTGTGTTAATAATAAACACACGAGCGCACGCACACACACACACACACACACACACACACACACACACACACACACACACACACACACACACACACACACACACACACACACACACACACACACACACACACACACACACACACACACACACACACACATTCTGCTAACAGAGAAATGTTTCACCCCCTATTCACACCTGGCAGTGAAATGCATCTTGGGTGATCACATGCAATCTGGTCGGCTAGCAATCCAAGTATTAAATGCACTAATGATGCGCCGGGGATCGATTGAATTTAATGTTAATTTAAATGCGGCCTGTAGATCGATTTCTAACTATTTTATATTATTCAGAACGTTTTTGGAAAATGTGTCAAATTATGTATTTGCCAGCAGCCACTTTGGATTTGAAAACTGCAACAATTTACACTATTTCCTGCTCTCTCTCCCCCATGTGCTACATACATCTGTTAACTTATAACACCTAGAAATTATTTATGGCTGTTTCTTTTTCAATTTCTTTGTACTAGGTGTGAGTTTGAAGCCATTCGGTCGGGTGGTTCTCCAGATACTGTATGTTAACTACAGACACACGCACACACAGAGATTTCGCACATAATTATATAGTAGGATGAAATAAAAAAAAACATATCCAGGACAGCCACAGCCTCTTCATGCTGCTGCCACGGCGAAGCAAGCGATACCTACTATGTACAGTATTAACAAAAGCCGTTCCACCAGACTATGGAGCAGCTTCTACCTGTCAACCACCAGGCTGCTGAACAAGCAATGAGCCCTTTTGTCATGTCACTCTTGACAACATGGGCTGTTACACGCAGGTAACAGAAACCTCCTATCTCCATATTCTAACTTTTTGTGTTTTTTTTCGTAAATTAACGCCTTACTTGATCATACTACAGCGCCACACTAAAGAATCAAAAGTAGCAGATCTGCAAGTTCGAAACGCGGAGCGAAGCGACACATTTTGAGCTTGTGGATCAGCTACTTTTGCTATTTTTTGATATTTGAATCCTGAAAAGTAACCCGACAAAGACGATATGCACATATGACCTTGAATAAACTCCAGCTGTGCTGGCTCAACTCTTTCTCTCTACAAAAGACGTACATGTCTGATATCTGTTGCTAAATGATATCTCTCACTTACACACAAAACGGTTATGCTATATATTTGCTGCTATATACACACACCTGAGAGAGAGTGTGTGTGTGTGTGTGTGTGTGTGTGTGTGTGTGTGTGTGTGCGTGCGTGCGTGCGTGCGTGCGTGCGTGCGTGCGTGCGTGCGTGCGTGCGTGCGTGCGTGTGTGCAAACAGAAGATCAGGTTGGAAATGATTCCAAGCACCAAAAGGCGTGAACAAAGCAATTGAACTTCTCTGAACATAGATAACATGACTGTGCTAAAAAGTCTATCAGTGAACAGAGAACAGAATGTACTTTCATATTGAAATAAAAGTGTATTTTTGTTTGTTAGTTTGTGGGGAACATCGAACACGTACCACTTTGTCCTCTGTTTGGTTGTCAGAGGACAACAAGCTCCATTCACACATAACATATCAACAAGTTTTAAATGGCAAGTTAAAATCACACCCAAGGTTATTATGAATCCCCCCCCCCATTTATACACACAGACTTGGTGAATCCATTACCGACAAACTATTGAAAATAGTGCTTTTTTTGGCCAAGTACTGCAAGGACTTTGTCAAACTGCCATGGATAATGGATACTGTGAATGAGTAACCTTGCGGCTGATGAACAATCACTTAAACCCCAACATCCGTATTGTGGCGAAAGCTTTTGCTGAAAATAGCAGATCGACAAGCTAACAACGCGATGCGTTGCGTCGCAATGTGAGCTTGTCGATCGGTTATTTTCAGCAAAAGCTTTCCCCACAATAACAGAAAACATATAGCTCCCTGAGGGACTCCGCTCAACCATGTGGGTGGTTAAGCAACAATTCTTTAGCTGGTTAAGAGCTGTAGTTCTGATCAAACGAAAATAGCCGATATACAAAAAGAGATTTGGTATAGAGGGTGAAAAAAGGAGGGGGCCAAGTACAGACCCCTGGGGGACGGCGTTCAACAAAGTAGGGTTTAAGTGGTTATCTTGCCATTTCCCAAAAAATATAACAATAAAAGTCTATACTGTATGTCATCCGAGAACAAAACTGCCGCCGGCTGTCCTGAAAGGAAATCCATTGCATTTGTCGACAAGCTATTGAAAAATAGTGCTTTTTATAAACAGCCAAAGGTGGGAATTAATTGAAATAGTCCAGCCATATCAGACTCCCAGCTACAGCTACCATAGATGCAACAACAGAACACACGGCTAAACACCATCGGCCATACTGTGACTCACTTGACTGCAGTTTTAAGATAATGATGAAAGCAAGTCTTTTCATGAAATTACGAGTGTGGACTTCAATATACTAAACTGTCAACAACAAAACAACAAGGAACACAAAATGCCACGCAAAGGGCATCTCAACGTCCCCCTTTCAAAAATATTGCTTATTTTTTAAATTTTCCGTAATTGCTGAACAACAAATTACTCCACAAACACAGTGAAGGACAAGGCATTTCCGTTGGAATAAAAAGCACTCAACGTAGCATCTTTCCAGCAGGTTGCACAACATACAGCACAGCACAGTAAGTACATGTAATTAATGTCTCGAAGTCATGTGGCGTCCAACACATTAGCATTGCCACTTATGCAGACAACAACGCTCGTATATCCAAAAACACCTCATACCGAACGAGAAGGGTGAAACGTTCGATACATTATCTCGCTGTGCAGGATACTTCAAGGGGACGATGTATCATTTTGGCTCCATTTAACATAATGGAGCCGGCATACAATAACAACATGCAATCTGCATGTGGCCAGGGCGTACCGTTATTGAGCGATGCCATCACACACTTTGCATTAACTCCAAGCATGTACTGTTTATCGTCGCTGTCAGTCAGAAACCTCTTATCTCCATATCCTAACTTTTGGTGTTTTTTCATAACGTAACGTCCTACTTGATCATACAGCGTCACACAAAAGTATAAAAAGCAGCAGATCCGTGAGCTCGAAACGTGGTGCGAAGCGACGCGTTTCGAGCTCGCAGATCTGCTACTTTTTATGTTTTTGAATTAGAATCCTGAAAAGTTTCGGACATGTGAGGTTTCCACCCGACGGAGACGATATGCGTTCTCATCACGTACTCTCCGCCTGCGTCGGATCTCATTCTTCACCCGCGCTATGCAAGTCAGGCGTGCAAGGTGGAGAAGGTTGGCAGGTCTGTCTATATTGTTAATGGACACAGGGGTTGCTGATGCTGTCTGCACTTAACACGACCATGCGGCCTGGATAGCATTCACAATGAGCGTCCGATTGGATTGCAACATACATTTGCTAATGCATCTGGATGCAGATGTAAAAGCTCACAACATGAGCTTGTATATCAGTTTTTTCCCTGTTGCATGATACCCAATACCCATGCAGCACAAATATGTATAACTCAGAAAAAACAGAAGAAGGGACAGTGTCGCTTTGGCAAAGAGTACGAATCCAAAAACAAAGTGCTCTTTGGTACAAGGGCGACAAAGTTAAATGGCTAAAAGGGGGGGGGGGGGGGGGCGGGGGATTTAATTGAATTGGCTACTGCATGGCAAGAACAAAACGTATTATGCATCTACGCTTTAAGGCACACAGCCTTCATCGGGGTGACTAAACCACTAACTGATTAAACAATTCTTGCCATGCAGTAGCCATTTTAATAAAGACTTTTCCACAAGAGTGCCTTGTTTTTTCCCCTTTTCTTTGCCAATTATAGGAATAGTTCACCCACAAAATGCTTTTTCTTCTATCAATTTGATGAAT
Source organism: Gymnoscopelus microlampas (assembly GCF_963454915.1). NCBI lineage: Eukaryota > Metazoa > Chordata > Actinopteri > Myctophiformes > Myctophidae > Gymnoscopelus > Gymnoscopelus microlampas. The sequence continues at coordinate 14,768,060 of NC_139956.1, read as the reverse complement.
TGAAGTAAATAGGAGGCCAATCTTAACAAGCACAAAAATATATTTAAAACATTCGCTTATAAGCAGGACAGTAGTAGTCCCCACTGGATTACACTGAGAGTTGTTTTGGAGTTTATACTGTAAATTGTTTTGATATAGTTTTGCCTTGGCCTCCTATTGACTTCAATTAATCAAATATTGGAATATTGTATCAGGAATGTGACCAAAACAAAGTATAACTCAGGCTTTAATGCCCTCTGGTAGTTAACAGAGAGCTGTGGAGACACTGGACAGTCTAAAGCCACGTATTGATCCAGCTGTTGCTGTTGTTTACTCACATGGTCTCGTCGTTCTGGAACTCCAGCTTCCCGGCGACCAGCTCAAAATCCTCGCCGGCTCTGGCCGTGCCGTCCACGGTGCGGTAGGGCACGGCCACCAGGCCACGCGCCCCCGACGTCCTCTGAACCTTGACCTCCATCACTCCCACGCTCTCGCTCACCCGCTCACTGTCGGACTCGAAGGTAAAGATACCTAGAGAGAGAGGGAGGGGGAGATAGAGAGAGAGAGAGAGAGAGAGAGAGAGAGAGAGAGAGAGAGAGAGAGAGAGAGAGAGAGAGAGAGAGAGAGAGAGAGAGAGAGAGGAAGTAAGTAAGAAAGAAAGTATGAAAGAAATAAAGAGATATTCGGGCAGACAGACAGACAGACAGACAGACAGACAGACAGACAGACAGAGGGGGTGACAGAGGGGGTGACAGACAGACAGGCAGAGGGGGTGACAGACAGACAGACAGACAGACAGACAGACAGACAGACAGACAGACAGACAGACAGACAGACAGACAGACAGACAGACAGACAGACAGGTAGACAGACAGACAGACAGACAGACAGACAGACAGACAGACAGACAGACAGGTAGACAGACAGAGGGGGTGACAGATTAGGTTGATGAACACCCACGGTCACTCACTCACTCACTCACTGAATGTCAAGCTAAATATACCTTGAGAGGATGAGAGCGACAATTACAGTGTGTTACATTACTGTACCACCTACTCACTATAGATAAGTGACCACAGGCTGTAGGTAAACACTCACACTCCCTCGCTCAGGCTCCCTCTCTGTCTTAGGATGTCACCAAAGACGTGTACATGTATGTACTCTCATGTGGTGGTCTTTATACTACTAGTTACTTGTTGTTAACTAGTTGTACGACTAGTTGTACGAACTCTTGTTTTACTGTTGTACTGTTTTATTGGATCTTGTTTAGTCGATACACTTTTTGTATTAGCTCGTGCTCATTTGATTTTGCTATTTTGTCTCATCTGTTTAAGAAAGTAGGTAGCTGATATATAGCACTTTTACCTTAGCGCTAGGTATACTCTTGGTTGCTTGTTTTTGCAGGAAATGCACTTAAGACTTCTGGTGGTTAGTAGTTTCATCCCTACCTATGTTGAATGCACTTATTGTAAGTTGCTTTGGATAAAAGCGTCTGCTAAATGACTGTAATGTAATGTAATGTAATGTAATGGTCTTGAAGGAGAACTTCATTTTCAACCTACAGTATCTTCATATAACTGGTCCTTTCTAAAGTTCATTATAAGATGGCACAATTTCTATCTACTTTCTCTGTGTCTCAAACGAGGGCTGTGGACAGTTCAGAATCATGCCTACCATCATCGATAGGCAGGTTTGGTCATTTCAAATAAGATTATTTTTTTTGTAATACATTATGAACATTTTTCAGGAAGAGAAAGGCTGTAGTTTCTTTCTATTAGCTTGAAATCCCCATCGATGATGTCATTGGTAGGCAGGTTTCTGAACTGTCCATAGCCCACCAATGAGATGCAGAGTGAGTATGGACATGGTGTCATGCTCCACTCAAGCCCTGTTTCATTATTTGACAATTTTTCAAAAATGTCCCCATTGTCATTGTCCCATTACCTGCATGGTCATCGTCATAGATGGTCACGGTGGCGGTATGGGCGTCGCCCAGCACCGCTTTGGGGGCGGTGCTAGACTCCAGAGGGGGCTCAGGGTAGCCAACCACGCGCGGGTTACTGAGGTGGACGTAGAAATACTCGTCCTCCTCAAAGATGTCGTCGTCAATCACTCCAACCGTGATCTCTGGAGAGAGAGAGAGAGAGAGGAGGGTTTTTAGGTGTTGCGATGTGATTTTCTGCACTCTGTTCATAACTTTCCTTGAGTCCAACCATGCACAATGTTTTTGATGGGATCCATTAATTGCTCAATTTAATTCTTACACTTGTCCATTACGCTTACTAGATAGATTGAGAGTATTTTATTGGCATCAATTTAAAACCAAATAGTGCACCCTAAAAGCACCAACAGGGACCATATCATAAAAAAGCCAAAGCTTGTTTCCATTGTGGTCCATTTAAAACCATTAACACCCAAACAACAGACAAACCAAAAAAGAGAATCTAAACGGTTAACACAATTCTAACAAAGTGAACAGTAGATGGGAGGCCAGGGATGCAGACACGAGGAGACAACCACTCACAAGAAGGCCCTTTAAAGGCTCACAGAGTGAGCCGTCTACAACCATGGGGAAAGGCCAGCCGGGGAGAAACTTGAGCTATAGGTCCAATTGGTACTGTATGTAAGTGAAGCCATGATTTAACCCATTAAGATCATCATTTCTTTGGCTATTTAAAAATAGCAGATATACAAGCTCATAGCTCGGCTACGAGCTTGTAGATCTGCTATTTTTGAAAAATCGTGAAAATGTGTGCAAATCTTTGAATATATATTTTCTAAAGTGAACATGGAACAACTTATTTTGAGATGGGAGTCCGCAGCCAAACACATATCATTTTGGGGGTCCTTGACATGGAAAAGTTTGAGAACCACTGATATTATAGCGACATAAGTAAACAAAAGCAAAAATAAAACTGTTAGGATTTAGAAGATATTAGAATCCCCAGAAGCAAATATTTGAGTTAAAAAGGATTTTTCAAAAATAGCAGATCTACAAGTTCATAGCGCGGCACTCGGTGCCGCGCTATGAGCTTGTATATCTGTTATTTTTGAATAGCCAAAGGAATCTAAAAATGACACACAGATGCGTTCCCGGTCTTAATGGGTTAAGATCAACTTTCGAATAGAGTAGGGAATTCAAGGATTTAAGTTCTGCTGGCAGAGCATTCCACCGAGTGGTACAGTAGCTGCATAATAAAAAGCATCCTTGAGGGTTTTGAATTTGGGGGGCACGAGGCCAAAGGAATTCCCCCTAGTGGAGTACCTATAGGAATCCCCCCCCCCCCCCACTGTTGGCTGAGAAGTGGAATCTCAACTCACCATTTTGTGATTGACTTACTACAAGCAGAACATTCAAGCAAATCTTGACTACTGGGATTGGTAATTCAGATTGAGTTTTGAAATATCATATATTTGAGGAATATTTGGGAAGACTAAAGCTAAAAAAAAAACGTTTTAACCTTACCAATGGTAACGTTTAAACAGGGAGTAGTATGTTACTGTAGTAGTTAATTGCATTTAGCTATACTATAGGAGCTGTTACAAAAACAAAGGCGATAAAAATAGGGTTAGGGAAAAAATACCTTCAATTTAGCACCTCTTCCAGGCCTTGAAACAGATTAATAATCAAGCGTGAAGAGTGTTCACATGTTTAGTTCTTAATTATCAAATTACTTTCAAAATGAATTATTGTTCTGTTGTTGTTTACCTTTAAGGCTCTCGCCAGGCTTGAAGAGGAGAGTTCCCTCTGCAAACTCGTAGTCAGAGCCTGCGTTGGCAGTACCATCCTCTGTACGATAGTCCACCTGGCAGGGGCGCGCGCACACACACACACACACACACACACACACACACACACACACACACACACACACACACACACACACACACACACACACACACACACACACACACACACACACACACACACACACACACACACACACACACACACACATTTAGAAACTATAATAACAAAAACTCGAATAACATTAAAAAGGAATACTTCACTTTACTCGCAACCCAAAAAAAACACTTGAATAAACAACCCAAAAACATAGATAAAAAGTAACTTTCACTTTGACTTTCCAAGAGTTAAAACGGAGGCAACCAAATCTCTGAAAACCAGCCATGTTATGGATGAAAGTAAAGAAACAATGAGAATACAGGAAAAGAGACAGAGAGAGCCAGTGGGGGGGGGAAACAAAATAAAAAAGTGGAGAATAGTTTGCAGGGAGGACGGTGTGAGAGAACAAGAGAAGGGAACATTATTATAGAAGGCCCTCTGGTCAGAGAGAAACTTTGAAGATAGTACTGTACAACATGGCTGCTTCTCTCAGCTCCTTTCATCCCTGCCTACACAGTCAAATCCTCTGTGTAAAAAGTTACGTCTGTGTATTTTCCCCATTTCTCCTCCCTCGAGTGTCTATACAGTGAGATACCGCACAACCGGCATATGGGAGTAAGGGAATACAATGAAGTGATCTGACTGAGGCAGACAGATAATTGGGAATGTTTTGCAAAACAGTGTTCAGGCTTGTGATCATAGATTGAGATTCTGTATGCTTGACAAAATCAGATTCATTATGTAAATGTTCATGTTCAAATTGCTATTCCTCTCCTCTCCTCTCCTCTCCTCTCCTCTCCTCCCATTCCTTTGTTCTCTCTCCTGGCGTTTGACTACAAAGGGATGCTGTATGTAACGATTATCAAAGCCTGTTTTAGGAGAGTCTGGAAGAGTCTGAAAACGAGATGTGTAGAGAATAAATTGTACTTTGTAATTTGTACTTAAGTATTTTTGTAAAGCAAGGACGTTTGAATACTTCGTTTTTTTTTAAGCAAGCACTCCGGTACTTTTTGACAGAGCAGCTTTCACTTGTAGTGGAGTAACGTTTGACCAGGAGTATCTATACTTTGACTCAAGTACTGGGTTGAGTACTTGCTTGCCTAGAAGAGTTGATGACTTGACATGTGAGTGACAACCCAGACAATTGGGTGTCTCGGTGTGACATCTAGTCAGTGATGGAAGAAGAAGCATATTTAAGTAAAAGTACCAACACTGTACCACCATGTGGAAATACGCTGTTACAAGTAAAAGTCCTGCATTTCAAATCTAGCTTGAGTGAAATTACAAAGTGCTTTGTCCTTCCTGACACTCAGCCTGAATTTTCATTTGGTTTCACTCCATTATTCAGTCTGAAAGCCCTCTCAGTGCAGCCGTTTTCTGAGATGGGGGCATGGCCAAGGTGGGACTCTTTGGCGATTGGTTCATACTGGATTATCCCGATCCCGATTGGGTCGGGTAGATTTGCAAACGAGAAAACTCTGCCTTCTACAGCGTCACCAGACCCTGTGTGTGTGTGTGTGTGTGTGTGTGTGTGTGTGTGTGTGTGTGTGTGTGTGTGTGTGTGTGTGTGTGTGTGTGTGTGTGTGTGTATATGTGTGTCTGTGTGTGTGAGATGTTTCGGTGTCCACACACTGACCTTGACAGTGACGCCGGCGTCTCCTCCACGGCGGGACACGGTCAGTTTGAGGGAGCCGCAGTTCTCAAAGCACTGGTAGAGAGCAGGCTCAAACTCCATCCTGATGGTGTACGGGTCGTACTCCTGGGCCTGGGTCTCATGACTGCTCACCACCTGGAGACAGACGCATGCACACGCACACACACGCACACACACACACACACACACACACACACACACACACACACACACACACACACACACACACACACACACACACACACACACACACACACACACACACACACACACACACACACACACACACACACACACACACACACACACACACACACAACGTACAAGTTGGGTTGTAAGCAAAGCACAATTAATTAAAAACTTAAACCCTACATAGTTCGTTGACCGGAGTCCGCCAGGGGTCTATTACTAAGCACCCAACTCCTCCCGCCCCCCCTCTAGTCTACACCAAATCTCTGTATTGAAAATAGCCGATCTATAAGCTCACAATGTGCCATGTTTGTAGATCGTTTTTCACACATTATTGGCCCTAGAATAGGGATGCTAGTGTTCGTGCGGTAAATTCAACTCTGCAAAACAGAAAGGTGAAGTATAATATAAATTGAGACAATTATGAGGACAAATTTTCATGGTCCTCAAGAGAGAAATGGTTGTTTTATGGTTATAGGGTGATTTGTAGAGTCAGGAAAAGATGTGTTAGGATTAGACCTTTAAAGGTTAGGTTTAGACATTATAGAGTTAGAGTTATGCCTGATTTACACTTGGTTGCATGCCAGTGTCGTACACTGGAACTATCCAATGTATAAACTCACAACGCGTCACACTGCATCGTGAGCTTGCAGATCGGCTAGTTTCAGCTTTAAGGTTACGGTTAAAAATGACCCCAACAAAAATGTTAATAGCATAAAACCGTGAAATAAAATCACCTTCCTAACATGTTGAAGTCCTCACAAGTATACAGTACTATCACAAACGTGTGTGTGCATGTATGCCTGTATGTGTTACAGTCCTGTACCTTTCGGGCCTGGTCCGCAGCGTGCTTCTTTAGAATGTTCCCTGCTCCGATCATCATCCTTGTTGCCTGGATCCGGTAGAATGCTCTGGTCTTCGGCTGTTGCACGAGCGTCTGGGCAAAACAACCATATACACAGATTCATATAAATGACCCATCCACAACATGCAACATGTCAGAGAGACAATAGACAGATCAATAAATGACGATCATCGAGTCAATTTTCGTCGCTGTCAGGAAGAAACCTTATGTTTTGACCGGTGGTCCGTGGGGGCGTTCCAGGGGGTCCACAGCAAAATGCGTTAATATAGCATCAGAATAATTTGAACCACTTTAACCTTTTATACTTTGGCTATTCAAAAATAGCAGATAAACAAGCTCATAGCGCGGCACCGAGTGCCGTGCTATGAGCTTGTACACTGTAGATCTGCTATTTTTGAAGAATCGTGAACATTTGTGCAAATCTTTGAATATATATATTTTGAGGCAGCCAATTAAATCAATCAATCAATCAAAGTTTATTTATATAGCGTGTTTCGTACATCAAGTGCAGTTCAATGTGCTTCACAGAATAGGTTTAAAAATAAAATTCAGATACAGTAAAGTCCAGTGGTTCTCAACCTGTGGGCCGGGGGGCCTCTGGTGGGCCGTGGGGATATTGCAAGTGGGCCCCCCAAATAAATTGGCAAAGCACTTAGATTTGAATGATAAAATAACATCAATATTAAAAATATATAAATGTCATGGTATTTTGTTCTTTAAAGAGTCTATCGGGTAGGAACTACAAATTATTGGCTTAGGAATGTGACAAAAACAAAGAAAATCAACATGAATTCAAGGCTTCACGGCGTGCGTAATTGATAGAAATCAAGTTATTTTTTGGGCGAACTACTCCTTTAAAACCTTGAAAAGTTGTGATACTGCTGTTGGTTTCATTGATCGGAACACAATCCATTGATTCACCATCACAATAAACATGCTCTGAAAATGCACGCCCCCCCCTACATCTGACCACTTAACAGTTAAGCGGTCAGATGGGTGGGCCGCCAACGCTTTATAGAGATTTTCAAGCGGGCCCTGATCCAGAAAAAGTTGAGAACCACTGCAGCAGTCAGACATGATGTCTCACAGTACAGCGAGACAGCTCTCCCTTGCTGTTTCTAGATTATGCTGATGACTGATGGCTTTCTGCTTCGAGGGACAAGACACTTTCCATAGGAATACTAATGCTAAGTCATTGCTTAAACCTTGTATCTCCGTATTTCTGCTTTTTTTTAATGTTATCATGTTTGAAAAATCATGAAAATGTTTGTCATTTTTCACTTATAATGACCCTGCCAAAATAGGGACACCATGTTGAAACTGGACTGGTTCAGTGTGTCTGTGGGTTTTATAAATATTTAACACATTGAGAAGTATTAAAGGGATAGTTAAGGGATAGATATTATTTTTTTTAGTTTTTGTTGCATTCCTAAGCCAATAATTTGATGACAGGCAGCGGTTCCGGTAGGAGACACAAAGAGTCTCCTACCGGTCTGCTGGTCATCAAATGGACGTAATATTTAACACAATACGGGCCCTGATCCAGAAAAAGTTGAGAACCACTGCAGTATAGTCAGACATGATGGACATGATCACAGGACAGCGTGGTTAGACAGCTCTCCTTGCTGTTTCTAGGAGATATGCTGATGACTGATGGCTTTCTGCTTCGAGGGACAAGACATTTCCATAGGAATATTAATGCTAAAAAAGGGCTTAAACCTTGTATCTCCATATTTCAGCTCCAAAAAAGTGTAAAAGTGAAAATGTTGGCCATGACATGGCCAAAATAGGGAGGGACACCAAGTTGAAAGTGGTTAAATCTGTCTGTGGATTTGATAAATATTCAACCAATGAAAAGTATAACAATAAAATGGTGTCTAAATAATAACTACATTTGATCCATTGGAACACCGCTTATTTCTTCCATTTCCTGAAAAGTTAACTATATTGGACTTACAAAACTTTTTTTGTTTGCTTGAATACTTAATTGACATTTTTAAAGGGCACAGGCAGTACAATAGGTTAAAAAAAAGTACAAAAAAACAACTACAGAACAATACAGAAAATGTATATATAAAGTTTAAACTCATGATAAATTGTCTACAAAGTATATCAGATAATATGGTTTACCACACAAAGTAAATGATAACACAAAATAAACAATTTCTGCCCTCGACGCATTCCCAAGGCAAACAACAACTTAATTAAATGACAATAAAAGATTACAACCAAAACTGGTGTGTGTGTGTGTGTGCACCCCGAGGCATGCTGGGTAGTCCCTCCTCCTGTCTAAAGCACAGCCCTGGGGGAGGGACACTACACTACAATATGTTCCTCTAACTTTTGTTGTTCTAAACTGGCTGCGCGTGGCTCACATATCACTGTGACAGCTGGAAGAACATAAGGCGATGCATCCAGCCATGTTTGTTCTTGATCGGCGTTTATATAACACCCTTGTTTCCAGAGCTCACGCTACATTCACACACGCACACACCCTCGCACAGACGGCGGAGGCGGGCGGCCATGCGTGCGACAAGGCTGCCAAACTGCTCGTTCAGTGGCTTGGTCAAGGACTATATCCTAACCTTTTCTGGATCAGGGCCCACTTGAAAAAGCCTGACAACGAATGTCATTTAGATCAGTGGTTCTCAAACTTGTTCATGTGTCAAGAATCCCCAAAATGTTTTTGGCTGCGGACCGGGCCCCCATCTCAAGAAAAAATTGTGCCAGGGACCTATAGAAGCAAAGATTTGAGTTAAAAATGTGCTCTTAAATTTGTATTTATTTTAATTCAAAGATAAAATAGCAGATCTACAAGCTCATAGCACGGCACAAAGTGACGAGCTATGAGCATGTAGATCTGCTATTTTTGAATAGCCAAAGTATAAAATATGGTTAAAGTGTTAAAATGATTGTGACGCTGTATTAATATATATCAATATACTCTGGGCTTTGAGTTGAAAACCCTGATAATGTCGACGCAAAAATGTCAAGTTGTTCAGGCGTCCAGTCAACATAGACGATCTCAGCCAAGTCTGGATTCTGCCAATATTAGACTTACATATTTGGAAAATAAGTCCAGTACTTCAATTAGTGTGGGGAATTTCTCTTGATCCATTTTTCGTTTGATGTCCTTGATGAAACAAGTGTGTTCAGCATCAGCGATTACAATCCCATACAGAGCCTCTACTGGCACCGTTGCTGGTGTAGATTTAGTAGCTGGCGGCTTGCCGTCAAAAAAAGTTTGCTCTAGAGTCTGGACAAACATTCTTTTTTTTTTTTCGGCGGCAGCATTATGGGTGCGTTTGCTACGGTTTCAAGTATCGAGAATCAAAAGTAGTCATTGTGCAGAATGTTCCATTTCACAAGTACTTGAGTACAGTATTGAGTAAATGTACTTAGTTACTTTACTTTGAGTGTCATGCCGCGGCTTAGTGCAAAGCAGGTAGGTGAGTGTCGGAGACAGACACCTAATCACAGACGGAGAATCTGCCGGTGACAGGGTGCAGTGAATAGATATGTGAGTGTATTACGTCTGTCTGTCGGCCTGAGTTGATCAAAGAAGACATAGCAAATACACACACAGCTGCCTGGCTGACAACTTGATCTGAAATTTAAGGTCGGTAAAGCTGGGAAGGCCCAGGTACATTCCGGTAAGGCCTGACCCTATCCCGGCCTAGCGTAGATCCGCCCCTGCAGCTATTATGACTCTCAGAAGTTTCATAAGAGAGTGAAGATAATTGGATGTTCAAATAACATAGTGGGCGACAGAATAGCTTCTCTAGCTGCGTCCTCCCTTTGCTCCTGACGTACTTTATATTCATATTTCAGAATTGTTCAAGCCGTCATCAAACAGTATAGTGAGACAGTCATCACTTCATATTTATATTTGAGGATTGTTCAAACAGTCAAACAGTAGGGGTGTTTCAGTATATCAGCAATATCAATGCATTGATGCATTGAAATTTAGAACATAAACAAATCTGTTACAAAAATCAGAAATCAAAAAGTTTCAAATATAGTGAAAATAGCCAATCTAAAAGCTCTCTCAGAGCTTGTAGATCTCCCTTTTTGAAATAGGGCTTAAGTTATGAACTTAATTCATAATACATTTTTGTAAGTTTGCGTCCCAATACTCCCTCCCTAGACATGAAGTGGAGTCAAAAGTTCAATATTTATATCTAAAATGCAGCGGAGTGAAACTCATGAGCTTGCAAAAAAAAAAAAACTGTACTTGTCCACCACTGTGTTAGAGTGAATATTAGTTAAGTCTTTCATCTCCCTTATCTTTAAACCATTAAAACCGGGAAAGCATCTGTGTCATTTTAGATTTTAGCGTTGGCTATTAAAAAACTGTAGATATACAAGTGCCGCGCTGCGAGCTTGTACATCTGCTATTTTTTAACTTTAAAAAAAAAGTGTGAGTGTGAGAAGTGTGAGAACTACTGATTTAGAAGGCATTCGTAGCGTCGGCCTCAGGTCTTAAAGGGTTGACAGGCATCAGGGATAACACACAGTAGTATGTGGTCTACATATGTGCGAGGTCAGCAGGGGTCAAGGCGAGAGTAATCGAACAGAACAGACCGTTCCAAACTCATTATCATTTCTCAATCTACTGATCTCTGTACTGTTGGCTGAAGAAACGGCCAATTCCTCTGACCTGTGCGCACGGCCAGCGCAGAGCATTAAAAATGAATTACTTTAAAAATTAACTCACCGAGCAGGCTGACTACAAATTCGTCTTCAAAGCTTAATTTAACAAGGCGAGTCGCCCAGGGACACAGCACTCTTAAGGGGTGCATGGGTGCCTCGGCCAAGTTAATGCATGGAGCCACAAAGTGGCTGCAATGTTCCTGGGACCTTTGCCACGTGTAATCACTCATCTCTGCCCTCCTTTTCCCACACTCTTCCCCTGTCCTACACACATCATCTCACCACGGAACACAGTTTTATTTACAGTGACAGCAAGAATTGTGGCAGGGACCTTGCCGCAAGGGGTGTAGCGGCTTGCACACGCACGCGCACGCACAAACACTGTTCAAGGGTCTGATCACTTCAGTGTCTAACACTTCAAATGGCCAGTGACCATTGTTATGATCAGAGCAATAGAGGACTAGATACAACCCCCAGACGCACTTCGACACTTTCAATTTCAAAATGATTATAGAATATTTATGTATAAATTAATAGCAGATCTACAAGCTCACAATGCGTTGCACCGTGACCCTTCAATTAACTGGAACAAACCCATCAAAATATTGAAATATGGAGATACAAGGTTTTTGCGTGACTGCGTTGTCTATGCTCATTTGGCACTGTTTGTTTGGTCTTGTGCTAGATGTACAGTACTGTAGGCATCAGCTGCGTATGAATTATGTATGGCCTGGTTCAAAGTGTCTGCCAAGTACTGGATCATCATCAACTGTCATCGCCAACACTGGAGTGCCTCAGGGCTGTGTCCCCAGTCCCCTTTCCTTTACAACCACGGCACAAATTGACTGTGCCAGCCCCGCACCCATCACCACATACTTCAAATAAACTGATGACTACTGCCATTCTCTGACTTCTCAATGACAATAAAGCGCCGTTCGAACAGAGCACAATAACCGTAACGATAACTATAAATACGTAGTTTTAAAAATGATTCTAACCGAAGTGGATGGCAGAGTCCACAGCACAACTATAACGACTATAGCCATAGTCGTAAACGATATCGTTTGGATCACTTTCAGAGCGATTTTATGAACGAGAGAAATGTTGACCGCCATTCAAAATCCATCAGAAGGACATCTGGGAATGCAGTGGGTCTCACTCACCCTCGGAAAGTTTAGTTTTGGACAGATAGAGATGAGGAACGCCAGCTGGTAACATCCTGACCTATTGCATGGGTCTTTCAGCACCTCGGAGAGCTCTCTCTCCCCCTATCCGTACAGGGCTCTCACCAGTGTTGATTTTGACAGGAATTTTTTATTTAGTTTTAGTCATAGTCTTTTGAATACAATTCTGTTTAGTTTTAGTCATATTGTAGTCGTCTGAAATGTTTTAGTTTTAGTCTAGCTTTAGTGGACTAAATATCATAAGATTTTCGTAGACTAAATCTAAAGTTGATTCAGTCGACTAAAAGGTATTTTGCCGGTGCCTTGATGGCGTCTAAATGCCTGATTTTACACTTGGTTGCATGCTGAAAATAGCCAATCTACAAACTTGTAGATCTGCTATTTTCAGACACTCGAGCTCAAACAAGCATAAACTTACTTGTCTTAGTTCTACTGGATCTCTTCTCCACTAGTCCCTCCCTAACATTTTAGTCTAGTTTTTATTTGTTGACAAAATTGTCAGCCGTACAGGGCTCTCACACAGCTGGACTGCACAGCGCCTTTGTGCCACTGTTTATAGAATGGATGCTTCATCAGTGTGGATGCTCACATACTTATCGTTATAGTTATAGTCATGGTGCTTGGTGTGAATGGCCCTTAACCCATTAAGACCTGGGGGCGATTCTACAAATGTCCTCTGAATCCTAACAGTTTTCTGAAAAAGACATGTTGCTATACAGTATATCGTTGCTGTCGGACAGAAACCTCTTAACTCCATATTTTTGCTTTTTGTGTTTTTTCGTAAATTAAATGCCCTACTACTTGATCATACTACAGTGTCACACAAAAGTATTAAAAAAATAGCAGATCTGCAAGCTCGAAACACGGCGCAAAGCAACGTGTTTCGAGTTGTAGATCTGCTATTTTTGATACTTTTGAATTTGAATCTCGAAACTTAACAGTTTTGGACATATCCAAAAGCTCCATCCAAGGAAAGACAGTAGAACAGATCGACATTTTCAAATGTCTTGGACTCACTATAGACAATTAAACGCTTTGATCAACACAATTAATTCTCTCCATGAACAATCCCAGCTAAGACTCCATGATAAGGGGGCTACATGCTTCAAATCCATCAGAACGTTTTTCTGATGGCTGGTCCCTTCAAACACCCCTTTAGCAGGTGTTTTCTCCACTCTGCTATTGCAGCAACAGTCGGACAATGTAGTGCACTGGGATGTACAGTGCAGGTGTATTCATGGAGACGTGATGAATTGTCTTTATTATCTGTATAATGCTGTGTTTATATATCTGTAAGCTTCTGTGTTGCACTGGCTGTGAAAAGCAAATCTCCCTCTGGGAATCTAAAGTATTAAGCTGTGTGTGTGTGTGTGTGTGTGTGTGTGTGTGTGTGTGTGTGTGTGTGTGTGTGTGTGTGTGTGTGTGTGTGTGTGTGTGTGTGTGTGTGTGTGTGTGTGTGTGTGTGTGTGTGTGTGTGTGTGTGTGTGTGTGTGTTTCTCTGCAGCCTTCCAATGCTTAATTCATGCTCTGTCATGAGATAAGATATGATCAGATCAAATAGATCTACTGTAATAGACCGCTGCCGGTCTAGTTGATAAACAAAGTCAAAACAAAATGAAAACAAAAACTAATGAAATATTCAAAGGTATAATAACCTTCACAGTACGTGATTCTGCAATTATTGATGGTGTTGTGTTGAATTATGAATTATAACTCCCCTGCCAGTGAGGAGCCCACACCAGGAGAATTCAGAGCCTTCGCCCCACTCCTCCCGCACCCAACACTCCCTGCTGACAGGTGCCGCCCCTAGCCCGTAAGATTATGTGTATAGTGACAGATATCACCCTCCCCACCTGGCTTCCCTCCCCAAACACGGGCCAATTGTGTTCAATTGTGGTTGGTGGATTCGAACACCCAGACTCCGCGGTGGTGGGCAGCTACTTTACCACTGCGCCGTGCACTCGAGCGCCATCTTATCTTATCTCAGTGGTTCTCCCCAAAATAATCATATTTGAACTGGGGACCCCCTAATAGCCCCTACCCTGACAAGCACTTGGAATTGCAGGAGTTGAGGCATTACATTTAGTTTGACTCCACAGATAAATATTGTGAAAATAGACGATCTACAAGCCCCCCAAAATCATGTGGGGACCCCCCTCGAGGACCCGAGCCACGGGTTGAGAACCACAGTCTTATCCAATCTTACCTGGTAGTTGGCCATCTCGATGAGCTGCTCCATGTCTTTATCGGGGTGTCTCTGCTTGAGCTCCTTCAGGTTGCGCGCCATGTCCCTCCTGGCCTCGTCCTCCTCATCCTTAGCTCCGCCCTCCTCCGTCATCCCCCCGTCCACGTGACAGTTCAGCCCCACCTGCGGTGACCAAGTACATTTACTTGAGTACTGGACCTGTACTTGAGTATTTGTATTTTTGGAGATACTTTCACTGCACTACATTTCAAAGGCAAATGTTGTACCTTTGACTCCACTACATTTCTAGAAAGTGGACATGATTAATGAACCACTTAAGCCCCACTTTAAAAAGAAAATGTACTTCAGAATTTGCACTTTTGAATTTGTCTGTACTTTTAAAAGCATGCAATTTTAGCATTTAAAAAAAAAAGTACTTCAACTCAAAGTCCAATTTTGACTGAGTAGCTTGCACTCATAGCGGCCAGCACAAGCAGACTGAAAGACAGTTTCCTCCCACAGGCTATTACGCCGTTTTTCCATTACAGCTTATAGACCAGTCCAGTCCCGCATAAACCAGACCAGCACCGCACCGCTTCAAAATATCTTGTGTTTCCATTTGCACAAAAGTCCCCCTCGCAGTACCCCCTCCCCTTCGGTTTCTCGTGCTTTAGCCACGCCCACGAAATTGTCGTGAGTCGTGAGGTCATATCCAAGCGTCAGAGGACTGCAAAATGAGTCTATGCGTTGAACTTCTGTGGTGTTACTTTGCATTGTATGCTGATCTTAGTCTTTTTACTGTTTTTAATTTATTTATTTAAGCTTAGTATTGATATTTATAAACTGTTTTATTTCTGTGTTTTTGGAGCACCTCCCCAACATAAGTTTTTAACTGTGTGTACTTGTACATCCTTGTTACAATAAATCTCTTGATCTTGAATCTTGGAGTAAACATTCGACCGGGATCGTATTCACACTTTGACTCTTTGAGTTCTGTGGAGTCGAGTACTTTTGTCCACCAGTTTGCCCACCTGTCCGTCCAGCTCCAGGATATCCATCTTGGTGAAGCCCCCGCCCAGGCCGCCCCGCCCGTCCAGGCCCCCCGGCGTGTCCGTGCCCTCCGTCTCGATGATGATGCCGCGGTGCTTGTCGGCGCGGTAGCGCTTGCGCACGTACTTGTAGAAGAGCAGGCGGCGGTCGGCCACCCACGCCTGCACCACGCACAGCGGGAAGAACAGGAAGGTCAACACCGCCTCCCACACCTGAGGGAGAGAGAGAGAGAGGGGGGGGGGGTTATTCATTGATTGAGTGAATATTTGTATTGGCAGTGCAACACATTGAAACAACGACCAATGTGGAATAAAAAACACACAAAAGACAAAGGCTTGTTTCCATTGTGGTCCACTAAAACACTAAACACTCAAAAAGCAATGCATCAAAGGAAGAGAGAGAGAGAGAGAGAGAGAGAGAGAGAGAGAGAGAGAGAGAGAGAGAGAGAGAGAGAGAGAAAGAGCGAGAGAGAGAGAGAGAGAGACAGAGAGAGAGAGACTGAGAGGGGGGGCGAGTAGAGAGGGAGCGAGAGGGGGGAGAAAGAGGGAAACAGAGAGTGTGAGAGAGAGAGAAAGGGGATTGATAGAAAGGGGGATAGAGAGTGAGATAGAGAGGGGAGAGAGAGAAGAGAGAGAGGGGGAGGGAGAGAAGAGAGAGAGAGAGAGAGGGGGAGGGAATTAATTTAGTCACAGATGAGTGAGTCAAGTGGTTCCAGAGATGCGCCCGTTGAAGCGCCATGATTCTTTATATATTTTATTTACTTGAACAGAGCGGTGTGAAAAAAGAAAAGGATTGAGTTGACCTCTATCATCATCACTCCTTTTATCCATGAAAGAGAAGAAACAGCGGGGAGAGAGAGAGAGGGGGGCATTGCTGACCTTGTCTCGGTCTCTCATTTCACCACTCATCCATACATCATTGACAAGAAGCCTCACTCAGCCTGACTCATACCGACAAAGCCAAACTTTTTTCCCCCGGCTTTGGCAGAGCTGAACAAAGTTCGGCGAGGACTGAACTGTTTTATACTCCAGCTGCATAGGGATCTGCATAGGGATCTGCATAGGGATCTGAAAGTTAAAAGTCGGCCACTGCAAAAACAAGGGGTTCTCAAATGTTTTCATGTCAAGGACCCCCAAATTTGTTTTTGCCCGCATACCCCCATCTGAAAATATTTTGTGTCAGGGACCTCCATAAGAGAAGATTCATGTTGATTGTTTCTAAAGTATTTGAAGATTTTTGTGTTGTTGTTGTTGAAAATAGCTGATGTATAAGCTCACAACGCGTGGCATCGCGACACGTTGTGAGCTTGTAGATCGGCTATTTTCTTGATTCTGGTTCTAAACTGTCGAACCAAACTAGCCTGGCTCCAGACCATAGACCCCGCCCACTCTCTGAGTGGACTGCCTCTTCAGTCTGATAATCAGGCTAGAACCAAACGTCTGCCCAAGTTGTTTTTCTTTTTTTTTCTTTTTATGAGCAAAAGCACAATATAATTGCATCCAAATGTCATTGCGTCGACTCATCCACCCATCCATCCAACCATCCATCCAATCCATCCACCCATCCATCCATCCAGTCTCACCTCCACCTCTCCCGGGGAGAACACACTGAGGATGAGGTAGAGCCAGATGTAGGCGAAGATGCTCCAGGCAGCCGTGACGAAGAACACGCGCAGGTGCTTGATTTTCCGGACCTCACCGTCGGGCACGACGTACACGCACAGCGCGATGATGACAAACATGTTGAAGGCTGCGCTGCCCACGATGGTGCTGGGCCCCAGGGAGCCCGCCTCGAAGTTATGACCACAAACCTGCACCAAAACACAAGAGAACAAGATTATTATGGTAAGTTTTCTGAAAAACGTATGTTTCTATATCAGTGGTTCTCAATCTTTTTCATGTCAAGGACCCCCAAAATGATATGTATTTGGCCGCGGACCCCCATCAAAATATTTTGTTCCAGGGACCCCCAGAAGCAAAGATTTGAGTTAAAAATGTTCGCTTTGAAAGTATATATATATTCAAAGATTTGCACACATTTTCACGATTTTTCAAAAATAGCAGATCTACAAGCTCGTAGCGCGGCACTCGCAATGCAGGGGAGAAGTAGTATGCCACGGTGATCGGGGAATGTAATTCCCATCACACAAAGTTGGGATATTACTCAACCAACAGCAACTACTTGAAAGCTGGACGGACGGATAACACCTGGAGCTGATTCTCAACTCTAAGCTCCCCGAGTCCTTCAACAGCCGTTAGAGAGGAGGCTACCACCAGGACCTATGTTTCATCAGACAGAGACCAGCACATCTTAGGGAAGTGGTTCTCAAACTTTTTCAAGTCAAGCATAAATTGATGTGTATTTGGCCTCAGACCCCCATCTGAAAATGTTTTGTGCCAGCTAGGGACCACCAGAAGAGAAGACTTGTGTAAAATTATTAAAACATTTTTAAGATTTTTAAATGCAAAAACAGCAGATGTACAAGCTTGCAGCGTGGCACACCAACTGTGAGGAGGACCGTGTTAGCGGCTGGAACGGTACATATGCGTTTAGTAAATTATTGTCCCATTAATTTTAGAATGAATTATAAAGTAGGGTATGTTTCTAGGGTTTCTACTGGTTCTACGGAGTGAAGAACCACCCTCGCTGCGGTTGCAGCCAATAGCATTAATTTCTATTAGCATTTCACACCGGCTATAGAAAAATTTGAAATAGCTGAAAAACAGACTTCAAAACGGGTCTGTAGAAACCAGGGGCGTGACTTTATCCATACATTTCTAGGGTCTATGGCTTCGACCTGATGAAGGCCAAATGGGCTGAGTAAATACAACCCTTCCTGTAGTGTACACAGTGCAATCCCCAGTGTTGAATGTCATGAACACAGTGTAGAGTATTTACAGAGTACTTTGGTGTGGTGTCCCCATACCTCAATAACTGACAGCAGTATCTCCGGTGCGCTGGAGCCCAGAGCCATGAGCGTGAGATTAGACACCGTTTCGTTCCATATCCGCACCGTAGCCGTGGTGGTTTCCCCGTTTGGCTTCTTGATGGTTATCTCCTTCTCCTGCGAGGTTATCACCTGTACCGAGAGAGAGAGAAAAACACATAAAATGTAGTGTAATCACTGTTTGGCCAGATGGCAAGATCAATAGAGCGTGGGGGAGGAGAGGAGAGGAGAGGAGAGAAGCAGAGAGGGGAGATGAGAAGAGGAGAGGAGAGGAGCATAAAGAGAAGTTGAAGAGAAGATCAAGAGGGAGATGTAAGGAAAAGAAAAACAGCCAGACCCTATTTTATGCTCCGTTGTACAACGGTGCTACGCGCAGAAATTTGTCGATCTACAAGCTTACAACGCGCTGTGTCCGTGCTATTTTCTGTGCGTGGCACCATCATACCATGAAGTAAAAATTGGGCTTTACAATGAGGTAACAAATAAATGTAATCGCAGAGAAACCATGCTGTCACATATACTTATAGGATGTGGAAATGGAAGGTGAATTATATGAAAAGGAGGGAGATGAAGATGAATAATACACATATATTTACATACAATATTTATGAGGTGTATTGGAATGCTGAGAAATATGGGGTGAATGAATTATTGTGCATTTACCTCGACACAAGTCTGACTGCATCTTATTAAGTGTAATGACATACTTTGCAAGCAGCATCCAAGTGCAGGCAAAAGTGTTTATTAAATTAAATCCACGCTGAGGAAGAAAATCTTCCAAGCAAAACGTAGTCGAGGGGAAAATAAGAGTTCGGCTACAAAAGTGCGAGTATTGAGTGAACTAGGGAACGGATCCGTGAGGGGAGAACAGATGCTCACAGATACAGGAAGACTTTCATATTATCCTATTTGAACTTACTCTACTACTCATTCTGTACTTGTTCTCCTTACTGCGGTGCTGCCATGAGAGCTGAATATTTCAGGATCAGTAAAAGTCGGTCTCAAGTTTATTCGTTTTAATTATTTATTTTCTTTTGAAATCATGTTTCAAATTTTAGTTTAGGTTTGATTCGTTTTTAAAGCGGGTTTGCTGGTGGGTGTACTGTAGCTTAGTTTATATTTAGTGAAAAGGATTAGTTTAGATTTTATAAGATTTAGTGTTAGTTTAATTTTTTTTATTTGTAATATGGGGTAGTCGGGGATTCCGAAACCCTTTTTTAAAATAGCTGATCTACAAGTTCACAACGTGTCACGATGCGGCACGTTGTAGATCTGCTATTTTCTCTTTCTTTCAAGACTAAAACTAGGGCCATTTTATCTATGATTTTTGTTAATTTTTGTTCATTTTGTAAACACACAATACAGATTCAGTTATTTCTTTCTTTATTTTTAATTGTAAAAGCCTTGTTTTTAAGTTTATTTCAGTTAATATTTAATTTAATTAGTTATTTCCTTAGTTTTCATCAACTATAATAACCTTCATTATGACATGCCCAGAAATGGGACGCTAGGGTTCATGATGTGGTTGGACAAAAAAAAAGATGATTTCCACAAAGTTGCAGGATATAAAAGTTTCTTGCGAGGCTTGGGCGTACGCCGTGATGAAATGTTGAGGCAACCGCACTAACCACGAACCACGGACCACATGTCACTGTGTGTGGTTACATTTAGGACATGAAGCGTGGGAGATAAACAGCATGACGTCGCTGTAGGGCCAGAAACCTCTTATCTCCATATTCTAACCTTTTGTGTTTTTTCGTAAATTAATGTCCTACTTGATCACACAACAGCGATACACAAAAGCATCAAAAGTAGCAGATCCACAAGCTCGAAACGCGGCGCAAAGCGACGCGTTTCGAGCTTGTCGATCTGCTACTTTTGAATTTGAATTATGAAAAGCAACAGTTTTGGACATATGAGGATTCCACCCGACAGAGACGATATCCAAAACGGTTCCTTTTTATCATTATTTTAAAACAACATTTTAAATAGTGAAAATAGCCGATCTACAAGCTCACAACGTGTCACATTGCGACACGTTGTGAGCTTGTAGATCGGCTATTTTCACTGTTTTTGTGTGACACTCTTGTATGATGAAGTAGGGCATTAATTTACAAAAAGTTTAAATACGGAGATCCAAGGTTTCTGCCCGACAGCAACGATGACAAATAGGGAAGATATGAAAAAGAATGTACATTCACTGTAAACCTGGACACAAGGTTAGTGCTATTAGCCCTTGAAATATTCAGAATTATAAGGAAATTAGCATTTCATTGAGCCAAATGCAAGCAATTTTGCTCTTAGACCCACAACATTACAGCCAATTGAAGATTGCTTAGGCTGCATTTGCATCTATTTGCATCTATTTGCAAACTCACAATAAATCTTTAACACCACAGGCACATCCTGGAAAATGTTGATGTCATGGGTTGGTTTGCATACATATTGATGAGTAAAAGAAGATGAGGAGGAATTGCAGAAAATGAATTTGACAAGGGCACAGTTCAAATACATGTAAGAAAATAAAAAGAAAGCCCAATGAAATTTCATATCCATACTAGTCACACTATTCTTCTAGAAATGTTTGGCTGTGTGTGTGCGTGCGTGCGTGCGTGCGTGCGTGCGTGCGTGCGTGCGTGCGTGCGTGTGTGTGTGTGTGTGTGTGCGTACATACCTCTATAGAAGACATGAAGCGGTCAGCTATAATGCTCATGCCCAGAAACATGTAGATGAGGGCTACAAAGTAAACAATGGCCCGCGCCACTTTGTCCCCCACAGAGGGGTTCTGGGGGTTCCATATGGGCAGTACCACTCCTGGAATTAGGGGGGATGGAGGGGGGGGGGGGGGGACAAGAGGTCAAGTTATTCCAGTGAGCACATTTGTCTATTAAACAAATCATACCAGAATGTGGCTCCTATAAGATGACAGAAGACAATGTAAAAGGCATACTGAAAATGCCAGATAATGATTTAAATAGGCTACCTGAGGCATCATATTTCATGGAGTTTTATATGAACAAGAGCAACCTTTCTATTTTCAAATGAGACACGCGTCAAGTTGAAAATCAAGTCATTTTCATCGAGCAACACGCTTGTTTGTGATTGCGTGTAAATTAGCGCCTTGTCAAGGAGCCATGTGGGGGTGGCGGGCGGCTTGGCTTAAGTGTGTTGATTACACACACCTGAGTAGATGTCACACAGAGTGCATTCCTTCCCATTGGCTCACATGTCAACACATCGACTCTACGCAGCCTTCAGAGCCAGCCAGGTCCTTCAATCCCCCACGGAGAGAGATATGACTCACCCAGCTCATCATGCAAGACTCGATATGTGGATTCCGTCTCTCTCTAAGGTCGTTCCTTTCTTCACAACAGCCATGACAGCCTTCTGCCATGACGCTGAGAAGCTTTAAGTCCACTGCATTACTTTAATGTCAGCGTCTCTTTGGAGAGAGGGAATAAATGCGTTCAGGCGAGCGGCGTGTTTTGTGCGTCCTGTCAGGTTCACTCAGGAGAAACGTATATAATGTATAATGATTAAAGTAATGGCAGAGAATACTGTCAAGTGCCTTACAGAGAAGAGTTACCGCTCTAAAAGAAATCTGAGGAAAGCACTGTTTAAAGGAGCACGTTCACCCATTTTCAACCTACAGTATCTTCATATAATTGGTCCTCACTAATGCTCATTATAAGATGGCACCATTTCTGTCTACTCAGCAAGTTCACAAGATGCACCGCAATGTAGATCTGCAATTTTTTAGAAAAAAAAAAAAAAAAAAAAAGTGGTTAAGAGTGTCTGTGGGGGTCAGGCACATGCGGCCCTATTCTGGGCGCCGTCTTACCCATTATCCCTAAACTTCTTTGCCATTTTTTACTATTTTGAAAAACATTTTCAAATAGTTGAAATAGCAAATCTACAAGCTCACAATGTGTCGATGTAGATTGGCTATTTCAACTATTTGAAAATGTTTTTCAAAATAGTAAAAAAGGGATAATGGGTAAGACGGCGCCCAGATTAGGGCCGCTAGTCTCCAAAGTAGCCTGACAGCGGGTTCGAGTCCCGATGGCCTTTGCTGCATGTCACTCCCCATCTCTCTCCCCATTTCCTGTCAGACTACTATCCTATTAATAAAGGCATAAAAGCCCCCCCAAAAAAAGAAAAAATAGTGCCTGTGGGTAATATAAATATTGAGCCAATAACAAGTATCAACAAGAGGTTATAACTACATTGGATCCATAGGAACACAGGTTATTATTATTTTTCCTGCAAAGTAACAGTTTTAGACTTACAAGGTTTCCACGCGACAGCGACGATATAGCGCTTAAGTGGCAAATTACTGTTGGTATAATCAGTGAAATTAACTCGTGTTGATTAAGTGTTATGTAAATGTAATATTCAGTGTTAAATTATCGCTCCACGGATAATATTACTGGATGTGTGATTGCTATAATGGAGTACACAGCATGACTGGAGGACACAATGTTATATTCGAAAATGTCATTCCATCTCAGTGCTATCTAATGAGCTATGTGTCGCTGTTGGGCGGAAAACTCATATGTCCAAAACTATTACTTTTCAGGAAATGGAAAAAAAAAAACAAGAACCAGTGTTCCAATAAATCCAATGTAGTTATTTATTCACAAGCTCTTGTTAACACTTTTCATTGGTTCAATATTTATAAAACCTAAATACACACTTAACCACTTTCCCTTTCCCTTTTATTTGTCTTCTTTTTCTTAAATAGAAAAAATAGCAGATCTACAAGCTCGTAAAGTACACGCTGCATCACGTTACATTATTGTTCCCTACCCCAGTTCAGATCGGGAGCTTGTATCTGGCAAGTTTATCTTCTAGTGTGAGCGCTTCAGAGATCTAATCTTAAGCCTCCCGACTTGCTCACAGGACGTTCAGGGCCGTCCCGATCATTTTCAAACACTTTTGATATTTATCTGGATGATCACTACAGTCTGAGTGGAACGGCACACCACATTCTACAAGGACACAGACGTGAAGTGAATGAAAAAAATACAGCACAAGGAGACTGACGGGAAGTGAATGAGAGAAAGACAGTCTACAAGGAGACAGACGGGAAGTGAATGAGAGAAAGACAGTCTACAAGGAGACAGACGGGAAGTGAATGAGAGAAATACAGTCTACAAGGAGACAGATGTGAAGTGAATGAGAGAAATACAGTCTACAAGGAGACAGATGTGAAGTGAATGAGAGAAATACAGTCTACAAGGAGACAGATGTGAAGTGAATGAGAGAAAGACAAGTCTACAAGGAGACAGATGTGAAGTGAATGAGAGAAATACAGTCTACAAGGAGACAGATGTGAAGTGAATGAGAGAAAGACAAGTCTACAAGGAGACAGATGTGAAGTGAATGAGAGAAATACAGTCTACAAGGAGACAGATGTGAAGTGAATGAGAGAAAGACAAGTCTACAAGGAGACAGATGTGAAGTGAATGAGAGAAAGACAGTCTACAAGGAGACAGATGTGAAGTGAATGAGAGAAAGACAAGTCTACAAGGAGACAGATGTGAAGTGAATGAGAGAAATACAGTCTACAAGGAGACAGATGTGAAGTGAATGAGAGAAAGACAAGTCTACAAGGAGACAGATGTGAAGTGAATGAGAGAAAGACAAGTCTACAAGGAGACAGATGTGAAGTGAATGAGAGAAAGACAGTCTACAAGGAGACAGATGTGAAGTGAATGAGAGGACTTTTGGCACGGCGACCGGTCCAAACAACCTGTGTTGCGTTGGACAGCTGTTGTGGCAAGAACGCCGTCTACAATGTGTCTTCTTAGACATAATCACAAGTATTTATCACCAGCTGGCTCGGTTCGTTGTTACTGCTGCTGCTTCAGCATGTGATCACGTGACATGAAATGACGTGAGGCGCTGCGTTCCTGCAAGTCTGATAATCTCAATAAAATCCTGTAGTGCGTGATGCCCCATAATTTCACCATAATCTTATACAGTAAGATTATCCTGTAGTGTGTGATACTGGCAGATTTTCCAAATCTGATTTGAACAAATCCTGTAATCTAAGCCCAGTTTAAACTGTAGCTGTGATACATGTGGAGGATGACATCTAATAAAACCAGTGGTTCTCAAAGTGGGGTCCAGGGACCCCCAGGGGTCCTCGGGTGATGTGATGCTAGTTCATGTATAGCATCACATAATTTTAACCACTTTATCCATAATTTTATACGTTTGGCTATTCAAAAATAGCATATGTACAAGCTCACAGTGCGTCACTTTGTGCCGCACTGTGAGCTTGTACATCTGCTATTTATAAGTGCTTGAAAAATGTTTAATAATTTTGAATGTTTTAACACCAATCCTCTCTTCTGGGGGTCCCCTGGCACAAAACATTTTCAGAAGGGGGTCCGCAGCCAAAATACATTCATTTAGGGGTCTCTTGACATGAAAATGTTTGAGAACCACTGTATTAAAACTGTGTGACATTGAAAACACAGTGTGACAAGGTGCACCGGGGGGTTCTACCCATGCGCCAGCCTTGGCCTCCTGCGCCCGCCATTTCATATCAAAGTCATGCTCACAGCGGGGGGCCGACACCCACCTTCCTGACAGGGGTCCCCGGTGGCCGTGCAGTTCTTTTTTTCACCGTCCCCTGGCACGCCACCTTGCACCACACTGGGGAGGGACAGGAACAACAGCGAGGAGAGGAGGAGGAGGGAGATGAAGGGATGGCGGCGGCGGTGGGAGCTCAGGGCGAGGAGGAGTGGAGGCTCTGCCATGGCTGCCAGAGCTCCGTGCGGCGATTAAAAAAAAAAAAACGTCTACGACTGGACGCTGCTACGGCCGTCTGGGTCAGGTCACGTCAACACGGCCCGGGATTCACCTGGTAGACAGAGAGAGAGAGAGAGAGAGAGAGAAATGTGTTATTAAAACAGTTTTTCTCAATGTTTTCTTAACACGGCAGCCATTCGACGGACCACTTTACTGTTAACTCATTCACTGCGAATGACGTGTTTGACGTGTTTTTTTTTTTCAAAGGCCCACACCGCCAATGACGTGTTTGACGTGTTTTGGTGTTTTCACTGTTTACGCTAGATGCCGCTCTTCGCCAACCTATGAGTGAATCCTATGACTTCCGGAGGAGAGCATACCCGGAAATAATGTGATCACAACAAACCCAGCCCCGTCCGATCTAATGTTAAAGGATTTAGAAATATAAATTTTTCTCTGCTTTCTTGTTTTTTTTCTGCGTTTTTGTCGAGAACGAGCTATATTCAGCTCGCGGCCACGGTGTCAAGCTTTCTTTTCTCCAATGGAAGCAGAGACACTCCTCCGTCTTTTGCAACACTCTGTGTATCGATCGTCCTGGAGCAAAAGATTCAGTGGCTCTTGAAAGGTTAGTAAAGATGCTCAAAAACGCTGGCAAGGTCGGCTATAGACGATGTTTTACTCTGGCAGTTAATGAGTTAAGTGGCACTTGTGTCAACTCCTAAAGTTCTGGCTTCCATTATATGCCAACTAGAGCTGTGTGGCTGTTTCGGAGACACTAAGTTTGTTTTGGCATCTCCAGCACCCGCCGCCAGCACATACTGTATTTGCAGACAGAAGTTACAAACATTACTTAATTATAAATAGACAGGGACAAACAGACAGCTTCCATTCCATTAGTTTCACACTCCAACTAAAAAAACAAACAAAAAACAGCTGCCCATGTTTCCGTGTTCATTTGCCTTGCATTGCAACAGGGTGGATTTCTGTCGACATTAAAGAATGCTGTACCGGTGAAACTCTCACTACTGTAAATCAGTGGTTCTCAAACGTTTTTGCTCAAGACCCAAAAGAGAAATCAGATGTTTGCCCGGGACACAAACTAGCGAGAATAGCAGATCTACAAGCTCACAACGTTTCGCTTCGCGCCACGTTGTGAGCTTGTAGATTTTTTTCACAACTTCTTAAACGTTTTTTTTTTTGTTATAGAATTTTCTTTCTTTTTTTTTATTTTATTTGTATTGGTCCGTGAAACAATGCTGTAGATGCTGACTACTGCTGGCAAGGTCTGTAGATAGAATCGAGGGCTGTTGGTGTAACATACTTATGTAATGTGTCAACGAGCATGCTTCAGACTTGTGTTTATTGTCTGGTGATGCCAACCTCCATGACAAAGAAACAAACCTGGGGTGACAGGGCCTTCTAAGTTGCCACCCCTACCCTATGGAACTCACTCCCAGCTCACGTCAAAGCTGCCCCCACCCTCGCCACTTTTAAAACCTTGGATGGAAGGGTAAATAGAGTGGGGAAGCCATAGCCAACGTCCGCTAGCCTAGTGTACTTGCGGAAGTGTCCCTAAGCAAGACACTTAAGCCCTTAACATCTCAGACTCCATGTGGCCAGTCTATGAGGTCAGTCATCTATGAGAGTGGTTCTCAAACATTTTTCTTTTCAAGGACCAAAGATTACTGTGCATTAAGGCCACAGACCCCCATAACTCCGTACAAATGGAACCAAATGGACCTCTGTACAGAGTTACAGACCTGGAAGCAGCCCAAAGACCCCTGGGGGTCCCCGGACCCCAACTCTGAGAACCATGACATGTCTATGACGTACAGTGTGACTCCAAATCTGGGCACGGTACCAGCCTGATTCATTGCAACCACAATAAAAATATGCTGTATATCTAAGAACTACAAGTGGATGACACATTTTGGAATCCAAACAAGCCACTGTCGACATGTGCACCTCGGCTGTCTAAACAGCACACTACGCTACTAATCTAGCCAAAAATGTCCGTACAATTTTTGGCAGTCACAGATATTTGTAGTAAAAACAGGGTATGACTAAGCCACAACCTCAGTGCGTTGCCATTGGCATCAATTGAAGAGGACCAATAGATTCAAGAATGTATTACCATTTCAATGAAACACTGAGTGGAATTTGTGCTGTGTGCTCGGGGTGGGCTATAGACAAAACAATGCGAGACAAATACATCAGCATAAAAAAATACTAAATAAATTAAACAAGTGTCTGGTGCATTAACAAAACACTAGAGGACACAGATAAATGCTCATAGTCTGAACTGATTATGAGGAGTTAAAGACCCTGGCTGCCTCAGGCTAATGTGCAATTACGGAAAGTATAGTTACCCGGGACAAAAAGTGCAATTTGAAGGAGGAGACGGGTCCATGATTATTATCAGGTGCATCATTAGAATGCCAATGTTATAAATATCACAGATGCTAGGCAGATCTGATGAGAAAAAGGCTCAGACCCCATGTCTGAGGAAGAGACTGGTGGCTCAAAACGTTACCACCTAATACATATTTGCGAACGGGAGTACACTGGTTTGCAGATTTGTATTTATTTTTATCTCTAAACCAAAGATCAGGTATTTCTGGCGAATTTCGCGTCCCAGAACATGGGGTTCAAGTGGTTAGGCTTCTTCCTGTCATGGGCTGAGCAGTTTCCATACCACACTGTGATAGAGAAAGTGATAACATTGTCTGTCACGGCTCTGTAAAAGTCACACATCCCTGCCTTTGACACCTTCAACTTTTTGAGCTGTGGCAGAGATAAAAACAGTTGGTGGGCTTTCTGCACAATATGGCTTACATTGACGAGAAGAAATGGCCAGACTTTGTCTGAATTTGAAGCTTTCTACTTTCTCGATTGATCATTGAAAACTGAGGGCTAAACCTTAGCGTTGTTTTTGCAGAAGTCCACAAGTTTTGGACTCGACTACAGTATACTAGTGTACACTCAAACACTCACACCACTTACACCCACATTCGTACACGCACAACACACACACACACACACACACACACACATACACACACACACACACACACACACACACGCACGCGCGCTAGCAAGTCAATCCCACTCCAAGAAGTTGCTGACCCTGACTTCAGCGATATGCACACATAAGCAAGCATACGCATGCACACAGCCACACACACACACACGAACGCAGGCACGCACGCATGCACACACACATACACACACACACACACACACACACACACACACACACACACACACACAATGTGTGTGCGCGCGCACGCACACATTCATTCAACCTTCTTCAAGAATATGCTGACCCCATCTTGACATGCATGCAACCGTGACCACACATCTGCACGCATACAGATGAACACACACACACACACACACACACACACACACACACACACACGTCTCACACACACACACACACACACACACACACACACACACACACACACACACACACACACACACACACACACACACACACACACACACACACACACACACACACACACACACACACACACACACACACACACACACTGGGCCTTGTGCGAGCAGTAGTTGCTGAGCTGACTCTATATACCAGCAGGGCTGTGCTGGTCAACACCAGACTGTCAATCTTTCCCTCTCAGCCCTCTGCTGCCTCTGTCGCTCCATCTCTCTCTCTCTCTCTCTCTTGAATTACAATGTAGGCATTTAGCAGACGCTCCTATCCAGAGCGACTCACAATAAGCAAGGTAATCTCATAGATAGAATGCAGAGACAGTGTAGTGCCTCAAGAAGCTATAGGATACCAGGTAAACCAACAACCAGGCATCAGTCAAACAATATACTACTGTATACCGAAATAACAATCTGTACATTGAAACTATAGGATTTCCATAAACAGTGAACCTAGCATCTGTTTAAATAACTGCTAACAGATAGCTGGATTACATTTTTCAACAAACCTAAGCAACTTTTCATCCATTCATACGTTGGCTATTCAAAAATTGCAGACGTGTAAGCTTGTACATTAGCTATTTTTGAACATTTTTGGACATTTTTGAAGAATTTAGAAGATTTTAAAACATAACTCTTCTCTTCTGGGGGTCCCTGGCACAAAACATGGTCAGATGGGGGGGTCCGCAGCCAAAATGCATATCAATTTGGGGGTCCGCGGCACGAAAACTACTGCTCTAAACTCCCTGTGAAACCTTTCTTGAATTTGAAGCTTTCTACTTTCTCGATTGATCATTGAAAACTGAGGGCTAAACCTTAGCGTTGTTTTTGCAGAAGTCCACAAGTTTTGGACTCGACTACAGTATACTAGTGTACACTCAAACACTCACACCACTTACACCCACATTCGTACACGCACAACACACACACACACACACACACACACACACACACACACACATACACACACACACACACACACACACACACACACGCACGCGCGCTAGCAAGTCAATCCCACTCCAAGAAGTTGCTGACCCTGACTTCAGCGATATGCACACATAAGCAAGCATACGCATGCACACAGCCACACACACACACACGAACGCAGGCACGCACGCATGCACACACACATACACACACACACACACACACACATTTTTTTTTTTTTGTTCAAGGTTTTTTTTTATTTTATATTTTTACATACAGGTCAGTAATAAAGGCATACAAAAACAATGAATGTATGTTACCCCTCCCACCCCCCAAAGTTCACGCTCCGAAAGAGCCACAACCCTGGTATCCTATTGTACCATTAACACAAAGGACAATATAAAATATATCAAAAAATAAATACAAAAAATACAAAAAAATAAAGCATACACAGTAGGATATATATATATGATTAAAGAAAGATTTAAATTGAATTAAAAAGTAATAATAATAATAATAATAATAATAATACACAAAAAAATAATAATACAAAAACAAATTCAGTGGGGTCAATTTATGGGTCATTAATGTCAGCAGCATTCAGTCTCTCTATATATGTTAAAAAAGGTTGCCAGATGGTGTAAAATTCCAGAGCACACCCCCTTGTGGAGTAGCGAATTTTCTCCAAAGTCAAATGATACATAACATCATTAACCCATGATTTGAAAGTTGGTGGGAGTTTTTCTTTCCATTTAAACAGTATCAGACGCCTAGCCAAAAGGGATGCAAAGGCTATCATATTCCTTTCTTGGCGACTAAATTGTACATCATCTCTTTCTTGTGGAACAACTCCAAACACTGCAATAGAAGCAGAAGGTTCTATGGGCACTTCTAACACGTCTGAGAAAGTTTTAAATATTAATTGCCAGAATGTGAATAACTTTGGGCAAAACCAGAATGCATGTGCAAGGGTGGCTTGATCATGTCTGCAACGATCACATATTGGATCCATGTCAGGCACAAATTTAGCTAGTTTTACTTTGGACCAGTGGAGGCGATGCATAACCTTAAACTGAATGATAGTATGTCTTAGACAAATTGAAGAGGAGTGTATTCTATCCAAGGCCTCCCGCCAAACATCATCAGAGATCTGTGTCCCCAAGTCTCCCTCCCATTGAATTTTTAATAAGGTTAGTGGTTCCAAATTAAATGAGTTTAATAAAGAGTAAACTGACCCAATCACCCCTTTGGAACACGGGTCAAGTTTTAAAATGGAGTCTAAAAGGGAATCTGGTGGTTGCGATGGGAAATTTGCAATAGACGATGTTACAAAATTACGAAGCTGCAGAAACCTAAAAAAGTGAGAGCGGGGTATGTCAAATTTCAGCCGTAATTGATCAAAAGACATAAAAACGCCTTCAGAGAAAAGATCACTGATTGAGGTGATCCCATTTCTAGTCCAAATGTTAAATGCTCTATCAATAATTGAAGGTTTGAAACTGTGATTTCTTGCTATAGGGGCAGAAATTGAGAAGTCAGTAAGCGAGAAGGAGCGTCTGAACTGTGTCCAGATCTTTACGGAGTGCTTAATAATTAGATTTGAGGTGTATTTGGACACAGGTTCAGCTAACGGAAGCTTGGAGCAAAGCAGGGCATGTAGGGAGGTAGGGCCACATGACAGGTTTTCTAATTGCAACCATTTGGGGAGAGTGCCTTGGGACGACAGCTCCTTCCAACACAACATCACTTTTATGTTAGCAGCCCAATAATAATATAGAAAATTAGGGAGAGATAGCCCGCCGTCTTGGCGATGCCGCTGTAGCATGCTCTTACGTATTCTAGGATTCTTCTTATTCCATATAAACTCCGAAATCAACTTATCAATGGAAGAAAAGAAGGATTTGGATAAGAAAACAGGGATACATTGAAACAAATATAGAAATTTGGGCATAACATTCATTTTGATCGTGTTTATTCTACCTCCCAACGACAATGGCAATAAGTTCCAACGCTCCAGATCTTGTTTCAAACGAAGACTCATTGGGGGGAAATTTTCTTTGAAAAGGTTTTTAAAATCATGCGTAACCCAAATTCCTAAGTGTTTAAATTTACGTGTAGTTACCTTAAGGGAGAATGAGTCAAGTGCAATGGATTTAGCAGCATCATTCACTGGCATTATCTCACTCTTTTGTATATTAACTTTATATCCTGATATTTTACCGAAGTCTTTTAGCAAATCAAGTGTTTTAGGCAGGCTGATTAAAGGGTCAGATATATATAGGAGCATGTCGTCAGCATAAAGGGATACCTTATGCACCGAACCATGTCTTCGGATCCCTTTAATACCATTTTCACCACGTAACGCAATTGCTAGTGGCTCGATAGCGACGGCAAATAAAAGGGGCGATAAAGGGCAACCTTGGCGATTTCCCCGATTAAGAGGGAAGTAGGAGGAAAGGTTGTTATTTGTTCTAACTGCCGCCACCGGGGAGGAGTAAAGTACCTTGACCCATGAAACAAACCTCGGACCGAAGCCAAATTGTCGAAGAGTGTGAAAAAGGTAATCCCACTCCACCCGATCGAATGCTTTCTCCGCGTCGAGCGATATCAATACTTCGGGAATGTCGGGTGGAGTGGGGTCATAAAGGATATTGAATAAACGCCTGATATTAAAAAATGAATGACGTTTTTTTATAAAGCCCGTTTGATCGTCTGATATAATTGAAGGTAAAACAGTTTCCAGCCGGCTAGCTAGAATCTTGGATAGAATTTTACTGTCTACATTTAAGAGCGAAATAGGACGAAATGAGCCACATTCCAGCAAGTTCTTATCTTTTTTAGGGATCAGAGATATAACCGCTTGTCTCATGGTTGGAGGGAGGGAGCCAGCATTGAAGGACTCTTCAAAGACGGAAAGCAAAATGGGAGCTAGCTGGCCCGTAAATTTCTTAAAAAATTCACTTGGGAACCCATCGGGGCCAGGGGATTTCCCACTTTGCATGGAGTTGATTGCTATTATAAGCTCCCCGATCGTAAATGTTTCCTCAAGGCCTGCTGCAACCCCTTCATTAATTGTAGGAACGGTTAATTTTTCAAAAAATGAGTCAAACAAGGAGTCGTTTTGAAGAGACTCTGAAGTATACAATTTCGAGTAGAAATTCTTGAAACACAAATTAATCTCTGAATGATCAAGGTGCTTGACGCCCAATTCATCCTCTATTTCAACTATTGTTCGATTTGCCGTTTTTTGATGGAGCTGATGCGCCAAGATCTTTCCAGTCTTTTCCCCAAATTCGTATGTCCTGCTCTGTGTTTTATGTATTAAGTTTTCGGTTTGTCTAGTCGATAAAAGGTTGAACTCAGTTTGAAGAACCAGTCGTTTTTTAAATAAATCATCAGATGGGGCGAGTGCGAGTCTTGCGTCTAGATTTAGAATGTCGCTCGTCAATTTTTCAAGTTGTATGTTAAGCAGTTTTCGGATTCGAGCACTATACGATATGATTTGTCCTCGAAGATATGCTTTCATCGATTCCCACACTATTGAGGAGGACATACCTGGGGTCTGGTTCCGTTCAAGAAAGGAAGTTATTTCAGTTGAAATAAGTTCAACAAAGGTTTTATCGGAGAGCAACAAAGAATTGAAACGCCAGGGACGATAATTGGTGTGAGAAGTTGGTATGCGTAGAGTCATTGATAATGGGGCGTGGTCGGAAATAACTATTGCTTGATATTCACACTTACTGACTAGCGGAAGAAGCTTCTTATCTAAGAAAAAGTAATCTATGCGTGAATATGTTCCATGAACGGGTGAAAAAAAGGAGTAGCATTTAGTTGTAGGATTCCGGAAGCGCCAGGCATCAGATATTCCATTTGTGTTAAGAAATAATCTAATTGCATGAGCTGTTTTAGACATGGTAGCGGTCCTGGGAGAACTACGGTCCATAGGGGGCGATAGAGCACAATTCATATCGCCACCAAGGATAAGATGATGTGTGTTCATATTAGGGAGCAAGGGGAAGAAATTTGAAAAGAAGGAGCTGTCGTCCCAGTGTGGTGCGTAGACATTGGCCAATATAACTGGAGTGTTATATAGTCTACCAATTACAATTACATATCGACCTGAAGAATCTGTTTCAACCTTTGACATAACAAATGGGATGTTCTTGTTTATAAGAATCGCAGCCCCCCTGGATTTAGAATGAAAATTTGAGTGGTAGGATTGGCCTATCCATCTGCCCCTAATTCTAGAATGATCAAGAGTACGCAAATGTGTCTCCTGTAGGAAGGCTATACCAACATTAAGCTTTTCTAGGTGAGATAATACTTTTTTCCTTTTAACAAAATGGTTTAAAGATTTGACATTCCAGCTTATAAAGGTCACATCGCAGCCAGCTGGCCCGCCTAAAACATTCAAATTGGCCATGGTATCATGTATTGGAAGAGAGAGTGAACAGCATACTGACAATCAACAGACTTGAATTTTCTGAAATGATTAAGGGACCCCACAAAAACACGACACTTGAAAAAGACAAACAAGAAAAAAAAAATTAAATCTGGTACAAGTTCCCAACCCCTGTCACCACTCAAAGGGTGATCACAAAACCCCTCGCAAAGAAATCCACACATTTAAGTGTTTGTGGCGGAGTGCACTAAACCCAGCATACAGGGCTCCGCTAAAATCACAATTCGAAATAAGGCACATTAGTTAACATATTATGGCTAAACTCAAGTATTTTCAACCCCAAACATATCCCTTGTAGTAAAAAAAAGAATGGGAAAACCACAAGTGAAAGTAAAGATGTTAGACATTCAGAAAAGTTAACAAAAGAAAATAATTTGTAAGGTAATGTAGTTATAATTAGGTTAAATGTTTCTTGTTAACTCCCAAATGCCCCTAAGTACAATATAAAAAAGATGAAATAATATTCAATGTAACACCATCCATACTGTATCATTAATAGATCCTTCGGTTGAATACATACATGCATGTATACCAGCTAAAAAGCATATGTATTTGTGAGTTAGGATTTTCCATGAGCTAATAATGGTACACACACACACACACACACACACACACACACACACACACACACACACACACACACACACACACACACACACACACACACACACACACACACACACACACACACACACACACACACAGTGTTAACGTGTAGTCAGACCAAGTCCTTACTAGTATAGAAAAACACCTGCACACTCCACATGGCTGGTGTGTGCAGTCGGCTCAAAGTCTTCACCAGAATAGGAAAACGAGTTCAAACACACAAATTCACACAAGGTTGGTGTGCAGTCATATCAGAGTCCCCACTAGTATAGTAAAACATGTGACTGTGCACCCTCACTCACTCTCTGACTCTCTCACAAACAAACACACACACACACACACACACACACACACACACACACACACACACACACACACACACACACACACACACACACACACACACACACACACACACACACACACACACACAACCACCCACACTCATATATAACATACATGTATATACAGGTCAACCTTAAACCAAGATTTCCTTCTGAAGAAAATAATAAAACAATTGGGGATACATTCAGGTCAGGATTAGATCTCCATAAAAAAGCATAAACCATACAATCACATTTTCAATACAGCAATTAGAAAGAACATGAAAAGAAAAGGTGGAAACAAAGTATTTTCGCGCAACGTCCGGAGGGAGAGAGACAGCGAGCGGCGGCCACCGTGCCCCCCCCACCCCAGGTTTAAAGCCCAGAGCAGTAGACACACGGGCCCGCCGCCCCGCCTCGCCCCCCCCCGGACCCCGCAGTAGAACAACGACATCGTCAAATGACAGTAGCGGCGTAGCGCTATATCGCTCGTATGAAACAGAAAAGTAAGACAGCACGTCGATAAGTAAAGAGCGAGCGCGGCCAGATAGGCCCATGGAAAACACCAGAGAGGAGGAAAAAAGGAGAGAGAGAAAAAAAAAGAAAAAGGGAAGAGCCACACGCGAAGGAATCAGCATCGAACTAATGATGCAATCCCTCCCACACAAACGGAATGATTAATTGTAGAAATGACCGCACTACACTGGTGTTATTTATCCTGATATAAAGTTTAAATAAATAATTATGGGGAGAAAAAAAAAGAAGAGAAGGGGCCCAACAGTTATTTATACATTTCCATATTAATCAGCCAACAGTAAAACCGAAAATCATGGACATGAAAAGAAATATGTATGTAAATATAATATGAAAAGCAAATATTGTGGAAATATATATATATATATATATTTTTTAATAGGGAAAGAACAGTCCACTGTCAGATATCGTCCATTTTAATCCCCCCAGGAAATAACACTTTGAAAAGTCATTATGATGGGGGGGAAGAAAAAAAAACCCCGGGGGGAGAGAGAAAAAAAAAAAGGGCAAAACAAAAGTGTTCTAACACGAATAGTGGCTTAACTTCAAGCCGTCCATATCCATCTCAGTTCCTTAGTGTGGCTGATCAGAACATAAAATAAAACGGGCCGTATTTAGAACGGTTGCAGTCATAGAGCATATTTATTTACTCACCAGGCAGGGAAAACACCATGAGTAATTCCAG
This sequence comes from Gymnoscopelus microlampas, assembly GCF_963454915.1. Lineage (NCBI taxonomy): Eukaryota > Metazoa > Chordata > Actinopteri > Myctophiformes > Myctophidae > Gymnoscopelus > Gymnoscopelus microlampas. Next base: position 14,731,746 of record NC_139956.1, on the reverse strand, counting down.
TGTGAGAGATAGAAACTCTCAGATTTGTGCATTATTCAGGTTCTTCTCGTGCTGGCCCTTCTCGCGCTGGCTCCTCTTCTTGTGTTGGTTCCTCCTCCCGCTGGATATTAGACTGGGCATATGCCATGGCATCTTCAGCATTCTGGAACTGCCTCTCGGTTCCATTATGCTTTATGAAGAAGCGTGATGGGTAGATGATGCCATACTCCTTAATTCCTCGGTCGCGGATGAGACGTTTCACCTCTCTGTATTTGAGCCTGGCCTTGGCCACAGACGGGGGGAAATCTTCATTTATGGAAATGACGCTTCCTTCAAAGTGGAGGGGTCCAGTTTCCCTGGCACGTTTAATGACGTCGACACGATCTTGATAGTAGTGCATTTTTGCCACAATAACACGGGGTTTACCCTCCATTCCCTTTGCCTGGTACCCTCTGTGCGATCGGTCAACCAAAACGTCATGGTCCAAGTTCAAGACTTCTCTCAATAGTTTGGAAACTGCTGTTGGTGAGCTTGAACCTGGAGTCTCCCTGACGTTAGAAATTCTGACGTTTCCACGTCTCTGTCTCCCCTCCATGTCAAGACATTTCCCCTGTAAAGCTAGGACTTCTGTCTCCAATTTGCTTATTTGGGTCTGCATCAATGTCACGTCGTCTGAACAAGTTGTTAAGGCCCGCTCCATGTCGGCCACGGTCGTCTTTATCTCCGTCACCTCTGAACGAATTGTTGCAGTATTTTTTGCCACTTCTGTTTTAAATAAGTGTAACTCAGACTTGACACTTTCAAATTCCTTAGCCATCACGGATGTTATTTCAAACCTGATCAAATCGGCGATGTCTTTTTTCAGTGAGGAAAGGATTTCAGTTTTCAGGTCTGCTGCGTCAGCCATTGCACTGTCTGGCGGAGAGGAGTGGCTTTCTCCACGGGTGGTAGAGACAGCCGATTCCGTGGCTTTAGGCTTAGGAGCGGGGGAAGGCCCGAAACTGAACTTTCGCAAATTGTATGACATATGGTAACAAAGCCAGGATTCAACAAGTGTAAACTAAAGTTAACAGGTTCGGTGATACTTTATGGTCTTTTATGGTCAAGTTGTGCCTAGAAATAACTGTTTTAAACGGATTCTAGCGGAGCCTGTCAAACACACAACCTACTCCATTGTCTGCTCGTTAGCGCCTCACACACACACATTTTTGAAGAATTTAGAAGATTTTAAAACATAACTCTTCTCTTCTGGGGGTCCCTGGCACAAAACATGGTCAGATGGGGGGGTCCGCAGCCAAAATGCATATCAATTTGGGGGTCCGCGGCACGAAAACTACTGCTCTAAACTCCCTGTGAAACCTTTCCCTCTGAATTGCTCCAGCTCTTCTTTCTAGCTTCCTCCAGTATAAGTGCCCTGCATGTCCTCCCAGAGGTTTCACTCTCCCATTCTTAAAATAGATTGTATTTTATTTTTTCATTATTCTCGGTTGTTAGCGTGCGGCTGACTGAGCACGGATAATCCCCCTATAGTGCCTCGCTTATGCCATACGGCTGCATGCATGCACAACCCACCTGGGGACGGCATGCAACCAGCCACGTGCCTTCACTTTACTGAAGTGTTTGCCTTTTTCACTATATTTACTGTTAACCCGTTAAGGCCTGCAGGTTTCCGATTCTGCAAAATGTCTTCTGAATCCTAGAAACAGTTTTCTGGAAAACTTATGTTGCTATATCAGTGGTTCTCAAACTTTTGTCAAGGAGCCCCCAAAATTATATGTATTTGGCCGCAGACCCCCATCTGAAAATATTTTGTTCCAGGGACCCCTACCAAAGACCCCTATTCAAAGATTTGCACACATTTTCAAGATTTTTCAAGTAGGAGCAGATCTACAAGCTCATAGAGCTATGAGCTTGTATATCTGCTATTTTTGTGTGGTTACACAGATGCGTTCCCGGTTTTAATGGGTTAATTATATACTTTCTCCAACAGTGGTGGACAATAATTAAAGTACATTTACTTGAGTACTGTACTTTTACTTGACTATTTGTATTTTTTGGATACCTTATGAGTTTCACTCTACCTACATTTCAAATACAAATATTGTACTTTTGACTCCACTTCATTTCTAGG
>NC_139956.1:14722136-14727136 GCF_963454915.1 Gymnoscopelus microlampas | reverse complement strand
CGTGAAATCCTCCCGGCGCTAAATGTCAATATTTGATGTTGCGCTTTATCGTGTGATCAAAGATCAGGGCCTGAATGGTTGCTCTCACTATGGATCGCTGATTATGTGGTTGGACATAATATCAATAATGTACTCCTCTGGAATACTCATCTACAGCACAGCACTGGTTCTCAAACTTCATGGACCCCAAAAATGATATATTATATGTATTTGGCCACAGACCCCCACCTGAAAAGATTTTGTGCCAGGAACACCCCATACTGTACAAGATTTGTGATGTTAAAATGTTTTTGATAAAATAATCCAAATGAAAAATGTTTAAAAGATGTGTCAAGATCTTTTGAAAATAGCAGTCGTAACATGATGCGTCATGAGCTTGTAGATTTTCAAATATCCAACCTGTATATGGGGTTAAACTGATTTAGCTGGGAACCCCTGGAACACCCTCAAGGACCCCCGGGGGTCCCTGGACCCCACATTGAGAACCACTGATCTACAGTTATGTGATGATTTGGGAGTTAACCTAGCGTCCTCCTTATTCTTGGGAACATCCAGAGAAAATAGCCAATCTACAAGCTTGTAAATCGGCTATTTTCGGCGAAGATATTTTGTGTATAGGGGGGTAAGGGGGCCTAGGATAGACCCCTGGGGGACTCCGGTAAAAGTTAGTATATACAGTAGGGTTTAAGTGGTTAGGGGCTTAGGGAGTATGGGAGTTTGTTTTTAGAATGTGAAAACTCTAAAAACTAGAATGTGGGGGCACGGTGGCGCAGTCGGTAGCGCTGTAGCCTTGTTCTCCCCGTGTCTCCTAGTTAATAAATACCCACACAAAAACATGTAGTAATCCTGGTCGCTATACAGCCTCCCCATGGTCACCCGGGGCGCCTGATGGAGGGGAAGGGAACCGGTTGGAATAACGTGTTCCTTCCACGCGCAAGTCCTACAGGGGAAACTCCCCCCTGTCAGGTGACAAGAAGGTCAGTTGGCTCTCATGCATTGAAGGACGCATGAGCTCGGCCCTGGGCTCCCTAGGCTGTGGGGGGAGTGTAGTGCCCAGGATCACTTAGAAAAATTGGCACCGGGTGAAAAAAGGGTTAAAAAATCGTGGGATAAAAATAAAAAAAAGAATGTGAAAATGATACCAATAATAATTTTCTGCAGTATAATACTATCCTAATATTTGACAACCAGGATTAAGTTATTTTTGCAATGTCTAAAATGTTATAGTCTAACATAATTAATACAATGAAAAGCCGTTTGCCCTTCAGTCTGCTTTTTTGAGTAATCCAACACCAGCACTGGTGGGAACAAAACAAAAGAGATTAAAAGTAAGATTTTGACTAAACTATAGATGAGAAAAGTGTGTTAAAACTCAGTGGATATTGCTATATCTTTGACCTCTGCTGCAGTAGTGGGGAGTTTTGAATTGTTATCTCTGTTAAAAGCCAAGAGGCTTTGACATTAGCCTGTCAGAGCTATATATTTTGATATTATACTGTTTAGACTGATGCTAGGTTCTTGGTTTACCTATGGTCCAAGATTATTACTGAGGCACTGCACTGTTTCTATGCATCTGATGTATGTATTTACCTTGCTTACTGTAAATCACGCTGGATTAAGAGCGTCTGCTAAATGCCTAAATAGTTAAATTGCAAGACAATATATATATTCAAGGATTTGCACATACAATTAACAAATACATAAAACTCTTAAAGTGATGGACAAAGTAAAAGACTAAAAGTACTTAAAGCCACCCTTTATAACTTTCCTGTTCTACCCTAGATTCGAACCCTGCTCTCCTGTGCAAGTGCTGACATTTTAACCACTAATCTATTAGAGCCAGCCTGCTTGCTCAGGGGAGATATGGTATTTTTGACCTGCAGGCAGTACCACTTATCAAGCAGTCATGTCAAACCAGACACAGGACCTATATGTCTCAATAGAAGAGCAGGGAGACCAAATGATATTAGATTAATACTCTACCATACAGATTGGACAAAATAACATTGTAATCACTACAAGTGACATACTGAAGTATAGCTTTAATTACGATGGTTAATAGTGTAATCCTAATAGTATGGTACCATACCATGGTGTATGATAAGGATCCGAGAGTGAACATATTTATAGCAGTTTTCTTTTTTTAATTAAAGATATTCTAAAACATGATTCATCGAGTCTGAGACTGACTACTGTTGAGACACGCACGCACACACACACACACACACACACACACACACACACACACACACACACACACACACACACACACACACACACACACACACACACACACACACACACACACACACACACACACACACACACACACACACACACACGCACACCCCTCCTTCCGTCGGAGTCTCTCACTTTGGCTGTGAAGAGACTTGCTGTACCCGGTAGCATGCATTATGCACAGGCATGATTTTCAAACTTCACATTTGTGGTGAAATCATACCCAGTGAAACTGTGCTGAATTCTGTGTGCAGATACCCAGTACGCCAGTCTGTATTCTAACAGCGCCAGACCTTAACCACACAGACAGTCTGCCGTTCAGAAATGTTCAAAAATGTTCAGCAGATCTACAAGCTCACAACATTGTGGGCTTCTTGCAGGTTGGCTATTCTCACCACGGAACACCATCATACACCATCATAAACAATAATGGTGAGGCAAACAGTGAAGATACCGGTGGGAGCAACTCTGTCAGGACAAGGTAGATCAATGGTTCTCAAAGTGGGGTCCAGGGAGGACCCTCAGGGTTCCTTAAGGGGAACCAAATGGACCCTAATGTAGCTGCATACTCCACCAGAACAGTTTGGGAAGGCTCCCAGAACCGGAAAACAAAACAAAATCAAAACGTCTGACAGGCACTTGAACCAAAGGTTTTAATACCTGGATATCGCTTGTATATACACTACAGTATATACACTAAAGTAACCGCAACCTATACTGCTGAATAGAATCCTGTTCTTCTTCATTCGGCTAATTCCCATCGGGGTTCGGACATGTCCAAACCATCTCAATCTCGCCTCTCTTGTTTTATCCCCAAACCTTCTAACCCATGGGGCCGATCCTCAGATGTAGTCATTTATGATCTTGTCCCTCCATTGTCACTCCTAATGAGATATACACCGGTGACAATACGCTATACAGCCTCCAAGCAGACTGTCAGAGATACAGTTCAGATTGATACAGCAATACAAGAGTGTAGAGTAGGGGTGACTTTGCTGATGAAGTCCAATCCCCCTGTCTGTCTCCAGTCACTGGGGTGACCTCTGTGACCTTCCCTATAGAGGCCTGAGTCAACCTTGCACCCATCAACTGACTTAAAGTGACATGTACTGTATAGAGTAGAGTACAGTACATGTGTCATGTGTCACTGTGCACGGCACGCAAAGCTGCTTACTGTACAGTATGCTTTGGGTTGTGTACATAAGTGCACTTGTGTATGTACAGTATGTGTGTGGTGTGTGTTGTGGGGGGGGGGGGGGTATCTGTGTTTATTTTGTGTGTGTGTTGTGTAGCCTGCTTGGTGCTGTATTCTGCGTGTATTGTATTCTTGGCCACCTGTTAGGCATGTGTCCTGGTTTGTGTTGTGTTGTGTTGTGTGACTGTGTTTGTGTTTGTGCGTGCGTGCATGCTTGAGGGCCAAATGTATAGTAGTATAGTAGAATTTGAGAAAAAGACATTTTGTGAGAACAAGCTTCCTGGTACTCACAATTAAAATCGTAGTTTTATGGTTAAAAGAATATTTGTAGAGTTGGGTTTAATCAGGAAAAGATTCAGTTTGGAGTTAGAATTAGAGGTATGGAGGTCAGGTTCAGGGTTGTAGTTATGCCTGTCTGTGTCACAAACCTTTAGATCTGCAGCTTCTAGATCTGCTATTTGTCAGCTACTTTTCAGCTATTATTATCGGCTATTTTCGATGCTGCCCTTTCATTTTGATGTCCTCACAAGTATAGTAATACAAACTTGTGTGTGTGTGTGTGTGTGTGTGTGTGTGTGTGTGTGTGTGTGTGTGTGTGTGTGTGTGTGTGTGTGTGTGTGTGTGTGTGTGTGTGTGCGTGCCCAGCGTGTGATGAATGAGTCTGCCCGGCAGATCAATGACAAACACAATCCTTTAGGGAGGAACGCTGAGTGACTGGATCGCTGACCACACACACACACACCCACACACGCGCACGTGCACACGCACACGCACACGCACACAGCCAGAGGCATGCCCATATCCCAGCCTTATAACTCTGCGTTCAGCCAAGCAGCAGATAATGATCCTCCTCATTTCTTTTGACTCTCCGTCAACTTCTGATGATGTCACTGTTGTCGGGGGGACGCTATCTGTCTGCAGGCATACAGTGTGTTACAGTATGTTACAGTATGTGTGTGAATCACTGGGCTCTGCTTTCAATTATTGTTTCAAACAGACTTGATGATAGAAGCTTCCCGCTGGGCTCAGTGGGAGGTCCAGCACCACTAATGTCTACTGAGTCTACACTACATTGGAAGTGAATTCCTTCCTTCCCTCTATACTTCCTCCCTTCCTCCCTTGCTTCCTCACTCCCTCCCTCCTTTCCTTCTTTCCGTCCGTCAGTGGTGTAAAGTAACTAAGTACATTTACTTTTTACTCCAATTTTCAATACTTATACTTATACTCCACTACAGAGGCAAAATGTTTTACTTTTACTCCACTATAATTATTTGAAAACTTTAGTTAATAGTTACTTTTTAGATTTAGATTTTTTTTATTACTAAACATACATTAACCACTTAAGCTCTATATATATTTCGGGTATTCATTATATGGTACTTTAAGTACATTTTGATACCATCACTTTTGTACTTTTACTCAAGTAAATTCTGAATACCGGACTTTCACTTGTAACAGAGCATTTCTACATTGCAGTATTGATACTTTTACTTAAGTAAAACATTTGAGTATACTTTCCCCACCACTGCCGTCCGTGTACCATCTATATAATCTATCAACCTACATA
>NC_139956.1:14709636-14712136 GCF_963454915.1 Gymnoscopelus microlampas | reverse complement strand
TTTTAAATATGCGACTTCTCCCCAGGAGGACGTTGGTCTGCAAACTCTTTGTGTACACTTGTAAAGCATTTTACTGTGTTTCATTGGCCCCCTGTAGATTAGAGGTCTTCTTGGGTCTAAAAACAAACCGGGTCCAATTAGGGTTTGGGTCCAAATAATATATATCTGACTACTACTCCACTAGTCCCTCACTAACATTTTAGTTTAGTTTTTATTTGTTGACGAAATTGTCAATATATTTTGTCACAGTTTTAGTCGTCATAGCTTAGTTTTTATTTAGTTTTTATCTAATTTTCGTCAGTGAAAAAAGGTAGTCGACGAACATTTTCCGTCATAGTTTTAGTCAACGAAATCAACACTGCTTTAAAAGAAGAAAAAAATATCAAAATAGCTACTTTTGTGTGACACTGTAGTATGATGAAGTATGGTATTAATTTACAAAACACAGGAAGTGTTGAAATATGGAGATACGACGTTTCTGCCCCGACAGCAACAATGTAAAGAGAACAGACAAGAAGTTAGAGGTCAAACGGACAGAGGAACAGGAGATATATCAGAGCAGAGAGGAGTGGCTAAATGAGATACGGCCCACATGGCCGTATCTCATTTATGTTTGAAGCTGTGGGACTTTCATTTTAACCTTGAAAAGGAATAATAAAGGACCACCACGGCCAAGAAGGTGTTCTCTCTCTCTCTCTCTCTCTCGCTCTCTCAGGTTTATGCTGTAGCTCACCCTCGCTCAAACACAAGCACACAACCATACCTTTCTATACAACCAAATAGAAAACACATACAGTGCTGCATACACACTCTTACACATAAATAAGCAAGTAGCCTTGTCGAGCCCATGTCGACCATACTCCATAGGTCAGGAGCCTCTTTATCTTTCCTGTTTCTGTAGCGTGGGGCGGCATGATGTACAGTTCAAGTACACCCCCTGGACATGATGTATACAAGTACACCCCCTGGACATGATGTATACAAGTACACCCCCTGGACATGATATATACAAGTACACCCCCTGGACATGATGTATACAAGTACACCCCCTGGACATGATATATACAAGTACACCCCCTGGACATGATATATACAAGTACACCCCCTGGACATGATATATACAAGTACACCCCCTGGACATGATATATACAAGTACACCCCCTGGACATGATGTATACAAGTACACCCCCTGGACATGATGTATACAAGTACACCCCCTGGACATGATGTATACAAGTACACCCCCTGGACATGATGTATACACGTACACCCCCTGGACAGTGTTGCCAGATTCTGTGAGAGAAACAAGCAACCAGGTCTAGGAAAACCAGCCCAAAAGAAGCGACTATATGAGCCACATGAGCACTTTAACACATCAGCTATTTGAAAATAGCAGATCTACAAGCTTACAACACGCCGCGATGCGACGCGTTGTGAGCTTGTAGATCGGCTATTTTCAAATAAAATCTTGCGGGGAAATTACAGTATAATAAGCAGATCTGGCAACCCTGCCCCTGGACATGATGTATACAAGTACACCCCCTGGACATGATGTATACAAGTACACCCCCTGGACATGATGTATACAAGTACACCCCCTTGACATGACGCTAGTATGTCGCAGGGACTTACCCCCCCAATCCAACCCTTGATGCTGAGTGCCAAGCAGAGAGGCATTGGGTCCCATTTTGATCATTTACACGGGACTGTATGACCCGGCCGGTGGATCTCCCAATCTCAGGGCGGACAGCACTCTAACCACTCCAAGGCCACTGAGCTGGTTAATCCATCCTCTTACACATAAGCACACACAAGAAACTTTTTATACCGGTACACCCAACAACAACAAAAAACGCAGCCTAACCATGCAAATACACGTCCAGTCATAAGTTCTGTCCTCAATACAGAGTTTAACCAATACGATAACATCATAAAACCCCCCTGTCCTTGTGGAGACAAAATGTTATGTACTACAAAATATATAAATAAACTAGAAAACGTGCTCAGTAGAGCACAGATCTTCACCAAGGTGTCAGTTTTTCCTATAAGACGGTGGTTCTCAAAGTAGGGTCCAGGGACCCTCATGGTACCTTGGGGGTGTTCCAAATGGACCCTTCTGGTCTGTAACTCTGAGAGTTATGGGGGTCCTCGAAATTAAAAAGTTTGAGAACGCTATAAGATATTGCAGTGCTTCTGGCTCCATGTCCCCTTTTGGCCAATAGAACATGATGATGGATATGACCAGTGATCACTTCTTGCTGGGATCATGATAAACCTTTTTTTGTGACAGCCTTGGGACAATCGATGTAGATACAATCGGCACTTCCTTTCCCCAGGACCAACCTTTTCACCCGTGGTTTGTGCAAATCAATTCATAACTGCTCGAGATGACAGGCAGACAGACAGACAGACAGACAGACAGACAGACAGACAGACAGACAGACAGACAGACAGACAGACAGACAGACAGATGGGTGGGGGTGAAAACATTACCTCCTTA